>NW_024412786.1:6354504-6474103 GCF_014898765.1 Herpailurus yagouaroundi | reverse complement strand
GGACAGATGGATGGGTGGGTGGACGGATAGATGGATGGATGGGTGGATGGATGGATGGATGGACGAATGGACGGATGGATGGATGGATGGACAGATGGATGGATGGGTGGATGGATGGATGGATGCATGGATGGACGGGCGGGTGGATGGATGGATGGGTGGGTGGGTAGATGGGCGAGCGCATAGCTGGGTGGGCAGGAGAGTGGATGGATGAATGTATAGATGAGTACATGAATGGATGGATGGGTGGGTAGATCTGTGTATGACTTAATAACCAGATGGCTAGCTGAGGGATAGAAAAATTTGCTTATGGGTCACACAGCCCTGATTAACTACATGCAGTTTAATATGGTAACACCATTTCATGCCAACATTGGACTTTTATACAGCTGACCCTTTTAAAAAGCATTTAGTAGTGCGTGTGGGTGACACTAAGCCACAGCCATTTGGGGAGAGTGGCGGGAGCCCAGGCCAGTTGAGCCTCTGTCCTGAGGAATCATGTGCTGGTCCTGTGCTTTTTCCAGTCCCTTGGCCTGACTCAGGTCCCCCAGACTTGCCTGGGCCTCTCCCACCTTGCAGAGGCTGTGATTCTGGCGAGAAACACACAGTCCTGTCCAGGTGCCCTCTGTCTGTGTGATCTTTATTCACAAAGCTTACATCCGTTTTGCACACCTGTGACCCAGCAGGTGGAACCATCAAAACCAGGCGTGTGGCACCATCCGCATCATGGGGCGCCCTCCGCCTGCTGTGGACATAGAATGTGCCGACCTGAAAGCATAGACCACCCCCCCCCCGCCCCCGACACATGTGGCTGACCAGCGGGACACAGCAGGGGAGCCTTGGGTGGGGCAGGCGCCCTTTCTCTGGCCAAGGTCAGCCCAACCCGGCCCTGAGCGACCCTTGGGCACCAGGAAGTGGGTGAGGTCATGAGCATATGTGACTTCCAAGGGGTCTGCCCACGTCCCCTCACCCAGTCCTCGGGGCAGTCCATCCAGACTGCTGGGCTCCGTGCCGGCTCGACCCCTCCCTCCTGACCTCCTGTGCGTCAGTTTCTCCTTCTGTGCCGAGTGGACCCCCGCAGTCCCATCACACAAGCTCGTTCCAAGGGTGGTCAAATGACCCAATCACTTTAAAGCTCTGATGGGCCTGCACACACGTGCTCGAGAAACAGTGTCTGTTAAGGTATTTAGTATTTTGGTGGCACTTGTCGTGACTCAGACCCATCCTCGAAGGTCCCTGGCTTTGTCTGTTTCCTGCATGAAGAAACTGAGGCTCAGAGAGGCCAGGTGACGTGCTCCAGGTCACACAGCCAGTGAATGGCAGAGGCAGGGCTGAGTGCAGGGATCCCATGTGACTGAACCTGCCCCCTCAGGTCCTGCTTCCTGGCAGAGGCGGTGGGGGCATTGGTGGCTGGGGGGGGGCGGCGTTTCACTGCGGTATCGCACAGCTTCCTTGCAGATGGGACGGGGTGTGCCCTGGGGCCTCAGGCCTGACCTGAGCAGGGCCGTCTGTTACCTAGGGCAACGTGGCCCGGCTGAGCCACATGGTAGTGTGCAGGTGGCAGTCACGTGGCCTGGCCATGGGCATGTCTTTGGAAAGATACCCGGCTTTCTTTCTGAGCTTCTCAAACAAGGCCACCACCTGTCTGTCCTTCCTTCCTCCTTCCGGGCAAAATGAGGCCACCTGAGACTCAGGTGACCGGTGGGAAGTGCCAGGGTGACCCCGGTTGCCCTGACCTCCTGCCTCCCCCGGTGAGTGCGGCTTGCCCGGAGGACCCGGGGGCACCTGCCCCCGGGATGCACGGCGTCCCAGGCCATCCGGAATGGCATGTGCCGCAAAGGCTCGTGCCCTCTGCTTCCCGCAGGCCCGTGGACGGGGCCAGGGGTCAGGGGCCTGTACATCTGAATTCAGATTGCGCTGCCCCGGGCTGGGGTCTTTGAGCCGTTAGAGGCTCCTGGGGCTGGGGGGAGGGGGTTCTCACAGGTGGCCACGGCTCTCTGCACCCGCGCCCTGAACTGGCAGATCTGTGATGATGCCACCAGGGAAGGTGCCACCAATGCTCAGGCTCCAGAATCAGGACCTCCGTGTTTCCACCAGCCGTCCGGGGATTTGGGTGCGGCCAGAGAAGCTTGCACCAGCCTTAACGAAGCCAAAGGCCATTCATGAAGGTCTTGCTGCCCCAGGGTCCACGGACCACGAGCATCAGCACGGCCTCCTGAGCCCCTCGTCTGACAGAAATGCAGAGTGTCCGGCCCTGCACAACCTGCTGAAGGAGCGCCTGCCTGCTGACAGGGTCCTGGTGACCTGTGAGCACTCAGGAGGGTTGGAGCATCTTCTCTAGAATGGGAGGCCACCTGGGGGCCCAGGATGGCCCCTGGAGACTGGCCAGCTGTCAGCCTTCCTCTCCTGGCTGACTCCCAGCCAGCTCCTCCCCGGCCCCTCTGCCACCCGCCCAGACGAAACCCTTCCGTGCTGCCCACAGCCTGACTACAGAATTCCAGCCTCCAGACCGAGGGAATCAGCTCCTGTCGTTGCAAACCCTTCCGTGTCTTGGCCATTTGTGACGGCAGCCACAGGACGCGCGTGCCGGCCCCGTGGGGTGGTATCTCGGGTCCCCGACACCAGCCACGCGTCCAGTGATTCTCCGGAAGGACGCGCGGGACTCGGCGTAGACTTGTCCTCACATCGAAGGGGTCTCACGGGTCTCAGGGGGTTGTGGCTGGAGGCGAGGCTCGGGCCGAGTCTGGAGGAATCCACGCACGGGCCTCCCCGGTTCCTGCAGACGCGCGGCTCACCCTCCCGCAACAGAAAACGCGTGGCCGCCCGCGGGAGATGTTCGTGCGTGGGGAGCCCATCGGACCCTCCGTGCCCGAGGCGGGTGCTGTCACATAGGCGGCTCTGCCCGGCACCCACCCACCCCGGCTCCCACCCACCACGGCCCCAACTCCAGAAACGAGCAGGCTTACGTTCTGCGTCAGCCACGGTGTTTGCACGATGGCACAGAGTGGCCCCGATGTCCCTACCTCTCCGTGCAGGGACGTTTTCCTGCAGACTCAGCCAGGGCCGCCCTGCCTGCGGGCCTCAGGGGGCAGCAGCTGGGACCCACTGGCTTTACTCCTTGCAGCGTGGGTTGGAGAGGGCTGTTTCTCCCTTGCTACAGGTAAGGAAACTGAGGCCAGGGAGGGCAAGGAACTTTGCCCAAGATCACACAGCCCGAAAGTGGCAAAGCCAGGTTCAAACCTGGGGAGTCAGGGCTCTGGGCCCTGCCGTTAACCCTGACGTGTCCCGCCTCGTACGCAGAGTGGGGGCTCATTCACTGTGTAGGGAAGGGGTGGGTGGAGGGTAAAAATGAGAATAGTCGTGTTTACTAGGAGGCTTCCAGCTCCACAGGGAGACCTCTGGTCCTCACCCGACGCCCCACCTGCTGGCTGTTGTTAGGGCTCCATTCTACAGACGGGGACACAGAGGCAGGTCTGAGCGTCCACCCAGGACGTGCCGGGTGGAGGTGGGGGCCTGGATCTGAACCCGGGCCCTCTGGGTCCAGGGTCCGCTCTGTGCCTACTGTGTGCATGCCACGCTGATCCACGTGAGCGAGTGTCAGCCCGGCCCTGCCCTCTGAGCCTGCACCCCCTTGTCTCCTAGCAGCAGAAAGCGGGGTCCGGTGTGACCCTGTGACCTGGCCCAGCTGCCCCCGAGGACTCTGCCCAGACCCCACAGAGGACCCCCGGGGGTGGGAGACAAGTGCAGAGGCGGCCGTGGGGCCCTGCCCACGTGCTGGAGGAGGGTGTGCGCAGGGACAGTGGATTCAAACGGCCCACTTCTGGGACAGGATCACAGGGCCCCCGGACCTCGTGTGTGCTGTGCACAGGGCATCCAGGGAGGGCCTCGCCTGCTTGTGACATCCGGCTCCTTCTCCCTCCCCAGGCCCCGCACGGTGCCTGGCCCTGCGGGCCTCAGGTTGTGTTTGCAGAATGGCCCATGAGCGCTCAGGGGGCCCCATTAGCCCGGATTTACCCGATGGGCTTTTGAGGCCCAGAATCCAAGGCAGCCATTCAAGCGTTTCAGACGGAGAAACCTCACGCTCAGCTTCGGGTGCTCAGAAAGGGGGTTTTCCAGGCCTTCGGAGGCAGGGGCGACGTGCAGCCTGGGGTCTGGAAGATTGTCAGCCCCCTCCCCGGACCGCCTTCTGGGGGAAACAAGGGTGTAACCGATGGGGAATCCGGAACTCAGAGAGGTTAGGCCACTTCCCCAAGATCACACACATCGTTGGCCCCAGGACGGAGCCCAGGACAGGGCAGCCGGTCAACACTGGGTACCCGAAAGCCGTTTTGTAATGGAAACGAACATCCGGTTTCCAAGAATCGGAGGGCAGTGCAGAAATTGTGCTGCTGTAACACTACCTGTCCCCGACCCCATCAGGAGGTCCCAGCACCTCCCTTCCCGCCCTGCGTTCCCTGCCTCGGCCACTAGATGGCAGCCGCTGGGCGCAGAAGCCGGGGAGAGGGGCCTGGGCTGGATGAGCCCTTCTGCGCCAGGCTCTTGGGGGGAGAAGGTCCTCCAGAGAAGCAGGTCCCTAGGCTTGCAGACCCAGCGGGGAACACGGTCTCACGGCTGGTATTCCGAGCAGAGCCCGCCTGGAGCTGTCAGCTGACTCAGAGACCTGAAGTCCCCTGGCGGCCTCGGCAGGGCCAGGCGAGTGTTGGGGACGCCAGGAAGGCCCTGCCGCGGGGCCCACAGCGTGTCCAGGGGCCGAGAGGTGCTGGTAGGAGAGTGGAGCTCGTGTTAAGAAGGCTGCACGTGGGTGTGCCCTTTATCCTAGACGCCCAGTGACCTCGGGCCAGCCCAGCCACGGGCGTGGTGAGGCCAGGTGCACACGGAGCACAGCGGCCTCAGGTTTTCATCTCGGACGGGCATCCTGAGTGGGCGAGCCCAGGGTTGGGCCAGTCACATGGCCCCTCTGGGCCTCAGTTTCCTTGAGGGTGGCTGTGATAGACCCTGCCCCAGTCGGCTGGTAGGGCCAGCCGATCTGCACGATGGGGGCATAGTGCCCGGTACGGGGCAGGCGGGTGAGTTAGTGCTGGTGGACGTTTCACTGCTGTTAATTATCGAGCGTGTTTATTGGTTATATGTGAAAGGGATTGGGCTCCAGGCTCAAATCATTGTAAACGGTTTCCCCGCAGGGGGATCGTGCAGGACGTTTCAAAGTGCGCCAGGTGTGCTGCTCGTATTACTTCCAGTCGTTTCTATTGTTTCAGAGGAGTAATTGCTGTTCTGCTGTGATTAGAGTCCTCGTGGGGCCGGCCCGCCTCCATCGGTGTCTCTCTGTGCCCGAGGCGCCCTTCAATCCAAGCGCTTCAGACGGCCCTCGCCAGCCACCTATCCGGGAATGTGCTGTGTTCCCAGGGGACGTGCTGTGTCTCTGAGGGTTCAGCCTTGCCCGAGCGCCTTGGTTTTTCCAATCTTTGTCTTCCGCAAACCCTCACTGGTCCACGCCGATCAAGCAACAGCAGAGGCCTTATCTCCCCCTCCTCCTGCCTCCACCTTCCCGACACTGCGGGAGGCCAGCCTTGGCTGTGCTGCCCCTGCCCCTGCCCTGCAGCACAACAGGAGGCCGGCAGGGGGGCATGCCTCTGCCTGGGGACACGCTGCGATTTGTCAGATGCTTCTGCATCTGGATCATGTTTTTCTTCTTCGGTTCGTGTATCCGATCGTTTATGTAAGCTGATTTTTCGGGGATCGAGCCGGCCTTGCATTCCCAGGTCCTGATGTTCTGCTGGGGCCGTTGGGAGCGATGCTGGTCTGGTTTTCTGATGCCGTCTTGGTCTGGTCTGGGCTTCAGGGTGATGCGGCCCCTCACGGATTAATTTAGAAAATGTTTGGAAACATCGTGTACAAATGGTATTGTTTCTTCCTGAAATGGTTGGTGACGTTCCCCAGTGGACTCATTTGAGTCCGAAGATGATAAACTAATTTAACTACTAACTCAGATAACTACTGACTCAGTGTCTTTAGTGGATATGAGTTAGGTTTACCTGTTGGTTGTTGGGTGAGTTTGGAGAATCAGTCCATTTTATTTTTAAAAAAAAATTTTTGCTGTTTATCTTTGAGAGTGAGACACACAGCATGAGCGGGGGAGGGGCAGAGAGAGAGGGGGAGACCCAGAATCCGAAGCAGGCTCCAGGCTCCGAGCTGTCAGCACAGAGCCAGACGTGGGGCTCGAACCCACGAACTGTGAGATCACGACCTGAGCTGAAGCCAGACGCTTAACTGACTGAGCCCCCCAGGCGCCCTGAATTGATCCATTTTAAACTGTCAACTTTACCTGAGGAGAATCATCCATTGAGTCTCCATTATCTCTTTCCTGTCTGTCCTGTAGCAATGTCACCACTTTTGTTCCTTAGGTTGGTAATTTGGGTCTTGTCTCTTTGGAAAAAGAGTCAAGAATCAGTCCTACTAAAATGTTATTAATTCTATTGACCTTTTTGAAGAACGGGCTTTCGTTTCATTGATGGTTCTTTATTCTTCTGTTTCTAGTTCATTGATTTATCTTCTTGTATTTAGCATGTCCTTCTTTCTGTGTGCTTTGAATTTAGTTTGCTCTCTGCCTAGTTTCACGGCTCTGGCTATGGTCTGCCTTGGTGAACATCCCACGTGCACTGAGAGCAGTGTGTACTCTGTGAATGTTGGGCACAGTGTTCCATAAATGTCACTTAGATCCTTCTGGTGGTGTGGTTTTGGTATTTATAGCTTTGCTGACTTGCCCTCTACTTGATGGCTAAGAGGGGGGTGTTGGCGTTTCCAGTAGGATCGTGCTTGTCCGTTTTCCCCTTTCTGTTCCGTCAGGTGGTCCTGGACGTGTTTTGGAGTTCTGGTGTTGGGTGCGTACTCACCCGGACATCATGTCTTCTCGGTGAACCAGTCTTCTTGACATTATTTAATGTTCCTGTTTATCCCCGGTCACTAGTGCTGGCTGGTGCTTTTCACCTACCTATGTCACCATACACCACATTGATGCCTTGTAGCCCGCCTACCATTGGGTGTTGTTTCTTGTATCCATTCTGACCATTTCTTTTTAATGCTTATTTATTTTTGAGAGAAACAGACAGAGTGCAAGCAGGGGAGGGGCAGAGGGAGGGGGGGGGGAGACACAGAATCCGAAGGAGGCTCCAAGCTCCAAGCTGTCAGCACAGAGCCCGACGCGGGGCTCGAACCCACGAACCGCGAGACCGTGACCTGAGCCGAACGAAGTCGGACGTTTCACTGAGCCACCCAGGCGCCCCCTGACCATTTATTTTGTTTGTGTTGAAATAGACTATTTAATGCGATGATACTGCGTTTATACTATTTAATGCGATGATTACTGTGTTTAATACTGTGTATTAATGCTACCATTTTACTTCTTGTTTTCTATTTGTTCTCTCTTATTCTATTTTTTCTCTCCTGATTTTTTTTTTTAATTTGAATATATTAACTTTTCCCTTCTAATTTACTTATTGAAGTTGGGCTCCGTGGGTACAGCTTTCTGTGCGTTGTGGTTGCCGTGGGATTGCAACACACATACTTGGATTTCCCCAGTTTCCTCGCACCCGCGGCAAGCGAAAACCCAGCCGTTTTTTGGTCCACTTTTTCTGCTCTCCTGTTGTCCTATGTAGTAAGTCTGCGTGTATGGAAAACCCCCTCATACAACGCAATACTTGTTACTTTCGGCGGCCATAAATACCTTAAAGAACGTAGGAGCTGAAAAGGATTCTGTTACGTACTTAGCCATTCTCGTTCCTCCTTTTCTGGGTCCGATTTTCAAGGTTTCTCTCCGGTGTCACCCCCATCCCGTTGCAACACATGTCCTTCAGAGGCTGGTTTGCTGGTGACAGACTCGCTTGGTTTTTCTTCACCTGAGATTGTCTGGCTTTAAGTTTTGTGTCTTGGAAGAGTTGTTCACTGGCTCTGGCATTCCGGGTTAACAGCACTCTTCACATAGGGTTCCCCTTCCTTCCACTTGCTTTCCGTGAGCAGTCTGCAGTCGCTCAGATGGTTGTTCTTTCTATGAAACGAGTCCCGTTCCTCTAGCTGTCGGGAGGAGATTTTCTTTCCTTTTCCCTCTCAGCAGTCTGAGGATGGCATGTCTTGGCATGGATTTCTTGAGCTCTTCTAGTAGAGAGGCAGGGAGCTTCTTGACTCTGCAAAGTTTGTGTGATTCTCTGTCAGACTGAAAATTTTCTGTCGGTGTGTCTTCAAGTTCAAGGTCACTGAGTCCTCCCTCGGTCGTCTTCTACTTTTTGGGTCCATCCAGTGGTCATTTTTATTTATCGCGTTTCCCTTGAAAGTTAGCACATTGACAGTTCTTTGTGTGCTGAGTAACCTCTGGAAACGGTCGGGATGAGGTCCCAGGTTCCAACCAGCCTTTCACGGATTGTGGTTCCATGCTCGGCACAGGGACCTCGTGGTCCAAGGGCTCCCTCCATGGGGATGTTTTGTTTTCCAAACCTTTGCTTGCTGTTCGGACCTGCCCCCGCCTAGGTACCCCCACCGCGCGAGTCCTGGAGATTGGTGGCGGTTCCACGCTCAGTATCCTTGGCACGCGGTGTACGGTCTGATCACACACACCCGGTGCCATTTCACAGGAACGCTCCCCGCCCCCTCCTCATCGGTGTCCCTGCCGCCCTCCAGCCCCGGGGCCCTGTTGCAGCCCTCCAGACAAAAAGCTGGGGCCTCAACTTCCCTGCCTTGTGTGACTTGTGGCTCACGTGATTCCACCCGCAGCCAAGCGGCAGGAGAACAGCATGGGCTCGTCCGTGTCCTTGGAACCACAGCTCCTGAGTCCTCGCATGCTCGCCCATCGTCCGTGGCCTCTGCGCCACCCCGGCGTGTCCTGGGGCTGCAGGGGGGAGGAAACGCCAGAGAGAACATGAAGGCGGACGCCCCTCCCCCCACGCACACCGAACACGGGCATTTCCTCGTTCTGCTCCTCGGGTTGAAAAGCAGAAGCTCTTCGTGAGCCGTTTTTATGCGCGCTTCGTCTTCTGCCTGGCGCACACTCTTTACGCCTTCCCAGGTCTTCTGGCTGCCTTTGAGTCCAGCCAGGTTGTACCCAAAGGAAACAATAAACAGGAAGCTGACCGCTTGTTCAGTGGTGTTTGAAGTCCGCTCTCCTTCCCCAGTCCGCCTGCTGCCGTGTCCTTTAGTCCTCAGATAACCGCTCCTGCGTCGGTCCGAGCTTTATAACTGCATTCGCTGGGCGAGACTCGGCGGAGCGCGCACATTACTGGAAGTTTCCAGGAACCAAAACCCCTTGCCGGTCTTTATTTCTTTCATCAAGTTTGGGAAGTCTGCATCCATTTTTTTTTTCGTTGTCTTTTATTAAGTTATAATCGACCTGTAGCATTAGCTTAGTTTCAGGTGTACGATATAATGATTTGATATTTGTGTATATTGTGAAATGATCACCACAATATCTCTAGTTAACATCCATCACCTCACATAGCAAAAGAAATTTTATGTGTAACGAGGACATTGTTTCCTGAAGTATTTATTTATTTATTTATTTTTGCCTCATTCTCTGGGACTCTGATTACCCAATTCTTGTATATCATTTCACACTGGCCTTTGAATCTCTAATGCTCTTTTTTTTTTTTAATCTTTTTCTCCTCTTTTCTTTAAGGTTGGATACCTTCATTGATCTGTCTTCAAGTTCACTGACTCTTCTCTGTGATCTCCATTGTATTATTAAGACTCTACATTGAATTTTTTTCAGATACGTTTTTTAGTTCTGAAATGTATGCTGAGTTCTTCCATATGCACGTATCAGCCCCAGCTCCCTTGCCTCGGCAAAAGAGCTGTAATAACAGCATTGAAGCCATTGCCTCCTAATTCCAGCGCCTGCATCACCTCAAGCTTGGTGTCTGTTAGTCGTCTTTTCTCTTGAGAACGAGGCAGTCTTGGGTTTTCCTGGCAGTCTTGGGTTGCTTGCTTGGCATTGTGAGCGCACTGTTGCATAGGCTCTGGGTTCTGTTATATTCCTCTGAGGAATCCTCGTGTGTTGTTTCAGCTGACGGTTCTTCCAGTTGGATTTGAACTGTCAGCTGCATTTCAGCTTCCGTGGGTCCGTACCAAGGTCAACGATCTGTTGCTTCTGACCTCAGTTTTGTCACAAGGTTCAAGGTCAGCCCGAAACGCCTGCAGATGTACCCAGAATTGGGGACTTCCTCCCTGTGGCGGTCTTCCCTCCAAACTCTCCTTGCACATTTCGGTACCAGCCACACCTGCCTAAGCTCTGTTCCCACATTCCTCCGGCCAGAAGAGGGGTGGTTTCCACCGGGTTCTGCCTGCTGTGCTATCCGGTGCCTTCCGGGCAAAGCCCCACGAGATGAAAACTCACCCCCTGTGCCCAGCTGGCTCCTCCTGTTTAGTCTTTGGAATAATGCCGAGGTGACGGCCGTGGGGGTGCTGGATATCGTCCTTCCTGTGCAGAGGGCTATGGGTGTCACCCTGTCACGTGTGCCACCGCAGTTCTGTGGCTCTTGGTACTGCTGAGCTGAGCGCAGAACCTTCCCATGCAGGGCTGGGATTTGGAACTTTTCCGAGAGCTTTCCTGCACTTGGATGCCGGCGGGACGGGAGTCACCTGCTTACTTTGCATGTGTGGCCGACACGGTCACGGGGGCTCTACGTATAGGTGTAGGCATTTCGTGTTGAAGTGCGGGCAATTTCATCGTGGACTGCCGCTTTCTAATCCACCGGCATCTCACAGTTGGAAGACGTCATGTTGCGTAGGTCGCGTATCCAGGGAGGGTGTGTTCTCTGTCAGCTTCAATTCGGGAGACGATGGGACAGTGTCACAAAATACTCATCTTAAAGGCAGTCTGTCAGGTCTGGCCGTTGGAGCAGCTGCCCACGAGCCCCGCTCCAAGCACTGGTCCCCTCTGATTCGGGGCTGTGTCCTCCGGCCTCCTTCCAGGCAACAGCTGAGGTTGGCGAGGTGTCCGCCCGGAGCTGCAGGGCAGGACCGAGCAACCGCGTTTTCTGGAGGATGGATACTTGCCCTTGATTTGCTCACGCTCGGGGACCTCGTGGTCCAAGGGCTCCCTCCACGGGGCCGTGCGTCACCAGCAACCAGAACTGTTGTCTCACGGGGCCTTTTATCTGGGGTGAGGCCACCGCTGTTGGGCTGGGCCGTTGCATCTCCGAGCACGGCTGGGTCTGCTGTGGGCATCCTGGGAGCAGCCTGGACGGGGCGGGAAGGGCATCCCGGGCCGTGTGGTGCAGTGGGCTGGGCACCGGGCCGGGTGCCCTGCCTGACGCGCCCTCTTGGGCGATTCCTTTAGCCCCTGATTGTTCTGACTGTAAAATGGGCGGGCGGGCGAGATGATGTGCAGTGAGGTGGACCTTTGGCCTGCGAGATCTGCCTGCTTCTGTCTGTCTGGGGGGCCACCATTCAGCCCACTACACTAACAGGCCCAGAAGAGTGAGGGCCTGGCCCCATGTAGGGGGCCCCCTGTCCTGACCCACCCGGTGCCCCCAGCCCATCATGCGGGCCACCCTCTGCCCACCCTTCTTCCTCCTCCAGGAGGGACGACTCATCTGACAGGGTCATGGGCAGCCATCAGCCAGTCTATGTGGGAGAACAGAAACCGGCTGCTTCGGTAGGGGGGAGGTCACGTGGGAGATCGGGTGCCCAGGGCCAGCGTGGAGACGGACAAAGACCGCCCAGATGAGAGCAAGCAGTGATGTGCCCGGCGGGCCCGTATGCCCGCTCAAGGGAGCGTGCTGGGCCTTCTCCGGTCGGTCCTGGGTTGGAAACAAGGCAGAAGTCCGTGATCGGCTAAGTCCCAGCTGTGTGGGACTCCTTGTACCGAGCTTTGTGTTCGGTTCCAGGACCGGTTCCTGCAGATCATGGGTCGCGGTCCTGTTGTCGTACCTGGTCTGGCTGTCACCCCTCCGTGTGCTCTGTCTCTCACCAAGGACCCTGAAGCACCCCGAGATTCCGGGCTGCAGAAAGCAGCTACCGCTGCCCAGGGTGGGGGCAAGGGGGCCCGGCCTGGACGGGGGGCATGGGTGGTGCTTGGCATTGCCTGTGGGTGTGTGGCCCGGGGGGCTCTGACCCAGCAGGAAGGGATGTGACCCGGAGGGTATTCCAGTGGCACAGGGCATCAGGCCCTGAGACGGAGCTGGCCCACGCCCCAGCCGTCACCACTGCGCCACCACCACCACGGGCCGCGTGCAGGGGCGTGGCCAGGTGGGTGCTGGCTGCTGGAAGGGGCCAGGAGCTGCACCCCCTCCGCTGTGGCCCTTCAGACGCTAGGGACGTGGAAAGGAGCAGGACGATGGGGGGAAACTTCATGTCTCCTTCTCCACCTCCTCCTGTGACTGGTGTGGGGAGTGTGCTGCCAGCCCCAGGCTCGCAGAACAGACACAGGAGGTGGCTTCTGCTTTGGTGAGGGCCCAGGCCTGGCGGGTTTCCTGGGCACGGGGCCTCGGTGTCCAGGAAGGCTCTACATGGGGGCCCCCGGGGGGCAGGGCCTTCCCGGGCTGTGGCAGACGCCTGCACTGGGCCTGGGCCTGGGCCCCAAGCGGCCTGGGAGGGTGGACACTTGGCAGCTGCATGAACAAGCCGGCCCAGGTCTTCCCTCCTGGTCCCTCCCATCTCTTCCCGTGGGAGCACATCTCGGGGTGCTCAGTGTGGCCACGGCACATGCTGTGGGCCAGGGGCCTCTGCGCAAAGACTCCCCCGGAAGAAGGGGGTGGCGTGTGGTCCGATGGGCGTTTTAGGACGACGACTCAGGCTTTTGGAACGGGGCTTTTGCAGGGCCTCGGGGGGCCACGGAGAGAGTCTGCGGCCCTGTTGGAAAGGCGGGCAGGAGACGTGATGGAGAGACGTTTGTGAGCCAGAACCCTCTAGACGTGGCGGCCAGGGGACGGGGAGCCGGGCAGAGCTGGCCGGGGTCTGAGCTTCCGGAAGAAGGTGGAGAAGGGGGAGTGCCGCCCTGCCCGCTCCTGCGGGGAGTCCTGCCCCCGCGATCTTGCCGCAGTCCTGCGCTCGCCCCAGAGTTCGACGTTTGCCAGATACAGTGCCGGCTGCTAATCACATCTGCTTCTGTATCAGTCAGCCGTGGACGCTGTCACGAAACACGAGACATTTATTGTCACGGTCCCGGAGGGTGGAGGTTTGCAGGCCTGGTTTGCAGATGGCCGCCTTCTTGCTGTGTCGTTGCGGGACAGAGAGAGAGACAGAGAGAGAGAGAGAGAGAGAGAGAGAGACAATTCCCTTCCTTGTCTTCCCTCTTGAAGGCACCGATCCCGTCAGTGGGATCTCGTGGCCTGATCACCTCCTGACACCATCACACTGGGGATTGGGGTTTCCGCATACGCATTCGGGGACGCAGACTTGCACGTTCTGACACGATTCTGGGGTTCCACCCCCCACAGCTTCCTCCCCTCGTTTGAGCGTGCCGCTCCGGGATCCCCCCACCCCCACCCCACTCTCTGCATCTGCACACTGAGCCAGGCAGGTGCGCACTGCTTCTCGGGGCTCCCTCCCCGCCCTCCCAGGCTCCGATTCCCTCTCAGGTCTGGTCCGCTCCGTAGCCACGTGCAAACGTTCAGGCCAAATGTGCCTGAAGCTTCTGGAGAGTCACAGATGCCAGGAGGCTGGGACTCCAGGCTACGAACAGGGCTCGTAAAATGCATACAGGTCCTCAGAGGTGTGAGTTCTCCACTCCCAGCCCCAGGCAAACTTCTTTTCTCTTATCAGTTCCGGTCACACCTGTGTGGGGAGGCAGAGCCGAGCTTTGTCCGGGCCAGCTCACCTTCACTGCTCATCGCGGGTGGCCAGTGGGCCGTGCTGCCCAGCCGGGTGGCTGTGGCCAGACTGCTCCAAGCATGTGTGCTTTTGAGCCAAAGCAGATTAGTGCTAACGTTCCTTCCCCGTGCCAGGCCTGCCTCTCTGTCAGGCTGGGGGTTCTGCAACATGGGTGACAACGCACATGGGTGCCCTGCCTTGGAGTGCGGTTTCTGAAATTGGGGCCCCAGGCCGCCCTCATATTTGGTCTTAGGTGGTTCCTAGTGAAAGAAATCTGCCAAAGATAGGCCCAGATTTGGGCAGAGCGACCATATTCAATCCTTAGAAAAGCGTCCGAAGCTTCTACTTTGTGCAGTGACCTGAGGGACAGGGACCCCTTGGCCCTGTCCTCCAGCCCTGTGGGCTCAAGGCCGGACTGTGGACCTCAGGAGAGAACAGAGCCTAGAGAGCCATGACCTCTCAGCAGGGCTGACTCTCGCCCTGGGTTTTGAGGGATGAGCAGGCCTCCAGGAGAAGGGGGTAGGGGCTCTGTTGCAGAGAGAACTAAAGCCACGGAGGGTGTGGCTTAGGGATGGAGCAGTTGCCTCCAGTGGTGGGAAGAGGTCAGAACTTGCAGCTGCTTAGGTAGATGGATGGAGTAGCAGCAGGCAACATTTGACCCTATGAGGTGAATTTCCTTAGCCCAGAGGAGGATGGATGGATAGATGGATGGATGGATATATGGATATTTAGATGGATGATGAGGTGGGCGGATGAGTAGGCAACACCTCTGGGAAGTTGAGCGGGTCTGAAGGTGGAACAAAGTACCTGGTCCTGGTCGGTGCACAGTGAGTGAACAATGGGTGAATGTACAGGATGGATGGGTGGGTGGTTGAGTAGATAGGCGATTGGATGGATGGATGGATGGATGGATGGATGGATGGATGGATGATTAGATGGTGGATGGGTGGATGGGTGGATGGATGGATGGACAGGATGGTGGGTAGATGAATGACTGAACAGATAAACTCCCTCCCTTCTACTTTATGGCCCATCAAGATAGTCTTCACCTGTGAGTTGTCTCCATGGCCAACCCATGCAATCCTCGTTTGCCCTTACCTGCAGGTCCTCTGGGAACGTCCTCTCAGTGGAGGGACTCAGCTCTCTGCCATCTGCCTAATGGGCCCAGACTGGCTTTGGATGCCTGGAGCATCCCTGGGGGAGGGGCTGGCTTCAGGGACAAGCTCCCTCTGTCTGGTGCTGCCGGGATATGCCAGCTGACATTGGCTCTAGCCGCTATGCTCTACCCATGCCGCAGCTCCAATTAAACTGTTTAAGTGACAAAAGACCCCGGGTAATCATGTGATTAAAAATAACTTGGGCTGGCTGATGCTGTTGCCCGAGCCTATCGAACTGGGCAGGGGGTGAGGTGGGGGGGAAAGGGGATCTGTTTACAACTGCGGATCGTACAAGACCTGGAAAAGAACACCAAGGCTTCAGGGACTGGAGAGAAAGGCCAGGTGGTCCTAGCCTGGGTGAATCTCAGGCCACTGAGTAGAGATCGGGATGATGCCCCAGCATTTACTGAGTACCTACTCTATGTTCCTGCCCCTGGTGGGTCATCAACAGAACCCAGTGCCGTGGGTGTTTAGAGTTTTCGTTCATGTGAATGCAGGGTGGAGGTTCAGGGAAACCCAGTCTTTCTTTCTATTCACTGAGCACCTACTATGTGCCAGGCACTGTTCCAGGTGCTGGGGATAGACCACCAAGTTTTTTCTTTTAACGCGGATGAAGGTGTTTTTTTCTTATTACAGAAATATTACGTTCCTCGTAGAAAACATCTTTAAAAAATAAAAATCACCTGTTACTTCACCTTTAAGAAACAGTTGACATTTTGGTATATTTCCTTCCCCACCTTTTGTTTTCTGACATACGCGTCCCTAATTCCTCCGGCAGCACTTCCTCCAAAAGGACAGACCTCCTGTCCTGACGTTGGAAGAGATCATCCTCGCTTGCCCACGTGGTAGCTGGTCCATCATAAAATGCGGCCACTCAAAGTGCAGGGGACCTTCCAGGCACAGCGTGTCTAGGGTTGAGTGGAAGGGGACTTTTTTTCAAGTAAAAACTAAAACCATGAGGGGCGCCTGCCTTGCTCAGTCGGTAGAACACGCCGCTCTGAATCTCAGGGTCGTGAGTTCAAGCCCCGCGTAAGATGTGGAGCCTACTTAAAAAAAATCATGAAACTGTATGGGGCGTAACGTATACGCTGTGATGATTGGACGTTCGTACACACGGTCGGAAGGGTTCCCCCCGCTGAGTCCGTTAGCACATCCCTCACGTTACCCACGTCCTTTTGGGTTCGTTTGGGGGTTTTCTGGTGAGAACATTTAAGTGTTACTTTCTTAGCAGATCGCAGTACAACGCTTTAAACTCGACGCACCTTGTTACAGTTCGACCTCTAGGGCCTTATTCATCTTACGACTGAAGGATTGTGTCCTCGGACCAGCCTGATTCCCCGACCCTCCCCAACCCCTCGCAACCGCGTTTCTGTGGTTTCTAGGAGTTCTGCCTTTTTTTTTTTTTTTTTTAATTCCACATATAACTGAAACCACTTGGTCTTTGTTTCTCTCTGTCTGGCCGATTTTACACAGCGCCCCAGGTCCGTCGATGTTGTCGCAAAGGCTGAGTGATATTCCATTGTGTGTATATGCCGTGTCTCCTTGACACGCTCATCCCTTGACACTTAGCTTGTTTCCACCCCTCGGCTGTTGTGAATAATACTGCAGTGAACATGGGAGTGTGGGTATTTTCGACGACATAATGATTTCGTTTCCTTTGGATATATTCCCAGGAGTGGGATTGCTGGATCATATGGTATTTCTATTTTTAACTTCTTGAGGAACCTCCATACTGTTTTCCATAGTGACTGCACCTGTTTACATTGCCACCAACAGTGCCCAGGATCAAGAGAGGACTTTCCTTAGGCACCAGGGAATCGCTGGTAAAGCCGAGGGGTCAGGGCCACGGTGATCCGGCTCACCTGGGCTCCTGTCCTGCCTCCGTCTTCTGTGCTGTCGGAGTTCTCGGTGCTTCGTCCATAAAACGCACGTCTTTAATCGTGCCCCTTTGAAAGATTATCAGAAGGCATAAAGAAATGTGTGTAGAGTGCTTGCTACGCGATATGTGCAAATAAACAATGATCACAGCAGCTAAAAAATTAAAAATAAATGGACTCTGAGGCCTGGGCGGCCTTGCCAGGAGTGAGGGGATGTGAGTGGGCTTGGGCTGCTCTAACAAAACACCACAGATGGATGCTTTAAATGACAGACATTCACTGTCCCACGTCTTGGAGCCTGGAGCCCAAGGTCCAGGCGTGGGCGGGGCCGGGGCCTCCCGAGGCCTCTCTCCTTGTGTGTGGACGGCCGTCCTCTCCCTGTGTCCTCACGGGGCCGTCCCTCCATGCGTGTCGGTGTCCTGATCCCCTCTTCTTACAAGGACCCCGGTCACACGGGATCAGGGCCCACCCCGGTGACACGTTTTGCCTCAGTCACCTCCGTAAAGGCCCCGTCTCCAGATATGGTCACATTCTAGGGTGCTGGGGGTTGGGGCTTTGGCATAGGAATTTGAGGAACACAGTTCAGCCCTTTGCAGCCTCTGTGGGACCCGCTTAACCCTGGCTGATGTCACCCTTGCAAGCTTAGACTGTGGAACCAAAGCAGAAGAGAACACAGAGTTTCTTCACGTGGGCACAGAGGCCAAGAGACTGCGTGAAAAGGGCGGCCTGGGGTTAAAGGTTTGTGTCTGTGCCCCTGCCCTCAGGGCAGTTTCTCCCAAGGTGAAGTGAAGAGAGAAAGTCCCCGTTGCCCTTATGCATTCTTCTGGGAAGAGGAGAGAGGAAGGAGGGAGAAGACATCAGGTGAGGGTCTACAGTTTGTGTGCATCCCAAATGCACGTGCTCTGAGGCTTGGTCATTGGTCAGTCAGGTCCCTTGATGGACACGGACACACCCGCCCCACTAGGTCATTGGCTAATAAGCCAAGCGGGACGTGGCCCCCACCAGGCGTCAGAACCAAGATGGCGGAAAAGCCAGTGCCTCGGCTGGAGGAACTCGGCAGCTTTGTTCATCTGAATCCTGAGGGCTGTTTGAACACTCTTTGGTCTCAGTGCTTGCTCCAAAGCCCTTCAGTCAAACCACGGACCCCTTCCCTGCCTTGGAAAGTAGAGTCCGTCCCATTTCTCCTTTGGGATGGCAGCAGGGCCCTCTCGGTGGCCTGGGCAGGCTGATGGGCAGTGCACAGACCTTGGAGCCTCCCATCAGCTGTATGACCCTGGACATCACTGGAGGGCATGTAGTGGCTATTTCCCTGACAGTTTACCATAAATGACCACGTCCTCCAAAGAGCACTGTATTTTCTGGCAAGGTGGCCATTTGGCTCATCATAACCGTCACCCCGGCACCCCTGCACGCGGTCTTGAGATGATCTGTGTGGTCAGGGCTGGGCTCTCGTGAGCAGCCCCCTGTAGGAAGATGTCTGATTTCTTCAAGTAGTAGGATGTTTGGGGGCCTAAACTGACCGGAACAAAGGGTTTGCAGACTCCAGGGGCTTCTGGGTTGAGTCTTCCATGGCCTTCTCCGTGGGGGGCTCCTTGAGGAAGCCTCTCCCCTCAAGCCCCATCCACACGCAGGCCACCCCTTTCTGGGCCCCTCGGCCATGCTGCGTATCCATGCCTCCCCTTTAACCTGCACATCAGAACAACCCTCCGTTGTAGAGACGAAACAGATTGTGTGTTTATATTTAGGGCAGGCTCAGGATTTTTCTGTGTCTCTCCAGAGCTTTGGTGGTTCTACGGTTTAAGGATCTTGCCTGGTCTCCCAGCGTTTTTGAACCCCGTGGCGTTTCTGCCAGGCCTCTCCTGGAAGGCAAGCCGTGGTCGCTTGGGGGTCTGGACACACTTTTAGACCTTTTGTGCGAAACCACACGATGCGTGAAGCTGCTGTCACCCCCGAGACTTCCGTGGCCTGGCCAGACACCCTCCCAGCAGGCCGCTGTGCCCCGAGCCCTTCTGCCCTTTATCCCCCTGCAGACCCAAACAGGAGTCTCTTCCAGAAGGTTCCCTTCGTGGGCTCCCAGACTCTACTGGTCCACAACCCCGGGTGAGGGTTTACCCCGAACACAGGGGAATCAGGACACAGGGTGCCGGGGTCTGGCCCCAGCCTCTCCTTCTAGAATTGAGTTCCAACGGGACATTCACGGCTCTCGACCAAATCCCTTTATTCGTTATTCTAAGGAACCTCATCTCTTGTCATGCACGCTTAAGAACACTTGGCTTGGCTTTGCGAGAAGATACAGCTCTTCTCTGTGGTGGGGAGGACGAGACCCAGGACCTGAGGAGAGCCCAGGACATGAGCTTTCTGCCAGAGCCTGCAGAAGGGAGCCAGGCCGACGGCTCTGAGCCTCGGCCCAGCGGAAGGTTCTAGAGAAGCGGCAGCTCGCTCCTCCTGTGACCTCGGGAAGGTCCGCCCCCCTCTCCGGGCCTCGGGGCCCATGTCATCCTTGCAGGACTTTGTAACGAGGAAGCGAGCGGGTGCCAGTATCGTGTTGAGCCCCGCAACAGGCCCGTGGCACCGAGAGGCCGGGCCCCTTTGCGTGCGGGCTTCCCCGCCTCGGCCAGAGCAGAGCCGGCACTCAGCTCCCGTGCGCACTTCCGCCGGGGAGCTGTATTAACAAATGGATTTTCTTGTTTTTTCGTTCACGTGCCAACTTTTGTTACTGACAAGGAGCAAATGACAGGCCTCCTCGCCATCTGTGCGCAGGAAAACCGGCCCCACAGAGCTCGGATTCTGGAAGCATCCGGCCTCTGAACGTTTGAGATGTAAGAGTCTGTGGGTGGAGTGGCCGCGGCCCCACCCTGGCGACCGTCCCGCACCCGCCCGCCAGCTGGGGCCTGGCTGCCTCCCTGGCCAGTCGGCACAGAGAGGCCTTTACAGACGGCCGCGGTGTCGGGGAGGAGGAGCCTGGTCCCACAGGTTTGGTCTGGGAGGAAGATTTCCCTGCAAGTTTGCTCTGTCCCCAAGACCCCAGCAAGGGCATGAGTTTAGGGACCCTAGTCCTCCCGGCTCATTTTCGGGGGGGGGGGTGTCTTTTGACTCAGCCTACCCTGGACACACCGCGTGGCAGTCCTGAAGACGTCAGCACTGAGAGTCAGGTCACACACACACCAAAATCACCTGCGTGAGTAGGTTTTCCCATCCAGGAAATGGGGGCACAGTCCCAACTCCTTTGCGAGGCTGCTGTCTGGGAGGCTGGGTCTCGCCGTGTCTCCACGAGGCAGAGGGAGGGGGCTCTGGTGTCTCTGCTTCTTACAAGGGCACTAATCCCATCACGCCCCCCCATGACCTCATCTCGCCCTTAGCGCCTCCCAATACCCCGTGAGGGGTATTCAGCATAGGAATCTGGGGGGGGGGGGGACGCAGACGTTTAGCCCTTAGCAGTCAGTGGCAAAATGTCGGGGCAGGGGCCGTGTCGAGATGGGTGGGGAGGAGCTGGGTGAGAGCACGAACTCAGGAGGACCGTGGGCGTCACGGGTCTCTGCCCAGCTCCACTGCCAAGGAGGACGCGGCCTTGGAGCTGAGCACCAAAGCACACGTGGGAACAGCACGGACAAGAGTGGAACAGCAAGGGTGCTCCGAGGAGGGGGGCGGGGTCTGAGCCAGCGTCTGAGTGGCAGGTTCCGTGGCCGCCGTCACTGAGGTCTGTGTAAGGATGGAGTAAAACCAGAGGAGGTTTCTGGTCCCTTCCGGAAGGTAAGGCAGTGCAGCAGCCCACACTCTTCCCCTGCGGACTCACACTGGGATGCCAGCCGCGTGCCTGCACCTGCCCAGGTGGCACCTTCCACGCATGGGCCACATCCTCTGATGACACCCCACCCCACCCCTCCCCTACGGGGTCCCAGTGCCAAACACGCACCTCGTCCGCGGGTGCAACATGCAGTCAGACCACAGGTCCCCTTCTTCCTGGGGGAGGGTCCTGGTCACTGGACCCCCGTGGCCTTGGGTCTTTATCTGTAGAACGGGCTGGGTGGCAGGGGTGCCCCCTGAGCCCAGAGGGCTTTATGGCCTCCAGCGGGCCCTCCTGTAAGGTGCTCAGAGCCTGTCTGGGACCAAGGATGTTCTTACTGGACGTTGCTCACTGTCAGTGTCCTGGGGCGGCCGCGACAAAGGACCACACACCGGGCACCTTGACACAATGGAAACCTGCCGTCTCCCGTCTGGAGGCCAGAGTCTGGATCAAGGTTACGGCAGGGGAGGGAGGGAGGGTCCTTTCGGCCTCCTGAGCTTCTGGGGATCCCAGGTGACCCTGGGCTCGTGGCCCTGTCCCTCCGACCTCTCCTCTGTGGCCTCGTGGCTTCTCCCTGTCTGTGTGTCTCTCGTCTTCTGTGTGACAAGGACACTTGCCGTTAGATTTAGGGTCTAACTGGGTAGCCCAGGATCCTCAGTTTCATCACATCTGCAGAGACCTCTTTTCCAAATAAAGTCACATTCACTAGCTCGGGGAGGAGCCCTCAGGAGCTATTTCCCGGACGAGTGAATGAGCTTTCGCACCTGCCCACGGTCACCAGCTGGTGGTGCAGGGCCCGTATGTGAGTGCAGGTGTGGGGTTTCAGAGCTCCCCCATCTTGGCCGGGGGTCACGGCCGTTCCTCTGCCGCTGGGGTCGGCTGGGTCCTTACCCGCGAGCCTCAGACCCGCACCAGGCTTGGGCCTCGCTTCCCTCCCTGGGGCGGCCACGGCCACTTCTACCTTCCCACGCCGTCCTCTGTGATGGATGGGGCCCGTTGGCTCCTGCAGCCCAGACTCTGTACAGGCCTCTCGCTGAGCACAGATGCACCGTGGCCGCCGAAGCCTGCATCCGCCCCGTCTCCCGGGTAACGCAGAGTTCCCCCATGCAGTGCTTAAAATACCCTGCCGTTCCCAGCCACCCGGCGGGCATGCGCTCTGTTCATGACGGGGCCGCCTCCCCAGGAGAGTGGTGGCAGGAAGTCCTTCCCTAGGGGCCCTCCTCTCCCCGGTGATCACTGGGAAGGCCCGGGGCCAGCCCGCCACTCAGCTGTCTGACACGACGGTCCCCAGGCTGCCCCCTGGCCTCTAGGAGGCGGGGCTGGCAGCTGGCCCCTTGGCCTCTGGGACACAGGCCGTGGTGCCACAGCCTCTGGCTGACAAGTGCGCTGGCTGTGCCCCTGCTCCCCGGCCCTGCCCGGCCCTGACCCACCGGGCTGCCTGTCCCCGGGGCACTTGGACTTGAGCTCGAGTGGGTGTCGCCAGCCGAGCACAGGTGTGGCCGCACCGGGCAAGGGGAGCCTGGCTGTCCTTCCTCGCTCCCCATCACTCGTCACGAGATGGGCTTCTAGGCACGTCTTTTAAGCGCGGCCTTCTCACGTGCCTTCAACATCTCTCAGGTTTTAATTATTCTGATTCTTCAATACCTGCTCAGACGCATCAGGCAGAAGGTTCCCGAGCAGACTAGCTCACATATCTGCTCTCTTAGAAGATCCTGCATTCACGGTGCCTCGTTGGGCCCAGGCCTCCATGCCTGCTGCCCAGCATGCCGCGGGGGCCCGGCGCCGCCTCCCCGCCCTGTGCCCTCCTCCCTCCCTCTCCCCGCTGACCGACTCCCGGCTCTGGCTGCTCCTCCTCTGTCTCCTCTCACTGCGCTCCTGCTTTCTGCAGGAAGCGTGTCAACGGTGAGACACAGCTGTGCTCCGTTTCTTGGTGGCCCCGTGGCCGGGCACAAGCTGGACCCAGCAGAGGTGCCCAAGGTAGCAGCTGCTGGGGGAGTCGCCCTCCCCTCCTGTATCTCTCCTCTCCGTCACTTCCTGCATGGGAGCCGAGCCAACCTTGGCCCCGCCTGACCCTCTCTCGGCACGGCTGTCTTCCCCGGCCCCACACCAGCCCCTTTTCCTGAGCCCCACTCCCAGTGGGCACGCCGGCCCCTGGCTCCCCTGCCCCGCCTCGTCGCCCTCCCCTAGGCCAGGGCTCCACAGACTGTACCTTGAAGGGCCAGAGGGCAAACCCGTGTCTGTTCGGGGCCCACGCGTCTCCCGCTCCCAGGAGCCTGTGGGGGCCACGCAAGCCCCGACCCCATCCTGCCCTCTGCTCCCAGTAGTTGTGAGGCTTCTGGAACAGGGTGGGGCCTCCCAAGGCCTCAGTTTCCCCATCCTTAAAACGAAGATCCCTGTCCCCACCACACAGGGTCGGACTGAGTATCTGACGAGACGGTCTGTGGGCAGCACGAGTTGTTGACAGGAATTGTCATCGTCAATAACACCAGCCCGTCAACTCCTTGCTCGTGTGAAAAACCGCCAGTGTTTCCCATACCTCTGGGTCTGTGTGCTGTGTCTCCTGCCTGGGACGCCCTTCCCTTCCTCGTCCCTCTGCCGGACTCCTACTCGTCCCGCAAGACCCGGGGGGGACCGCCCTGCCTCTCCGCACCTCCGACACAGCCCTCCTGACTCCCGACCCCCTCGGTTGCTCCCGTGGCGCGTGACACGTCTCTGTCACAGCCGAGCCCACTCTGTTGTGATGATCTGTTCCGTGTCTGTCTCTCCACCAGCCCGTGCCCTCATCTGGGCTTAGTCACGTCTCCATCAGCAGCATCTGACACACGGAAGACACTCAGACTCATTCACCCGGCAGAGATGTGCTGGTGCAGCCAGGGTTACGGCCATGAGCTGCAGGGAGAAGGCAGCTGCTGGGGGTGGGGTGTGGAGCAGGGGGTCGGGGGCCGGAGTGCTGGGGAGGGGAGGGGAGGGGAGGGGAGGGGAGGGTGGACACGGGGTGAGGGCCTCTGGCGAGGAGGGCGTCACGACTGGAGCATGCTGGGGAGAGGATCACAGGGTGACCGGAGGGGCCTGTGGGCCACAGTGAGACTCGGGGATTCGTTCTGACACGTGGGCCCTTGGAGGGTTTCGACGGAGACGCGACGTGATGGGCCAGGCTTTCCAGGGATGGCTCTGGAGGGAGGCCAGAGGGCACCCCGACAGAGCCGTGACGAGTGTGGCCAGGAGGAAAAGCCAGTGTCAGCAAAAGCCGCACGTCGGCCGCTCCCCTCTGCGGCGTGCACAGCACCGGGCACCTTGATGGGAGCTGGCATGAAGTCTCATTTGCAGGGTTTGAGAAAGAAGAGATTCCAGAAGAATTCGAGGGAGGTGCTCAGACAGGTGCGTGGGCACCCACGTTCATGGCAACACTATTCATCCACGATAGCCACAGGCAGAAACGCCCGGGGTGTCCACCAACAGGGGAGAGACACCCAAGTGTGGCCCATAGAGACGACAGAGTATCGCTCAACCATAAAGGAAAACAGATCACTGGCACCCGCTACAACGTGGATGGTCCTCAAAGTAATGACACGTGGTGGGAGAAGCCAGTCACAGAAGGCCACATGTCCCACGTCTCCAGTGATGTGAAACATCCTGAGTAGGCAGACCCACGGAGCCAGAAGGCAGCTGATTCGCTTCCAGGGCTGGGGAGAAGGGGTAGTGGGCGTGTCTGGGTCAGCGCAGGCCACATAATAAAATACCACGGATTGGGGGCCTTAACAACGGACGTTAATTTCTCACACTTGCGGAGGCAGGAAGTCCAAGATCGAGGTGCCAGCAAATTCACTTCCTGGTGAGGACCCCCTTCTCACTGTGTCTTCGCGTGGCCTTTCCTCTGTGGGCACGTGGAGAGAGCTCCGTGTCCCTTCCTCTTCTTGTAGGGACAGAAGTCCTATCTGACCCCCTCCATGACCCATTTAACCTTAATCACCTGCGTGAAGTCCCATCGCCAGCTGCCGTCCCAGTGGGGGTTGGGGCTCTGGAGTGAATATGGGGGGAACATAACTCAGTCCGTAGCAGAGAGTGGCTGCTGATGGGCCCGGGGCCTCTTTTTGGGGTGCCGAGAATATTCTGGAAGTCGAGGGAGTTAGTGGTTGTGGCTGCCCTAAATGCCACAGGACCGGACTCTGAAATGCCTCGTTTTGTGTCACGTGAAGTTGCCCTGCACGTATAACAACCGGAAGTAAGAGGAGAGGGTTACAGCAGTGAGGCTCTTCTTGGAAGGAGAGCTCACGAAAGGGGGGTTGTGCACGAGTCGGGATGCGGGGAGGGAGGGAGGACACGGGGAGCTGCAGGGAAGGGGTGGACCGTGAGCTGGAAACGTGTGGTGCGGGGGTTTGTGGAACAAATGCGTGCAGGGTGTTCAGGGGCATCCACGGAGGGGACCTGTCTCTACCACCGCGGGTCCAGGGGCCCCTTGCTGCAAACAGCTAACCATAAGCGGCCGAGAGGAAGTTGCCTGCTCGTCTGCGGCCCGCGCACGTGCGTGGCACGGGCAGCGTGGCATGGGCAGCGTGGCACGGGCAGCGTGGCGGGCCAGGAGAGCAGGGCATGAGGGAGGCTCGTGGCTTCCCCGGAGTCTCGAAGCCATACGTGGCGGAGCGGGATTGGCACCTGGGCCATCTGGCACGGGCACACCCACGCCCCTCTTTGCTTTTTTAGATCACTTTATCGAGACGTAACTTGAATACCGTGACAGTCATCCTTTGCAAGGGCACGATCAGTAGCGTGTGGCCCATTCACAGCCCGGCAGGTTCGTCGTCCCCGCCGGCAGCCACGCCCCCTGCCCGGCGCCGCAAACCGCTGCTTTCTGGCCCGTGGGTCTGCTTACCCTGGACGTCGCACACTGGGAGCTGGTTTGTGCCCGGCTTCCGTCTCCGAGCAGAGGGTGGGGCACTTACACGGGCAGAGGGCACGCATGGGGGAGTGTGATTAGAAGTTGCTGGGAGCTCGACTTTGTTTCTCTTTAAGGAAAACTGAATTGGGGGCGCCTGGGGGGCTCAGTCGGTTGAGCGTCCGACCTCGGCTCCGGTCGCGATCTCACGGTTCGTGAGTTCGAGCCCCGCTCGGAGCTTCAGATTCTGTCTCCCTTTCTCTCTGCCCCTCCCCTGCTCACACTCTCTCTCAAAAATAAATAAGCACTAAAAAAAAAAAATAAATTAAACCCCCCCAGAATTTGGAGGAGCTTGGATGAAGGAGACCCCCCCACATCATCCGTGACCTACGTGTGCTTGTTTGGACCTTGTTTGTTTCCAGGCAGATGTGTTGATTGGGTGGAAATGAATGCTCTCTGCCCATCCAGCTAACGAGCCCGGCCCCGTTCCGCCCAGATACCCTGGAGCTGTGGTTTTCGTTTCCGGGTTCCTCGGAACCCTGGCACTCGACCTTGCATCTAACAACGTGTCCCAGGTGTGCCTGGCAGAGAGGCACGGGGTCGGCTGCCAGGGTGTCACGAGCTACGTGGCCATCAGCAGGGCCGTCAGCCACCAGAAGAGCCGAGTCTGATTGTTCCTGAACTACAGTGCCTCGGGTCCCCCCCCTGGCAGAGCACGGACCCCGCCCCTTCCCGCTCACCAGTGAAGAAGGCTGTGTCCCGCCTCTGGATCCGGAGAGCCCCCGCTGCGTTCACGGAGGGGTGGGACGCCCCCGTCTCCGCGGGCAGGTGGAGTGTGCCTGACAGGGGGCATCTCCCCTGTTAGTAACCAGGCTCAGCCCCCTCCGTGCCAGCTGATTTTATCAGAGACCCCGTCTCGATGGCGATAGCAAATAGGGAGCGGGGAGGGAGGGGCGGGCCCCACGCACACCTGCGGGTTCTTGCCCTGACCCAGAACACTTGTGTGACTCGTTTATTCTCCTTATTTAAAGCGTTTACAGCCCAGAACAGTAAACACTCTAAATGCCTTGGCCAAGCCCTGTTGCTATGTAGGCTCCCATGTGAAGTAGATGTTGGGGCGCGGAGAAATGCAGAGCTGTCCCCCGCCCCGTAGGACGTCACGCTGGGAAGGAAGTCTCCGTGCCGAGCCAGCAGCTGACCCTCCTGGGAGGAAGGGGTATTTTATCGGGAGCCGCAACTCGGGGCGCTCCCGAAGTTCGACCTCTGTTGTCTCCTTTCCACGTCATGTGCCCCGCACAGGGTACAGAGCCGGGGTTGCAGCATAGCCATTGTACAAACAAGGAAGCCGCTTCTCAGGACGAAAGTCTCGCCCGAGGGCGTGGGCCACGACGTGGTCGTGGGTCTGGCTGTAGAGCCAGCGTTCCAGCACCTTCTCTAGGGCGCCAGCACCCTGGATGCTCGAGGCTGGACCACGGTGCCTCTCACGTCACGGAGCCCGCAACCCCCACCTCAACTGCAGGAAACCTCCAGAAGTGCATGGACGTCGGGGAGACCCCGCGTCCTTGCGGCGAACCCCATCTGGACGAAGAGGCTCAGCTTTCCAGACCCCATCCTTCTGAGGCTGGTATTTCCACCCTGTCACCTTGCACGTAGAAGCTCGCGGTGCAGAGTCCCTCCCTGACTCTTACAACAGCCTGGGAGGGACAGGACCCGCCGTCTCCGCTTCACAGACCGTGGAACCGCTGCTGAGGGGTCAAGCGGCTTGCTCAGAGTCACGGATGGTTCGCTGCGTGAGAAACCGGCCCGACAGCTGGGACCTCAACCATCTGTCGCTCGATGCCGTAAAGGAGCAGGTTGGGCTGGGCTCCACTGGGAGGCGCTGCTGTTCGCGGCCAGACGCCAGGGGCCGTCTCCAGTGGCAGCTGGTGAACAACCTGCTGGCTGGCGAGCGGAAGGCCAGCTGCGGCCTGAGGACCCCGGGGCTGTGCACTGTTCAAGCGCGAGGCCTCTCGCAATCCACACTCCCCGACACCTGTCACTGGCCCTACACCACTTCGATCCGCGGCCCGTGGGTGGCGTTTAGTCCCCATCGCAAGGGGGCACGGACCCCGAGAGGGCAGCACCAAATTTACTGTGGCAAACAATCCACCCCAGCCAACCACCTGCCCAGGGGGCAGCTGCTTCCAGGCACAGACCTTGTGCCTCCAGTCCCCCACCGGAGCCTGGCACCGGGGCTCCATGAAGGTCTGCTGGGCTCAGGGCACTTCAACCGCAGGCCTCCGGCCCCTCCAGCAGATCCGAGACGGCCGAGGGCCCTGCACCCCCAGCTCGCACAGCCAGCCCCCAGGAGCCCACACCCCTCCTGCGTGCTGCCCGGAGGCGACAGGGTAGGGCTTCGGCTTCCACCTGCTCTCTGGGTTGGGGTCCGGGTACGACTCAAGACTTCACTGAAGCGGAGACACCATGACCGTAAGTGGCAGAGGGGGTTGGAAGCCCCCCGTCTGGGGCGGAGGAAGCACAGGTCTGAGGAGCCGGCTGGGCGTGGAAGAAACCGCATGGAGCTGAGACCGGTGCCCCTGACTTGGGCCGCGGCCGCCGGGCCGCTGCCGAGTGACAGCGAGCACACGCGCTTGTGCACGCGGCCCTCGGAGGCGGCCTCGCTGTCGGGTGGGACCCGCGGCAGGAACAAGCCTGCCCGGGGAGGCACGGGGCTCTTTCCGCGTGCGTCCCTTCCCAACGTCCGCTTTCGTCCGCCGTGCATCCCTTTCCAGCTGTCTGCGGAAGGCACTGGGGCGTCCGTGAAGACCAGGAGTGCGGGTCCCTGCCGCGCTGGCGGAGAGAGGACCCTCCGTAAACGCTGCACCCAGAGTTACCGATGCTGGTGTTTCTGTGCCGATGTCCGCGCGTCTCCTCTCCGTAAGCGCTGTGGCACAGAGGCCGCCTCTGGTTGTTCGCGTGATGCCCGCAGGTCTGAGCGATCCGTCTATAAGGACCCTTCTCGGGTACCGGGCCCTGGCTCGGACCCGTCAGCCCCGGCGCAGGTCGTGGCTGGGAGGCGGCCGCCCGGGCCCCTGAGCGCCGCTGAGCCTCGTTCTCTGCGTCCCACCCCGACATCCAAGGAAGTTCTTCCTACCACACCCGGCTTGTCATAGCTCCCGAACGCCGCAAAATGATTCACTTTAAATATGACACAGAACCAGCTGCAAATGAGTTAAACGTTGCTGGTTTGGGGTGTTAGTGGCATTTATGAATATTGTAGGAAAACATTTACTCACTAAGATGCCTCACAATATAAAAAAAAAAAAATCACCCCCTTCAGTACCCTCTGTGGTACCTATTTTTGCCTGTGTTATTTAGGCTGATGATTTTCCCCCAACGAATCAAGCTCTGCAGCACCGTTTTCCAGAAACATAATAATCTTTTTTTTTCTTCTTTAAATCTGTGAGCGCTCATGAGACATGGCAGGCGCTCAGCTGGTGTTTGTTTCCTTTCTGTTGGTCTCCGATGTGGCTTTGGTTTGGTTTTTACGGTCTTGGAGACTTTTCTTTGTCTCTCTTAACTCATCCTCAAAGGCCTGCTCCCTCTAAGTGGATAAGCGGGCATAAATGCGTTAGCCACCTCCTTCCGAGGGATGTTCACTACCTAATCGGCTCCGTAGATCTTTTTTTTTTTTTTTTTTGATGTTTATTTCTGAGAGGAAGAGAAAGAGAAAACACATGTGCACACACAGGAGTCGGGGAGGGGCAGAGAGAGAGAGAGTCCCACGCAGGCTCCGCACCGACAGCAAAGAGCCCGACTTGGGGCTCGAACTCACGAACCGCGAGAGATGGTGACCTGAGTTGAAATCAGGAGTCACATGCTTAACCGACTTAGCCACCCAGCGCCCCTCAGCTCCGCTGATCCTGAGAGAAGTCTCCGTCCCCAGGCATCGGGCGAGCAGCGCTGAGCTCAGAGGTAGCGTGGAACCCTGCGCACAGCTGCCCGGACCCAACCTGACCGCAGGTGCACCAACATGGCTCCCTGCAGATGTGCTTGGTGCAGGCATGTGGTCACCAGGATTTCTCAGAGAAACCCTGGGCCTCTTGCACCGTCTGCATGGCACGTTCCCCGCTATTTCTAAAGCCCACGATACGACGTCAAAGGAGAAGACAGATCAGCACACACCCTGCCCCGCGGGTTCCGAGAAGGGTGCTCGCCTACCGCGGTGCCCTCAGCAGCCGTCCATGCACACGTTTGTGCACACGCACGCATACATGCACACGCATGCATGAAATGTGCACGCGCGCCCACATTTTCCTAGCACACGCACGTGTACACACGAGCCCGTGCGCGTGTGCGTTTTCCAGTGCGCGCACACACACTCACGCGCAAGCACCACGGAGCCTGCTACACCATTGGCTCTTCCCGGATCCAGTGTGAGCGTGAACTTGGGGGCTCCGGGATACGGCTCATAACAAGGGGTCCGTGGCTTGATGTGGGCCTTGGGTCTCTTCCCTTCTGCCCATCGGTGAAGCCAGCGGCAAAGCCGCGAGAAGGCGCGGTGGTGCCTTGGCGGATCGGCCCCCCAGCGTGCTCACAACGGTGCCCAGGGCAATGCTGGCTCGGTGAGTCACAGGGCAGAGCCCCTGCCCTTTCTGTCCCTCAGATCGGCGTCTCGCACACTGTCCTCCACACTGTCTTTGTCTCCGCACCCACGAGAGCCCGGAAAAGTGCGTCTGGCCCACAGACATGTGCACCAGGTTGCACCAGGTGAGGACACTTGCTCTGGTTCCTGGGCCTGCACCGTCTGGGACCTCAGAGCCCCCTCCTGCTGCAGGACGGCATCACCCCAGACAGTGCCGTGGGTGCGCGCTTGAGAGCTGCTCCGCTGGGTCAGGAGTGGGGCACGGTTTGGCTGCTTCCCCTGCAAGGCTTCGCTCCGTGTGGCAGCAGGGCTGCGTTCCCCGGTGACCAGGGAAGGGTCACTTTGAAGCCGCGCGGGGCCGTCAGCGGAACGCGGTTCTCCGTGTTTGCGGGACCGCGGGCTCCGCTGTCTTGCTGGCCGGAGGCCACAGGCCTCTTTGGGCCGGTGGAGGCCGCCTGCGATTATTCCCAGGTGGGATTTCCCAAGCTGGTCGCCTGGCAGAGAGACAGAGCCTCCGTCCAGAAGGCCTCCACACAATCTCACGTTCGACGTCGCCGGGTCACTGCATACATCCCGTCCCCTTTGCTGGGTATTGCTGGGGGGAGCAAGTCGCCCTTGCGTGGAGGGAATCGGACCGGGGAGCCCGCCTCCCGGGCTCCACGGTCTGTCCTCTGCAAGGGCCATCAGCGCGTTTTTAAGCTCAGAATGGGGTCTGATGGCACTCTGTAGGAGGGGACGGAAGACGGGAGACCGGTTTCAGAAGACAGGTGGGAAGAACAGAAGGGGTAGGTGGTGTCTCTGGAGGACTGGTCACTGCAGGAAGCCACCACTGCTTTGTGTTACAGGCGCGTAAGGCACAAAGAGGTGGGGCGCCTGGGGTGGCTCAGCGGGTTGAGGGTCCGACTCTTGATTTCGGCTCAGGTCACGATCTCACGGCTCGTGAGCTCCAGCCCTGCATCGGGCTCTGTGCCGACAGTGAGGAGCCTGCTTGCGATTCTCTCTCTCTCCCTCTCTCTCTTTCTCCCCCTGCCCTGCTCCCTCTCTTTCTCTCTCAAAATAAATAAACTTAAAACAAAGAGGCAGCCCTTGGGTGTGTGGGAGCTTCCTGCGGGCACTGCCAGATGCAGGATCCCCACCAGAGACACGCACGACAGCGGGGCTTCCTGTCCTCTGCCCCTCAGACGGGCGTCTCCCCGCACCAGAACCGGCCTGCTCCCCTGGCAGAGGGTCAGGAAGTTCAGCGTCCACACTTGCCCCCGGGCAGCACGGGAGGGCGAGAAGGAGGCAGAGCGCGTCAGCAGGTAGAGCAGGACGGAGCCGTCCGCGTGGGGAGAGAGCGCCCGCGACGGCGCAGGAAGGTCATGTCCGCGCGTCCGCGTTTGGGCCCTGCGGGACCAGGAAGCCGGTTAGGAGGATGCTCCCTGCAGGGCTGGGCTCCCAGAGCGCGAGGGTCCCCACCGCCAGGGGAGAGGTTTTGGGAGCCGGTCAGCGGTTGTGCAAAAGCTCCAAGCGAACGAGGGACGTTGCCCCTTGATGTCAAGGGTGTTGGTGTTTCGGACCATCTAGCATGTGTTCGGTCCCTGCCAAACATGCTTCGTGCCTCACGTGACCAGGGCACAGGATTGTGCTCTGTTTTAAAAAGGGCTTTCGCTCTCTGGACTGGGTGGGGACCTTGGGAAACGTGTGGTGCGGGGGACTCGGCATGCGGACAGTGACCTCCCAGCACGGGACAGCCACGCTCAGCCGCCTGGACCCGTAGGGCACACCGGGAGACCCTGCTGGAGGCCTGGCTGCTCACACACGATGCCCTGCACCTGTGCTGTCAGAGCAAAGCCTCCCTGCAAAGCGGGACGTGCACGGCGGTCGGCCCCGACCCCGCCAATGCCCGCCGTCCTGCACCGGCTACCCTGCTCGCAGCCTCCCGGAGACGGTTCCGTCTGTGGCTTCTGCACGTGACTCTGGCTCATCTCTGACGTCCACACGACAGTCACTGAGAGCTGTGCCCCTGCAGGACACCCGTGCTGGGTACCAGGGAGGACGCGCCCGAGGCGGGAGGGGGAGAGCGGCCGTGAGGGGCTCATGGGCGTCGAGGGAAGCCCCGCACACGTGCATACTGGCACACTCAGGCCTGGTGGCCGTGGTGAGCTGGAGACGGGTGCTGGCCTCTGGGGAGGTTTGTCATGGGGACTGTGTCCGTGCGCCTGGCGGGGGGGAAGCCGGGGTCCTGGGGCGCTGGGGCAGGAAGGGTGCTGGCAAAGTTCAGCGCGAGGTCCAGGCGCAGCCCTGCCCCCGCCGGCAGAAGCCTGGGCCTGGGGTGTCGGGGTGAGGACGGGACTCCCGGGGGCTCTGGAAGGGAAAACCTTCCCGTTGTAGATGTTTTGAGATGGTTTCCTCCGAAGAGGACAAGTCCGCATCCTAGCCTGTCCTCCGTGTGTACGCGGGAGTTCACACACAACCGCCAGTCCTGCCTGGCGTCCCAGTCGCTACACACAGTGCATGGCCCTCACGTCTCCGTCCCCTCCGTCTTGGAAAGTGACGTGGGCCCGACGGCCAGCCTGTCCACGGCAGACGGGCCGTTCCCAGCAGAGGAAGCCCAGGGTGCCCCGCCCGTGCCCCCGGGGAGTCCCCACCACCCTCTGAGATGGCGCCTCCTGCTTCCCCCTTCGTGGTGGGTCGGGGAACAGAACAAGGTAGACCAGGGGCTTAGACGATGTTCGTTCCTCGCGGTCCTGGAGGCCTGATGCCCAGGGTGCGCGTTGTCTTCCCGATCTGCGTCGTCCTCGCCAACGGGAGAGAGCAAGCTCTGCCTCCTACAGGGACCCTAATCCCACCACAGGGCCCCAAACCTCACCGCCTCCCAAAGTCCCCCCTCCAAATACCATCCCACAGGGCGGTTAGGGATCAGTGTAGGGATCGCGGCAGGGAGGGGATACAACTCACTCCACACCACAGCACAAAATTCCGGTACATTCCTCAACCAGCGGGCCTCATGAACCTAGGCACCGTGACCGCACGACGCGGAGCTGATCCCTTGCCACCTCTGGAGGTCGCGACGGGAAGGAGAAGGCCCGTGCGTGGGCACGACACCCCGTGCACACGTGTGACTTCATATCCACCCCCGGGCGGGACCAGTTGGCGGGCGTTTGCACAGTGCTTTACAGTTTACACAGCGTGTGGGTGCGCTTGCGGCCGCGTGAGGGCATCCGCGGGTGCGGGTCCCCGTGAGGCGTCCGGTCAGATGGGCCTCTGCCCACGCGGAGCCGCCGTCTAGCCCGGTTTTCCTGATGGCAAAGCCACATCTGGAGGGGGTGAGAAGCGTGCCCGTGCTCACAGATCGGGAAGGGCAAGCCCTCCACCCGAGGCCCCGTGGCCTCCCGCTGTCGCCTCCGCGGGCCCGCCCGGCCGTGCTCAGAGCCGTGGAGGGAGGTGCCCTCTCGGTGCAGCCGTGTGCTCTTGGCGTCCTGGAGAGACAGGGTGCCTCCAAGGACACCAGCCTTCGAGATGCCAAGCGCAGAGGACGTAGGACGTGGGGCTGCACAGGGCTCGTGTGCACTGTACCGAGCGCTGGAGAGAGGGGGCCGGTGCTGTTGTGGAAAACCCGCGCTATTTTTACCCTCTGTCTCTGTCTCTCCGCTTCTGCCTCCCACTGAAATCCCTCCCGGTGAGCGGCAGCCCTGGGGCTCTTGCGTGCCAGGCACAGGCTATTTTTGTGACCCCCCACCCCCCACCCCACCACGATTTGCCCAGAGATCAGTCGGACCGAGGGTGAAAGGAAGGAAGGGCTCCAGAGAACCAGGAACCCACTTGGGTCCGAGGGGTTGGAGCCTCTCTCTGAGCTACAAGCCGACAGGACAAGGGAATGGTTCAGGGTTGGCCCGGGGCACCCGAGGAAAGGCCCACATGTGATTTCCCGGGAGCGAAGCCCGCGTCTCACCCAAGCGCGGCCCGCCTGGGTCCCCATCCCCACCGTCGGCCGAGAGCCGTGCGTCCGGCACCCCAAGGCCCCTCGTCCCCGGGAGTGCCCAGGCAGGAAGTGTGGGATGGCGCGAGGGCACAGAGCTGGGGGGAGAGACCCGGGTTCCAGCTGCAGGCTGTGTGGCCTTGGCCCAGTCACTTCTCCGGGCCCCATTTCCTCATCCTTGATTCTTCACGGGGCCTTTATCCCGGTGTGGTCGGGTGAACAGGACGCAAAGCATAAGTTATCCCACAAACCCTGGGGATCTCTGGGTGGCGTTGGCTGAGCCACACTGCGGCGAGTGCACAGGTAACAGGCTGTTTGAGCCTCTCACCTGAGCGGTGGAAACAGCATCCTGTTTCACAGATAATCCGTTGTCTTCTCCGTCGGACAAATAGAACTGGAACGCGTTTGGGGTCACGAGGCCAGTGAGTGGCAAGGCCGGGACCTGGGTCCTGGCAGTCTCCGGGGGTACAGAGGACATTCGTAGAGAATTACCCCCCTTCCGACCCGTTTCCTAACCCACAGGAAGGCTCCAGCTCAGAAAGGCGAGGGGGTCTCGTCTGAGGCCGCCCAGGGAGCCCCTGGTGGCCATTTAGGAAAAGACAGCAATGACAAATGGCCAAAAGGAGTGAGAACCTCTGTCGTCCCGGCTGGTACCTCCCTTCTCACGTGAGGCAACCTGGCGGGAACAGGCTCAGCCCCCAGCCCTAGACCAGAGCCCAGGCTCTCCAGCTACGGCTGCCGACCACCAGCCTCCAAACCCAGTTTACAGCACATCCCCGGATTTGTCCCCACGTCCCTCCATGCCTCCCGGAGTCCCCAGGCCCCCCCACCCCCACCCCTCCTGAGGGACGCAGGGTCCAACAGGAGGCACCTTAGCCCGGGACCGACTTCACAGCCACGCGGTCCCTTCCCCCTGCCGCTGGCTCGGCAGGGTCGCGTGGCCAAGATGGGCTCGGCTGCCCGCTGTCCCTCCACGGCACACAGGCCACCTGGAAGTGCCGGGACGGAGAGCACGCCGGGTGTTATAAACGAGAAACAATTACCCGGGATGAGGGTGTCAAAGCCGCTAAGTGTTACCCCGGCCCCGTGCTAATAGCCGGGTTGAACCATTTTTCTCTCCCTGCTAATGGCATGCATAATTGCACTGGTTTTCCAGGCGTCCTTCACCCGTACGTATTTAGACTAGTGACTGATGCATTGCCATGGAAACCGGCACTAGGAAAAAGAACCATCCCTGGTACAGTGGGAAGTGGAAAAGATGTGAGCGCCAATCTGAGCTTACAACTTGTGTCAAAGAACTGAATTTTCCGCCGCTCCAACGTGTGGTCTTGGAAAGTCAATTTCGCGAGCCTCCCCGTGGATTACGCGCTCCGGAACCATCTTTCTTCTTCTTCTGATTTCGGTCTCCTTTTTCCTTCTGCAACTGTGACCCCGGAGGGCCGCAACTTTTTTTTTTTTTTTTTTTTTTTTTTCCCTCTCGGATTAACAGACAATAGTAGATGAGGCCGGCGGCCTCGGGGACTCGGTTCCCCCCATGGACCTAGAGCCGCAGCGGGACCAGCCTGAGTGAGATGGTCACACCCAGGCTGGAGATGATGGCAGAGAATTCGCGGTTCAAGAAGAAAGTTCATTTCGGAGGTATGGTGCCGCCTCCCCAACCCGCTTCGGGCTGGTGCGCGGACTCTTTGTTCTCCACCAGAATCGCGGGGCTGGCGGTCCTGCGGGCGCTCGCTCAGACGGGGCGGCTTGCTGTGTAGGCGATGGCTCTACACTTGGTGTGTTTTAGAATTGCTGTCTCTGGTGGCTGTGCTTTACCGCAGAAGCCTATTGTTTCTGTAACGGCCCTCTCCTGCTTCCAGTGTAGACGGGAGGACCAGAGCAGCCGTCCTGTCATTCCGGAGGGCTCAGGCGTCTCTTGCTGAGCCCCCGTGGCTTTTCTGCATTCTCAGGAGCCCCGTGCAGTGGCCAGTGGGGCTTTCGGAGCAACTCGGTCTTCTCTGCCTCCTGAGCAGCCTTGTTAACTCCAAGGGAAGGCACCCACGTTGTGAATCGCTTTGATGCAAACGCATAAATGGGCCAGGGTCCCCGTGCTTTCTGTGACCTGGCAGACTGCACTGGAGGGTCCCCAACCTGGTCAAGGCAGCGTGCCCTCCTAGCCAGCCCAGCCTGCCCTCCTTCAAGGAAGCATGGCTAGTTGGGGCTTTAGTTTGGGTGTCGTGTTTCGTTGTTTTGTTTTTTTTTTTTTTTTTTTAACCAAATGCACTGTGTGCTCCTTCGGCATCATGGCCCCGGGGACAAGAGGACACCGTATGTAGTCTCAGGTCACGTTGCTTTCTTCAGCTTCTGCAGAAGGCTGTTACCGACGGCTCCCTGTCGCTCACAGAACTAGAGTGGAGAGGAGACCCCCAGCTTGTGAGGGTCCACCTGGTCAGATACGAACGCCTCTCCTTGATGGAGCCCCCTCCCGGACAGTGCTTCCGTGCGTGCCGAGAGAAACCGAGCTGTGACCCGTCCCCACTCCAGGGACACCCTCCCGACCCTGGTGTCAGTCAGGGACCTGTAACCTCTTTGGGGGGAGGGGGCGGTGCCTGGCCTCTCAGCAGGTGGGTGGGTCTCAGGCAATGAGTCCCCGAGGGGCTGGCCACCACGTGGGAGGTCATTGCCGGGGTAGGTCCCCTTGCGATCCGCTCGCACCATCGGGGTCACCCTCCCCCAACTCACCCTGACCCTTCCAGGGCGAGCCCACTCATTCCTGTGACCTTGGACCGTGGTCTGCCCACTCGGTGGCCTGGCGCCACGCTGTGAAGGCCCCGCCTGCCTTCCCGCACAACTAGGGCGGTTTCCTTGAGCTCCACAGGTCTGTCTTCTCTGTGTCCTAGTTCCTCAGCCTCAGCTGCCAGCGTCCCTAAAAAAGATTTTGAAGAACTAAAAAGAAGCCTCCCGCCCCCAGTCCGTTCCTGGGTTTAAATCCAGGTCTGCTGCTCTAGCTTGTGGTGCCCTTGGCTGGGGTGGCGGTGCGGAGGGGGGGGGGGGGGGAGGCGGGGCGGCCCTGCCTGCGGGGGAGGGGTGTCCCAACCTGCTCTGGGCCACAGCTCCACAAGTGGTGGCTCTGGCCGGGGAGAGAGGCCGGTTCTGGGGGGGTCGGGTCCTGGGTGACGGAGGGGCAGGTGCCGGGTGGGGGTGGTGTGCCCGGGAACCAAGGATCGTGCTGAGCATCCATCTGACATCTTGTGCTCCCTCTGGGCCGGCCTGTGGCTTCAGTGCCAGCAAAGGCTTTTCGAGATCCCTGTATGTGATCGAACACCCTCCTCTCCGCCGTGGTCGCTGCAGCCCCGGGGACAGCCACCCCTGGCCAGCGGCGGTGCGACTGAATGGAGAGGGAGGGAAACGGGCGTCCTTGGCGTGGATGTTCTGACCGAGCTCAGCGACAATGTGCCACGCAGGCACCCGGTCCTTCGTTTACTGTAATTTCCACTGAAACGGCCTCTCTGGTTCTGTGTACGATTGGTATAAATGCTTCCACTTAGCAGCCAGGGCTGATAAAAAAAAAAAAAAAAAAGCAGAAGACGTGCTCCTTACTACAGAGTAGAAACCAGCTCGCTGACAGCCTATTTGGGAGGGAGGGAACGGGTCGAAAGTGCCGGGAGTTGGGCTCAGCTTCCTGTCCTGTGGTGTCCCAGCCTCGCTTAGCCCGGGGGCTGCCAGAAAGGGGAGAGGCAGGCAAGACAGGACTGCAGACCCCCGACCACGAGTGCTGGGCGCCCCGGGTGGGAAGCGTCCACCGAGCCCACAAACCCAGGGGAGCAGGACCAGGAGCAGAGGGTCCAGAGGTGGGTCCCTGCGGTGTGACTTTGGGCGAGCCTCTGCGCCTTCTCAAATGGAGAAGGGCTTCCTTAGCCTGAAAGCCTGTGATCCCAGGGGCTTCCTGCATCCCGAAGGATTCTCGACTGTGGCATCGTAAAAGGCGTTGTCTGCAGGGAACTCTTCATCCCTGAGATCTGTCCTTTCAAAACTGCTCCGGGGAGGGTGTGGTCAGATGCGGCGCCCCGGCCTTGAATCCTGGAGCCGGGGTTGGGCCAGCTCCTCTGCTGGCTCTCGAGCTGGGCGACTTTGGAAAGCGTCCGGTCGCACCCGACTTTCTCCTGGGTGGAACGGACCTGCTTTGTGGCGCTGCTCTGTGGTCGTGGCAGAGGCGCTAAGGGGGCGCCGAAGACCAGTTCTGTCGCTCGCGAGCTGTGCGCCCGGGGACACCCTTCCGCGCCTGTTGCCTCCTGTGTGTCCCGCCTCTTGGGGCTGTTGGTGACCAAAACAGGAGATGCGGCTTTGCCCCTGGGACGGTGCCGGGTGGGCTCCCAGAGACTAAGCGCAGAGCCCGTCACCTAAGTGCACAGGCCCGCTTCATCTTGCCCTGCGTCTCCGCCATCCCAAGGTGGCAGCGTGGCTGTGACACTCCTCAGTCCGGATGGGAAAAGGGGACGTGCCCTCGGAAGGTCTGGCTTGCGAAGGGAGGGCCCGCCCCGGGAGGAGGCCGGGAATGTGGTGTTCCGGGCCTCCCAGGCTCCGCGGAGGTGCTGTTGAGGGAGTCTGCTCTGTGTGTCCGTCGGAGGGAGGGAGGCGCTGGGCGCAAGGCAGAGCGAGCGCTCCATGGCCGGCCGGGCGTGCAGGGTGGGCCAGGGAGGGCCACCATCTCCTCGGTCTCGCTGTTACTTCGTTACCCGTGCAGGGGGGACGACACTCCTTGTCACCCTGGCCAGTCGGGGGCACCAAAAGGAGTTTAAGCATTTTGCACCTGGGACGGCGTATGGAACACGGGAAGGGCCAAGTAAATGTCGCCTACGACGGGGATGGCAGGTGATGGCTGTCGACAGGGGAAGACAGTGATGGCCGTGGCGATGCGTCCCGCACCCGGGGCCGCCTCCCTCCTTGTCCTGCCTTGGGGGGGGTCCTGCGTTCCGACTGTTAGCTGAGCGGACGAGGCCAGTGTCAGAGGGCCTCGGCGGGCAGGTGGGTGCACAGACCCCACGGTCGTAAGGGGCTTTGTGAGGCCAGAAAACTGCTTCGCGAAGTCACGATCGCAGAGGCAGCTTTCGCTCGGCAACGCGGCCACCGCTTGATTCCTAAGGTGCTTCGTGTGAGCTTACGGTGTGACCCACGGTCCCCCGGGACACAGCTGTCGATCGGGGAAGGAAAACCAGCCCCCGTGCCGCACCTCTTCCTTTGCCTCCGGCTTTCGGAGTTTGTAGATTTGGCTTTTGCACGGTGCCTGAGCATATTCGGGACCCGCTGACGTGTGCCCTGGAGGGTTGGTGGTGGTGGGGGCACTCCCTGTGCCCACGCGCACCCGGGCCAACTTTAGGGGAATTCAAAGCGCATGGTTATTCTGGAAAACCTAACGTGGCCCCTTGCCACTGGGGGCTTACCCAGCTGTGTGGGCGCCAGGCTGGTATTCCCAGACCCGGGCAGGAGGGGAGAACCGAGCAGATGCCACACGTGTGCACACGCGGGGGATGGACGGAGCAGGGCTCGGAGAGCTGGGAATAAATAGAATCCAGCGACTCAGTTGCTTGTGGGCCATAACCCACCACGTAAGTGGCTTCAACCACTGGAAACCACATGCTGGATGGGGCACGGGGGGGGGGGGGGGGGGGCGGGGCCCCAGGGCTCGTGGCCCTGCAGGCCCCCAGGGGAAGAGCTGCCAAGCACAGAGCAAAGCGCTTCACGTCTGAGAGGAGGACCGTCTCCCCAAACTGCACAGAGGAGAGGGTGGGGCGTCGGAGGGGCTGAGGCTCACCCCGCTCCCGCCGTCCCTGGGGCAGAGCCGGACCTTGAACACACCTCGTCTTGTCCCTGCAAACGGGGCACTGCATTCTCATACGTGACGAAGGGGAAGTAAGGTGGCCGACAGAGTGACGGTTGCCAGTTGCTGACTTGAAGAGAGGGAGATTATCTGGGATTATCCAGGAGGGCTCAGTAATCCCAGCAGTCTTTAAGGGGAAGAGGGAGGCACAGAATTCAAATGAGCCTAATGGCATCTGAGGACTGGGCCCAGTGCTGCTGGCTTTGCAGATGGAGGAAGAGACCCCGAGCCCAGGAGCTCGGGCGTCTCCGGGAGCTGGGAGAGGCAAAGGAACGGACTCCCCCCTGGAGCCCCCAGCGGGGAACACAGGCCTGCCCACGCTTTGTCCTCGCCCGGTCAGATCCGAGCGGGATCCCCATCCGATAGGCTCTACGAGAAAACCTGTCTGTCGAGATAGGCCACCAGGTTCGTGGCACACACCCTCCCACGTCAGGCTGGCGTGGCCTGGTCCGTGGCATGGTCCGTTTTAAGAAAGCAAGTGACCTTACTTTCTCCTCCCTCCCCTGCCAGGCCAACACCTGGGGCCCCCGAGGCGCCCCAAGGACGTTCTGCAGCCGATTTAGTGAATAAACGGTCAACCATGCTAGCCGCTGCTCTGGGTGTGATGTGTCCCCCGCCCCCACCACCGTGACTTTCTGGCGGTGCCACCCGGCCTCCACACCTGGCGTGGGATTGCCCTGTCGGCAGAGCCCGAGGGCTGGGGGTGGAGCCGGGCCTGGGGACACACTGTGCGGCCCCCGCCCCCCGCCCTCTGCCCCAGCCCGCCCCCCACACCCCGGCTTGTCCCCGCTTTCGCCGGCTGGAGTCTGGCCGGGGTGAGCCATAACCCCGATGGCCGGCCCTGCCGACCCAGCCCCACACACCGGTGTCCGGCCCGGCCGCCTTCGTGCCCACTTCCGGCTTCTCCCCGCACTCCTGTCTGCCCGCTTCTCTCTGCTGCGCAAGGAGCCCGTCGGCATCTTTGGTTTTAAAAAAGAAAAGTTATTTCTGTCTTCATCCCCATCGGTAATCTCTTTCCTCCTTGTGGTTCCGATTCTGCATTTGGCTCGCCAGCCCGGGGTGTAGCCCGAGTGGTGTCTGATTTAAAACCCGCTGGAGATCACAGGAGCCTGTGGGAGGGAGGGGTGTGGATGCACAGCGCCAGGGGCTTGCCGTGGGACGGCCCAGCCACCTTGAACCTCCACCAGGCGGCCCGAGCCCGGCGCAGAGGCAGGAGGCCATGGGGCCGCACCTGACTCAGGGCGGGCACAGCGGAGGCGCTCCAACCGGAACGGCGACGACGGGTGGGTTGGGGGCTCCCCCACCGCTCCGGTGTCCCCCCGCGGTGGTTTTTGCCCCTTTGGGTGAGGATCCAAGAATGGGACCCGGGAGCCAAGAGAAGACCTGAATTCCAGGGGAGGGAGGGACGCGGGGAGCCTCACGACCTCACCGAAATGCCCTCCTTTTCGTCTGTCTGTCTGTCTCTCTCCTTTCGGTGGGACGGAAGCTAAATCTTGAGGGAAATGGGAAACGGAAGTCTGAGGGAACACAACCCCAGCTCTGTCCATTCCGGGCTGTATAGTAGGTGGCCACAGGCTCAGCGGCTCCCAACACCACCTGGCGAGGGGTTCACGGTGCCGGGGGTCAGCGGCGCAGGCGGGCTCGCCGGCTTCCGTGCTGGGTCTCGGGGGCCCCTTTCGGGCTGGAGCTGGAGCTCTGGGGGGGATGCCTCCCCCGCACGTGGGGTCGGCAGCAGGATTCTGTCCCCAGGAGCTGCAGGACGGGGGACCCGTCTCCTTGCCGACCTCCCTCCGGGGGTCACTCTCAGTTCCAGCGGGTCCCCCACGGTCCTGCTTATGTGGCCCCTCCATCCTCAGACACGTCCGGTTCTCTCCCGTCCTTAGATTAGCCCCTGATCATGTCCCTTTGCCAGAGAACCTGACGTTTCCAGGGGAGTAAGGCCAGGGGTGAAGGTTTCCTGGCAGAATTCAATTCTTCACGATCACCTCTGGACTGACCTGTCCAGAGTTCACCGAATCGAAGTCTTTCTCCTTTTAAAACCTACCCCAGCGGTCAGCAAGGGAACTGTAAGTCAATTTTCCTTCTGTCCCTAGAGAGAAGGGTGCAGGCGACCTTGCTTTTTGCCTCCTTTCCAAGACACGCGCGTGGACTTACGACCCTTTCGCGGCCTCTGAGCTTGTGGCCATCGACAAAGTCAGTCTGAGGCACCGCGCCTGGGGAAGGGGACAGGAAGCTCGGGATGTTACCTGACGTGACCCCGCCATCGTGATGCGCGAGCCGAGGCGGCACGACCCGGAAGTGTTTCTGATCCTTGCAGGTCGTCTCCAGCCCACGGCCAGTCCCAGGGGAGACGGGAGCCCTTGTGTGTCCAGCGTCCTTCGCCTGGTCATTTTAACTGCTCTCTGATGGAGGGATGTCGCCGTGTGGCTAGGACGAGGTTGCCACTGCGGGGAACGCTGCCCCTGCAGTATCTGGACCCATGTAGGGGGTTGATTGTCACAGCAAATGCCAGCACTTGGGAATTAGAGGCGAGGATGCCCAAGGGTCTGCAGCGTCCAGGACTGCCCGGAAAGCGTCGTGGTGGACGGGCCAGGGGACCGTCACTTTCCACGTGGGTGACGACAGTTTCTAGGCAGAGTGACAGACAGAGCTGAAAGACACCGTGCTTTTGGTTGCAAGAATCCTAAAACCTGCATAACCTGGGTTACGTGGAGAAGCATGGTCCATCATAAGGATGCGGGGCCCTTCCTGGGCCCCGAGGGCAGAGTTGTGTGGCCCAGCCGCCCTCCCCTGGTTCTGGGAGCAGGTTCTAGAGTCGGCACGGGCCTTGCCGGGAGCCAGGACAGCTCAGCCGGCTCTCTGCAGAGCCACACGCGCTCCGCCACTGCCCCGGGCTCTGGCCGTAGCGCCCGTCTGTTTCCCGTGGTGACGGCCTTGGTGCCCCAGTCGGGAAGGATACGCTGGCTTCAGACAGGAAGCTGAGACCATCCACGTCAATTCCATGTTCCCAGGAGAGGGTCTGTAAGCAGAGTCCCGGACAGGCTGCGCGGGGTCCGTTCACAAGTGCACGTGCCCCCGCAGCATTGTCACACCCTGCTCCTGGCCCCTTTCACAGATGAGAGAACCGGGGCCCGGAGAAGCAATTTCCAACCTGGGCCGCGCAGCCAGCAAGGGACTGGGCTCACGCTTGCCGTGTTAGGTGCAGGCGCAGTGACCTTCCTTGCGTGTCTGTTCCATGCGGGCACCCGTGAGCAAGGGCGCCGCCCCCGGGGACCCTGGCTCAGGAGAAGGGGCCGCACCCAGGCTCCTTGCCCTCTCCCGTGAGGGCATCTCCTGACCCGAGAGCCCTCCTCCCCCCTCACCGTCCTTGGAACTACCTGTTGGCCTTTCGGAGTCTTTGAAAATCGTTTTGAGAAGATTGCTTCCCTCAGTTCCTTTTCCAGAACCAGTCACCCTGGGGGACCAGAGGCCATTCTCATCTCCCCACATGCCCCCTCCTAGCTCACTCGCCGAGCTACATGGCATAGTCTACCCAGCAGCAATGCGTAAAGGGCTATTTTAAATGCCGACAATCTGAAGCTTGTCGTGCAATCTGTCACTCCTTTTCACAAGTCGCGAGAGGTATATGGAATGGGATTTCTAGCCTTTTTTTCTTCCCGTGTAGATTTTTCTAGGCCACACTCACAAAGAAGCCTCCAGGGTACGTCCGCCTGAACACTGCCCGCGTGGGGTGCCGGGGTGCACGGCCGTCTCCTGGGAAGGGGTTAGCCCCCAGCTGCGTCGGCGGCAGAGAGGAGGTGTCGTGTTGCGAAGCCAGAGACTCTGGGGTCATTTCGTCCAGCGGTCGGCTTGCTGGTCGAGAAGCTGAGGCCTGGAGAGGCGGCGTGAGGAGGGTGCACGTTGTCCCCATCAAGGTCGGGACTGGAGCTCAGGCCTCTCAGTTTTGCAGGGCTGGCTGCTTGCGCCCCAGCCGTCCCCGGGAGGAGCCACGTCCAGCCCTCTGTGCTCCAGCCTCGACCTGTCACGGTCCCACCCCACGGGACGAAACTGCCCACGTTGAACAGGAGCAAAGGGCCCAAGGGCGTGTGGTTTTGTGCACAGTGACCGAGCACTTTCTGTGTGCCAGGCTGCGTTCCAGGAGCCGGCGCTCTGGCCGTGCACTGGAATTTGAGTTGGGGAGAGCGTGTCCCAGGGAGTCCAACAAGTGTAGAGGTCCTGAGGTACGGACGAGCTCGACATTTCCAAGGAAGGAAGGGGAGCCTAAGGTGACAGGAGTGGGGCGACTGAGGAGGGAGAACAGGAGGAGTCAAGGCCACGGTGTCAGGCCAGTGTCATCCAAAGACGCTTGGTGGGATTCTAATTCCATGGGAAGTTGTTGGAAAACAGTAAGCAACACTGACATCACCTAATGTTTACATTTTTTAAAGCTCACTCTGCTCTACGGAGAGTTAGACCGAGGAGGGTAGGGACAAGTGTGGAAGCGGGGAGACCAGTGGCTACTGCAACAATCCAGGCAAGAGCTGATGGTCGCTCAGATGAGGGCGGAGGGATCGCTGGCCTCTGAGCTGCAGGAGACCTGCAGACCTTGCTGCATACAGCCCTGGGCCCGGTGCAGGCCAAGGAGGGGGCCTGCGTGCAGACTACTTGGTTCTTGGCTTCAAGAAGCTTCTACGGGGTTAGGGAAACAGACAGGTTCCCTCTGGGTTGGTTAGTTTATGTCCTTTCTTTTTTTTATTTTTTTTTAATGTTTTATTTATTTTTGTGAGAGAGAGAGAGAGAGAGATTGAGAGAGAGAGGGAGGGGCACAGAGAGAGGGAGACACAGAATCGGAAGCAGGCTCCAGGCTCCGAGCCGTCAGCCCAGAGCCCGACGCGGGGCTCGAACCCACGAGCTGTGAGATGGTGACCGGAGCCAAAGTCGGGCGCTCAACCGACCGAGCCCCCCGGGTGCCCCAGTTTATCTCCTTTCTTTATCATCAGCAGAGAGGCGTCTTCCTCTGAGACACATGAAGAAGGCGTGTGCTGCTGCCCTTTGCTCTGTCCACGTAACTAGGATGCGTTCCTATAGTCTGTTGGGCAGTTTTCCTTTTCTAGAGGGTATGAGCATCTTCCCAGACAAGGGGCCGAGCTCTGCTCTCGCGTTGATGGCGTCTAGTCTGTCTTTCTGCCCTCACCGGGACTCCCGGTTGCTGTGACGAAAGCCAGCTCCGCCAGGCCCGAGCGGAACATGGAATGTGCTGCCTCTCGTGAGAGAAGGCCACGCACGGTCTGCATCAGTCAGCTCAGGCTACGTAAAGCTGCAGTAACAAACGTGCCCCTAAACTTAATGACCTAAAACCACAAAGTTGTCTGTCTCGTATCCCAGGGGGGCTCACTCAGGGACCCAGGCTGATGGGGATCACCATCTCAAGTGTACTGGGCACCATGCCCCAGGGATAAACTCAATACTGGGGGCAAGGGGCAGTCTCGCACTGGGGACTAAATGCTCCATCCGTCCAGGAAGTGGCATAAGTCGCTTCTTGAAACTCATCGGGCAAAACTAATTTCAGGCATCATCTGGCCAAGCCGAGGTCACCTTCCTCAACATGCAGCCCTTGGAACATCTCAGAAAACGCCAGTGGGTCACGTGTGGGCCACAGGTCCCTCAGTACTAACGATGGGGTCCAGGACAGTCCAGCGTGATGCCTGGACCGGCCTGGGACACAGCCGTGCTCGTGGTGACTGGGGCGGCATGCCTCTCGAGAGGTGGCTCCCCCGGGACCCCCGCATGGTGACGGGAGCAATTGTTTCCCCAGGGAGGGGACATGTAGGCACACGAACTCGCTGTGGGCACCACACCTCGGGTGGCGGGTCTCCTGGCCGTCGGGGGCGGCCTTGCAAACAATGAAGTTCATGGCCCCATCCCTCCTTCCAAACTTGGCAGCTGTGAACAAGGGTTAGCCGCACCGTCTTCAGCCACAAAGGAAACGTATTCGGTGTGTGTCACTGAACAGCCAGGCGCAGCTGTGGGTTGTGCACAGGGCTTCTGACCGTGTCACCAGGGCAGTCGGTCGGTCCCCCTATCCCGCCAGCTGCTCTACTGTCCTGGGTGTGACTCGTTCTCAGGCAGCGTGTTCCCCACGGTGGCCTCAAAAGTGGAAATCGCAGCAGCAGGAGGAAGGCTGCATTGTCCCAGCCAGGGTCACGTGCCCCTCCTCTGAGCCAGGCACCTGCTGTGTTTAAAGGAACAGACTGCCAGGCTCCCGTGCGCGCGACCCTGGAATCCAGGGCCGAGTAGCGGGGGTGGGGAGGGACTGGGCAGCCGCACCTGACCACGTGGCCGGGCCGGGAAGGGGCTCACCCCAAAGAACAAGGGAGGCACAGCCCAGGACAAGGGGAGTGGCTTCTGCACGTGGACTGTGAAGGCGGTGGCTGGCTGGTCGTTTTAGAGTTTATTTATTTATTTATTTTGAGAGAAGGAGACAGAGACAGAGTATGAGTGGGGGTGGGGAGAGAGGGGGAGAGTGAGCGGGAGCATCCCAAGCAGCCTCTGTGCTCTCAGCCCAGAGCCCCACGCGGGACTCGATCTCACGTCCCGTGAGATCATGACCTGAGCTGAAATCAGGAGTCCGACGCCTAATGGCCTGAGCCACCCAGGTGCTGCTGGCCAGTCAGTTTAACGCAAGTGGAAGACAGAGGGTGATCGTGCAGGGTGTAGGGCAGAGGCAGATATAGGGGCCCGGAGGATTCTTATGGGCCTCCCTGGAGGACCCGTGGCCTTCCGGCCGCACCTGGAAGCCTGGGGTGGGCTCTGCTGGGTGTGTGAGTGAGCAGGCTGGCCGACCTGCAGCCTTCGAACACGTGTGACCGTGTCCACATCAGAGTGACGGACAACCGATCATCCAGCTGAGGCCCAGAAGCCTCTCTGAAGGGCTCTGGGTCTGCGTTCAACCCACAGGGCTGCTGGCCGGGCCTCCGACCTCCTCCTGCTCCTCCCCTTCTGCGTCTTGTTTGCGACCCACGTGCATCTTGGGAAGGGGCCGGCCCGGGCGGCCAGCAGCCCCCGCCTCCCCGCACAGGGACGGTAGATCCCAAGGCCGACCCTGGTGGTGACACGAGGGGCACACCTTAACAGTGGGGAAGGGGCCTGAGAGCGATCCAGCCCACCTTCTCTCTTCCCCGGGTCAGACGCTGAGGCCAGGCAAGGGCAGGTCGCGATGTTGTGTCCCTCAGTGCCTCTCCCCTGATCTTTGGGGCCGTATCCCAGAGCAGCAGTGTAATTGTGTCCAGGAGCCGGAGCACAGAAAAGACCTGTGCAGTGGGAGTTTTTCACAAAGCATTCAGAGATAGTATCCTTTCAAATTAAAAAAAAGGGGGGGGTGCCTGGGTAGCTCAGTCGGTTAAGCGTCCAACTCTTGATTTCAGCTCATCTCATGATCTCATGGCTCATGGGATCAAGCCCTCTGGGCTGACGGCACGGAGCCTGCTTGGGATTCTGTCTGTCCCTCCCCCGCTCACACTCTTCTCTTTCTCAAAAGAAGGAAAGAAAGAAATAGTATCCTTTCTAAAGGTCTCCTTTCTCTAATAAAATAATTGAGGTAGAGGAAAGGAGCCCATTGTTTTGAACGTCCTTCCTGAGCCAAAATAAAAACGTGGTAAATCTTATGTCAGACTACGTTCTTCCCTCGTGTCAAATTTTCTTGATCCGTGAAATCCCCAAATCTGGGAACCACTGGCTCGCTGACCTAGCCTAGAAATGGTTCCCTTTCTGAAATGTTTCTTCCGGTAAACACACACGCACATGCACACACACACACGCACACACACACATTCACTGACGCCCCCTCTGCTGCTGGAACCCTAAACCTCTGACTTTAGCCAGGGCCCCCCACCGATCACATCTCAGTGCTCAACACCTCCCTAGGCAACCAGCACAGAGCTGCCTATGTGGGGCTTAAGCAACAGAGGCAATTATGAGTAATAACAGCTCACAGACAGTCCCCACAGTTGCTCGGTGGCTTTGTAAGCTACTCTGCTAAACACGATGAGGTTCAATTCCTACGTAGCCCTCCGGGGCCTGGCGCAGATGGGGCCCCCACACAGATGTCACAGGGCTGAGTCGGCCGGATGCATCGTCTGGCCTGCGTGCTCCCTGTGCACCGTCATCCGACTGCTGGTGCCCTTAGCCCAGCTCCCGGAAGGTCCTCATCCTCAGGCTGCGTCTTCAACCCGGCCCCAGGATCCTGAGCCCCGGATTGCAGAGCTAAGGCCCCACCCCTGTGAGTCTCCTAGTCCCTGCATGTGGGACGCAGGACCCGTCTCCCCCCGTGGGCTTGATAAATGACTCACATTGCACATGTGTAAGCTACAGACGCCGGGGAGGAGGGGAGGAGGGTCCAAAACATCTGGGCACAGTTCGTCCAGGTGCGACACACGGAAGAGGTACGTGCAGCTTGGCTGGACTGGTGCCCGGCGCGGCGAGGGCCCTATGTACTGAAGCCACTCTGAGGCTGTGTGGTGTGTTTTCTTTCTTTGCTGGTCGCACAATAGGTCATGTAGGTCAGGTGGACAGGTACTGGCCCTGGGTAGCTACCAGGAATTAGGCATGGGGGCGGGGCATGTGGAGTAACACAGAGAAAAAGGCCATCACCACCCTGGAGCACTGTAGAGGGCATGGGGACTCGGACCCCTTCCAGGGGTCACTTAGTGTGGCTTGGTGGTCTGGAGCCCCTGGGGACTCATCCTGACCCTGCCATTTAGTGGGTGTGTGACTTTGCCTCGGCAGCCTTACCATCTCCATCCATAAAATGGGCTCGGTCCCACCTCCCTCATCTGGCTGCTGCGACTAGTGAGGGGCTGAGCGCAGATGACCAGACGGGGGCACAGGGGAAGGACCCCATAAACATTAGCGTTGATGGAGCAGGGGCACGTGGAACAGAGACAGAGGGAGGGAGGACCCCAAGGTCCTAGCAGGATTTGAAAGGTGACTGGACGTGGTCGAGGCTGCAGAGCAGCACGTACCTCGCACGGGGGCTCGGGAGGTCCCGGAGGTGAATTTGGGAATGGCGCTTGGAGCCGGAGCCGGTGTTCAGTAAGCACTCAATTAGTGTCCACGACAACAGTGGTGATGTTGATGTTGTTGCTTGTCAGAGAATCGTACCTTTGGTGTTCTTGGAGCCTCGGGGGTGGTGACGGGAAAGGGGTGAAGAGGCAGGTGGGAACCAAGTCCCAGAGGACCCGGGCTGCCTATCAGCTAAGGCAGCGTTAGCTGCTGTAACAAACAAGTCCCTCGAGGGTAGCGTGGGGCGACAGAAGTCTAATTGTTGCTCACTTCAACAGTTCAATGTACAGAGATCCGGGCATCTTGCAGGAACGCTAGAGGATTCCACCATCCTGTAGTGCCCCGGGGGAGCGTCCTAGCTCTGAGCTGGGCGAGGTAGCAAGAGAGGGTGGGGAAGCACACGGGGTCCATAAAAGAGAAGCTTAGAAGAGAACACCCCCCCCATCTTCACAATGGAATGTTCCATCGCATTGCTCACATTCCATTGGTGGGAAGTGGTCATGTGGCATGGGTGCAAGGGGAGCTGGGAAATGTAGTCCTGGGCTGGCCATTTGCTCCTCCCTCTCCCTCAGAGACATCTCCGTACTGTGCAGAAAGCGAGCATGCATTTTTGCTGAACTAGCTGCCTCCAGGCATAAAAGGGGCTCGAGCAAAACCATGCCGACCTTCCTCGGTACCCTTACGTGCATTCACTTTTGAACTGAACGTGTGTGGGGGTTTGAATAAAAGCTCGTTCGCCTTGGAACGTGGACTGACCACAGAGAGGGTTGTAGAAGTTATAATGAGATTTTGAGCCATTTCCTGAAGCCGATCGCATAATTTCTCTGTATTTTTTTTTCCTAGGGTTTAGGAAGGAGATTGTCCCGGAGATTTTATTCGTGGGGAAAATATCTGAACAGTAAATCATTGATCCCCCGAATTTCTCGTATTTGTGTTTTTGTGGGTTTCCTCCCTGGGCCCCCCCCCCCCCCCGCTAGCTGTTAAAATCTATTCACGTTCTTCAAACTGTGTCCGGTGAAGTTTACGTCCAAATCTGCTGAGCAAGAGAAGCAGGCAGAGGACTGAAGTTAGGAACGTGAATCATGTTTGGGGTTTTGTTTGTTCGTTTGTTTGTGTTTTAGGAAAGAACGTCTACAGTCAGAAAAGTAACAACAAGCCTTCTTTTTCCCCAAAGGCAGGTCGTGTTCGCTTTAGCCGGGAGGCCCAGCAGCATCACCTGGGGATGCCTACCCTTCTGGTGGGTTCTGTGAGCCACTGCTATTCTGGCTAGAACTGCATGACTGTCTTCTTTGCAGAGCACTGCCTCCCGCCCCCTTCCTGAGCCCAGGACCCGGGGCTGTGCCTTCTTTCCGGAAGGAGGCTCCTGGCTCTTCAAAAGTTGGCCTCGGGGTTCATATGTGTTCCTCACAGTTTGCAGAGTTAGGCCCCAGAGCGAGGCCTTCTCTTCCTCCAAGATCTTTCCCCAGGAGAGCGGGTCTCGCGCTTCGTAGGTCAGATAAGTGAGAGGCCCGGCCGGCCTCGCCTGGTTTCCGCATTCAGGGGCCGTGACTTTTCTAAACAGTGTTTCTCTTCCCTCTCTGTGCAGAAACTCGAGCAGACCGCAGCAAGAAACTCTTCAGGCACTACACAGTCGGTTCATATGACAGCTTCGATGGTTCCAGGTAAGACGTGGCTCTTCCTCCGCCAGGCCCCCTCTGCTCACAGATGCTCGCGTGGGCCGCAAACAAGCGCTGGACCATCGTGCATGGAGCACTCGGGCGCCCTTGGCTTTTCCCCTCAGTGTGTCCATTGGGACCCCCCCCCCCCCAACCCGCCACGGACTGGGATTACAGAAGCCACCGTCTTCCGGAGAACCTGCCCAAGATGCGGTCTCCGTGCTGCCTGAGGTTTGGGGTCGGGCTGGAGCGCACCGTGGGGTGGCTCAAGGGAGAGGGCTGTCTGTCCAGGAGGAGGACGACCAGGCATGGTGTGGGGGGGAGCAGCATGGATGTCAGTGACGACAGTGGCTGGCCACAGAGCCACGGGGCAGCGCCCGGGTTGCACCCCATCCCGGGAATATTTAGGGTGCCGTAGCTCTGGGCTTCTACGTCGTCTGCGTTTTCCCTCTGCCTCCTGCCTCTGAGTTGAAGCTTTTGTACAAGGAAGGCTCACCCCCCACCCCGAAAGGCGTGGCACCAAGCAGGCAGGGCCTTTGAGCATAACGTACGTTCGTTCTGTTGTGCAGTCATGCCCACCCTCCGTCTCCGGAACTTTCCATCTTCCCACACCGAAACACTGTCCCCATGAAACCCCGAAAGCCCCCAGGCCCTCCCCCAGCCCCTGGTGCCCGCCATCCACTCTCTGTCTGAATCTGGTGACTCTAGGGGCCGCCCAGAAGGGGAATTATACGGTATTTGTCTTCTTTTGCGACTGGCACGTTTCACTCAGCGTGGTGTCCTCAAGGTCCGTCCGTGCTGTAGCAGGTGTCAGTGTCCCTCCTCCGCAAGGCTGAGGAAGGTCCCTCTGCAGGCATAAGCCACGTTTCGTTTGTCCTTCCTCCGTGGGCGCACACCCGTGTTGCTTCCACCTTTTGGCTGTTGTGAATGGTTCTGTTGTGGACATGCTTGTTCAAGTATCTGAACACCTGTTTCTGGTCCTTTGGGGTGTACGTCTGTCAGTGGAATTGCTCGTTGGACCTGGCTTTAGTGCCGACCTGTCCCGACCACCTTTCTGTCGTACACAAGACAGTTTAGGACGGGAATCCCACGCCGGGCAGAGGAGCCGAGCCGCCCCTCCCAAGCGGGTCTTGCTGACATTGCCCACTTTTTGGCCTTGAAAGTTCAAGCTGCGGTCTGTGGCCCAGTACCGCCGAGAGAGAGAAAGCTCAGAGGCTGGTGGCCTCTGGGGAGGCACGGCTGACCCCGGCTTCTCTCGACCAGTCTCCGTGGGGCTCAAATGAGTTGCTTCTGCGGCCGCAGGCGGCTGCTGGAGAAAGTGGACCCTGGGCACGTGGTCACGGCCGGTGTGGCTGTCCTGCTTTGCTTCCTTTCTAAGAAAGAGGGTGCCTGAGGCTCAGAGAGTGGCCGGACTGTCGCCATGGTTACGTGGAGGGCCATCCGTCCTGGGAGTGGGGCTTCTGGGAGAAAGGAGCCTTTGACAGCCACAGCTCGCCCACAGAGGGGCTGTCCAGGGACCTGAGCTGACCGAGCCAGGGAAAGAGAAGACCACGGGGCCAGGCAGGCTGGCTGGGTCACGTGTCACATGGCTGACAGCAGGCCCGGAACACACACACACACACACACACACACACACACACACGGCAGCTTGGCCGGCAGAAGGCGTGCGGAACCGTTGTAGCTGTTCACAGAGAGAACAGAGCTGTCAGGAGGTGATGAGCTCCCCGCCACCAGAGGAAGCCAAGCCGGGTGGGCATTCTCTTGCCAGAATGTCCCGGGTGGTAGGACCAGGTGACATGTGACATCCTTGTCAGCTCTGCCTCTCCCTGTCTCGACGCCCAGAGGAAGGCTTTTGTTTTGCGTGTTACCGACCACCGGCTCAGGGCCAGGGCCTGGGACCACAGAGAAGAGGGACATCCAGCCATGCCCCTCAGGGTCAACTGATGACTTCTGAATGGCAAGAGCTCTGGCCGCGACCGTAGTTCAGGAGTCAGTGCCGACTTCCCCAGGGTGAGGGACTCAGATGCGCTGTGGACTCACATTGGCCAGAAAAAGATGCGAGTAATCGTGGCGCCATTTATGAACCTCCTGCCACGTGCCCGCACCTTGGCTTGGTCACCACTGCTGCCCGATGGCCCTCCTCCAGTGACCTTGGAAACAGCGTCATTATCCGCTTCTCAGAACCCTAAGGTGGAGAAAGGAAGGTCACATTAAGGACCTGGCCCTCGGCCACATGGGTGCCGGGGCCTGTGTGTGAGGCGCGGTCACCTGGAATACAGGACCCTTGCCCTCAGTCCCCTCTATCCCATGGTAAAGATGTTACCGCCCAAGGCTGGCCAAGGAACTAGCTGCGGATTGAGAGAAATCAACAGAGACTAAACCGTCAGCTGGTGAAGTGTGTTGGGCGGATGGAATGGTGTTACCTGGGTTATCAGGTCTGAGCTTTTCTGCCCAGGATGTAGGGCTTAGCCTGGGGGAGCCACCGCATCCCAGAACTGACCTCTTCCGGACCACGCGCTCGGCAAGGCCAAGGAGCTGGTGGCTCCCGCCTGCCATCGAAACCCACGCGGCTGACGTGCGTGGCTCTTGGGCGGGTTTGGGGGTGAGGCTGAGCCCGGGCTCCTCTGGCTGAAGAGGCAGGAAGCGTCTAAGGGACTCACCAGCCACCGGCTCATTGACCCGCTTCGGAATCCGTGTCAGACACGGCCTGGCGAGCCACGGAGATCTGGGTGCCGCGCCAGCCCCCGGGCCAATTACCCACCGTAGGCACAGGGCAGCCGTCTGGGCAGGCTGCTCAGGGCTGAGGCCGCGCTGTTGCAGATGCAAATGTAATTAAAGAGAAGGCAATAAGACGCGGCAGTCAGTGGAGACGGTTTCTGAATCAGTCAGCCTTTCTCCCCTTCCCACCCCCTCCCACCCCCTCCCACCCCGTTATGTCAACAGCTTTGCTCAGGGACTCGTTGCCGAGGAGCGGACTGATAAAAACACACCCGTTTGTTGTTCACTGGGTCCAGCTACTCCAGCCGCTCCTTTCCTCGGGATTCCCCTCCACCTACCCATCGTGTACATGGCAGAAGGATCTAGAAGCGTGGGCACGTGATCGAGATCAGAAAGCAGAGAACCTGTAGCCATTTCTACAGCGGACCTCACGGATATTTCAATATGGTTCTTAAAAACACAGAGTATAGGAGTCTCAAGTTCCCGCTAGTTTTAAATCAGAACTCCAGCCTCATTAGCATGGGGCATCGAGGAGGAGTCTACCTGGGAGAAGGAGGAGAGACCTCAGGCTTTCATACCAGGCTGAATACACCCCATCCATCCATCCACTCATCCAGCCAGCCATCTAATTACCTGCCTGCCTATCGATCAGGCAGCCATTCAGCCATCTCCTGACTCATCCGTTCATCCGTGCACCCACCCATCTAGCGAGCGCCGCGTCCATTCGTCTCTCCATCCGTCCACCCGACCATCCACCCATCCATCGATTCACGCGTCCATTCACCCAACCGCTCACCCATCCACTCATCCATCCAACTACCTGTCTACTCAGCCAGCCAGCCAGCTACTAATTCCTCCGTCATCTACCCATCCGGCCATCCATATTTACCTCTCCACCCATCCACTTGTCTTGTTCATCTGTCCACCTATTCAACCAATATTCATCAAAATCGGACTACCCGGGGAGCTAAGGATGTGGAGGTAAACAAGACAAACACAGTCTCTGACCTCACGCAGATTAAAATCTAAATAGTGAAAATAACAAAGTTTAGGAACAAATAAGCTAGAGAATCACACTTAACAGTCAATGCTCTGGAGCAAATCAGCAGTGTCACCATACAGTCTCTTGGGCAGGTTGGGGCAGACCTGCTTTATAGAGGGAGCCGAGGAAAGTCTCTCTAACGAAGTGACTTTTGATCTGACACCTGACTGTTCAGCAGAATCAGAAGGCCCGGCATGTGCAAAGGCACTGAGGTGATGTGCAGGAAAGCAGTGGCCTGGAAGGGAGTAGAGAGGATGATCCCAGAGAAGGACCTTGTGCTCTGTGGGAGGAGAGTGGACTTCCTCCCGTTTGTGCAGTGGGGATCCCAGAGGGCTTTAAGCAGAAGAGTAGCATGACCTGGTTAACTTTGCTGGAGGCAAACAGAAGGAAGGGTGGGGGCCACCTGCGCGACCGTTGTCATCTTCCTGGCTGGGAAGTGGTGGTGACGGGCCAGTGGAGAGGTAGGGATAGACAGGTGGGTGGCTTCCAAGTGTAAGGTGTCGTTAGAAGGGACAGGACCCACCCAGGCACTACATGGGGGGCAAACAGGGAGTGCGGAGGGCTCTCCTCCTTTGGGGCTCTACAGGGAGGAGCCCCAGAGGTGAGTGGGGTTGGACCCGTTCCCTGTTGTCATCAGGCACCTCCCGGGACCCCTCGCTACTCATCCAAATCTGCACCTGCAGCTTCGGACCCGCCTGGAAGCACTGTGTTCAGAAGCGCCATGCGGGGAACGCATCTAAGGTGCTGGGTCGTCACTGTTCCTCTTTCTTGGTGAGACCAGTTGAATCGCAAGGGCAGCAAATGGTACCTGTTGGCCAGCCGGACGGCCCCTAGTGGTGGCTTCTTGCTCTCATGGCTGTCAGACATCATCGTCCAACTTTGTATGTTTTTAAATTGGTAATTGGAAGTACATACATGCGGATAAAAAATTCAACATGGGCGGGTATCGTGTTAGACTTAAGTCCTTACCCCCTGGCCCCCAGTTCTCTCCAGAGAGAACCTCTCCTGTCGGTTTCCTGAGGATCGTCCCAGAGGCGGACACTGAGTCTGAAAGTGCACATGCACATGACCTGAAGCCTTTCAAGGCCCTTGAAAGTACAGGGCCCTAGGTTTTTACATCTGACTTTCCAATGAAGACCCCGTATATATAACCTTGGGCAACTCACTGTCCCTCTGTGTGCCTCAGTCCCTGACCCCCCAACCCTATTTGCAAAGTGGAGATCAGTCTTCCGACGCAGGCCACAGCCCCGGTGGTGTTCAGGACAAGGTGAATGGGGGCAACGTAGGATTAGTGTTTGCAGCTTAGGGGCACGTGCTGTACGAATCCAGAGGGACGCTGACTTGTGGACAGCGTGGGTGGGTAGCTGATTTCCCTTGAAACCCTAACTCTGTGTTCTAGGAGAGTGCCTCGTGTAGGTAGTGAGAACTGAATGGCAAGAAACATGGATGTCCTCCAACATTATTTTGTATTTGTATGTTTTCTATTATTCCTTCGACTTGAAAAAAAGGGATCAATCCCCGAGTACGTTCGCGGATTCGTAAGGGAACATACTTTGGTTTTTTTCCCCCTCGGTGGACTGGTGGCCGGGCCTCATGATTAGTGATGAAGCTCTCAGGGCAGCTCCTTTGGGACAGAGAGAGGGGGTTTTGCTGTTTTGTCCCTACATATCTGTACTTGTACTTTTCGCAGGTATGTATTGCTTTTGTAATATTTTTGAGAGCAGGAGAGAGAGGGGTGAATCCCTGGGCCCAGGCAACATAAGAAGTCACCACAGCTGTGCGCGCCAGCTCTCCCAGCTGGCTCTCCCAGCGGGCCATGTGCACGAATACGGCAGCTGGAGCCAGGTCTCCAGCTGGAGGAGTCACGGCCCCAGAGAACGCGTCCCAGTAGTTTCTCCTAGAACATGTTCTCCTCCGCCGTCTAGTCATGGTGAACAGCACGCCCAGTGCCCACATGGGAGACCCGGGGCCCCTCCCCTTCCCTCATCCATCACGAGCGTCCGAGGACTCCCACCCTCCTCCGCATTCTTCCACGGCTTGCCGAGGGGGTCGGCCCTCAGCCGTTGTCCACAGACTGCCTCCCTACCTCCGTGATTGTACCTTACTTCTCTTTTGGTCTTGTTTTTTCATTGACACGCAATCGACATATCACATTATACCACTTACAGGTGTAGAACGTCATGATTAGATATTTGTACGCATTGCAGAATGATCACCGTGAATGGGAAGCCTGGTTGAATCTGTCACCTTACTTCGTTATACTTGGTTTTCTCACAATGAGAACTTTTCAGATCTACTCTCCTAGCGACTTTCAAATATATAATACCGTGTTACTAATCATGGTCATGGTGCTATCCGTTACCTCCCTGGGACTTAGTTGTCTTTTCTTTTTTTAAAAATATTTATCTATTTGTGGTGGGACAGAGAGAGAGTGGGTGCAAGCAGAGGAGGGGCAGAGAGAGAGGGAGGAGAGAAAATACCAAGCAGGCTCCGTGCTGTTCGCACGGAGCCCGGCACGGTGCTCGATCCCACGAACTGTGAGATCATGACCTGAGCCGAAACCAAGAGTCAGATCCTCAATTGCCTGAGCCACCCAGGTGCCCCAAGGGACTTATTTGTCTTACAGCTGAGAGTTTGTACCTTTTGACCACCTTGACCTATGGCATCACTCATCCCCTGCTCCTGGAAACCACCAACTTCTGTGTCTATGAGTTGTGCTTCACTTGTTCATTTGTTTTGCTTCATTCTACATATAGATGAAATCACGCAGTATTTGTCTTTCTCTGTCTGGCTTCTTTCACCTAACATAATGCCCTCAGAGTTTCTTCGTGTTGTAAATGGCAGGATCGCATTTCGTTTTATGGCTGAATAATATTCCGTGTACACCACTTCCTCTTTATCCACTCGTCTACCAATGGGCACCTAGGTAGTTTCCATATCTTGGCTGTTGTGTATAATGCTGCATTGAACATGGGGTGCGGATATCTCTTTGACTTCGTGTTCCCATTTATCTTTGGATAAATACCCAGAAGTGGCATTGCAGGATCATATGGTACTTCTATTTTTAATTTTCTGAGGATCCTCCATACTGTTTTCCAGAGTGGCTGTACCTGTTTACTTTCCCACCAACAGCGCACAAGGGTTCCAACTTCTTCATGTCCTTGCCAAGAAAAGTTATTTCTTGTCTTCTTGACAATAGTCATTCTAACGAGTTAGTTAGTTAGAATTATCTCCAGCTACATTATCTACCGTTAGATTAGTTAGATCGTTTCTTGTGTATATTTTGACAGTAGCCATTCATACTCATTCAGGTGTGAGGTGATCTCTTTGACTTGTTTTGCCTTGTTCTTCCAATGGTTACCTCCCTAACTCTGTGACTACCCCTGCATTTCTTAATTTAACAACATAAAGCATCATTAATTCTTTGCTGTAAAAGTCTTTTAGGTTCTATCTATAAGTTGGATTCAAAAGTTTAAAGCCAGTGGAAAGCATCACATTATCATGATACTATAAATGTTTACATCATTTCCAAGTCAAAGGCTAGGACTGCAGTTCCTTTTTATAGACACTTTCGAAGAACGGGCTTTCTAATACCAGAATCCACTGGATTCTTTTTTCTTTCACCCCATTAGTTGTTCAAAGTATTGTCACAGTTTAGCTTAATATTAGGGTTATGGTTTTCACATGAAGTTCTTATTTTTTCCTGGAGTTTCTGGTTGCCTTTTTTTTTTGTGGAAGAGGAATTAGTTCTTCAATATGCCACTAAAATATCATCCTGTTTCTTCTGTATCACTAGAACCCATCTCATCCTTCTCGGAGCTCTCTGCTCCCATTTGGACACCATTCCCCAGGTCCCAGTGCACGATTCTCATTCTGAGATTTCCCTTCATGGAGCTACTGGGTAAGTGAGGTGTTTCTTTAGCTTTGTTCTACCAGGACACATACTCAAGCAACAACCTCAGTAAAAGGTACCTGGAATGTCAACTCCCGTGTCTGAAAAGTCTCTGATGTGCCCAGTGCTGTAGAATTCTAGATTCAAAATAGTTTTCTTCTAAACAATTAAAGCATTGCTTTATTGACATCTTGCTTCTGCTCATTGCTGGCGAGAGGTGATGGTGCTATCTGATCCTCACTCCAGTGTAGGTGATCCTTTGTCTTTCTCTCCAAAGCCTTGGAAGAGCTTCATTGTTTCTACTTTTCCTTGATATTCTGAAAGGTCATGCTGATGGGTCTAAGTCTCTTCTTTATTCATTGTGCCCACTATCCTGGGGGTTCCTTCAGACTGAAGCAGCTTCGGCTTTAAGAATATGCTTTCATTATTCCCTTGGAAATGCCCTCACTTCCTGTCCCAGTTCCCTCTTTCTGGATTTCCTATCAGCCCATTCTTTCTTATGTTTTCTGTCCCTTTGCCTTTTCACTCTGTATTCTGGGAGATTCTCTCAACTTTCACCCTGTCTCTGGAAGTTATTATTTTGACAATCACATTGTTATGTTCCAAGAGCCTTTCTTTTCAATGATGGGTAAGCTTCTAAAGATGAGGGAAATCATTTCCGGATATCTTTGGGAACAAGCAGGCAGCTGTGAATGGGCAGTTCTCTGCACAGAGGTGCTCTCGAGGCAGAGTCCACGCTGATTGCCTGTTCCTTCAGGTCAAACACCAAAAAGAGAGAAATCCAGAGTCATGTTCTTTACCCCACTTACCCCAGGAGCCCAAAAAGAGACAGATGCGGGTTCTTGTTCAAACCTGTGGGATAATAGTAGGGTTCAAATTGAAACTTGAGGGGTCGGGGTGTTTTTGTTTCGTGGTGAGCATGCCCCAGATGCCCGGGTGATGAGGCAGTGGTGAGAGGGGTCCTAGGAATGCCGGAGCCAGGCTGAGTGGAGACAGTGGAGGATGCTGACTGGTGGTTGTAGGGGTGGGGGGGCGGGGGTAGGGTGCAGACACCCTACCCTGCTCCTGGTGGTGTCTGAAAATCAAGAGCTGTGATTCAACCTCCATCGTGGATCTTTGAGATTCAGATTTAATAGGTGGTTATGCAGACTCCTGGCACTCTGTATATGTCCTGGGTCCACTCTGGTTCTGAGCCTCTCAGGACACGGGGGGCGGTGGGGGGGGGGGGGCAAACGAGGGCCTCTCCCACTCCAGAACTCAGTGATTAGACATTAAGTGTTCTCTGGCTTCACCACACCACTGTCCCCAGCGCTGTCATGATGTAAAGCGACCGACTTGGGGACTTCCGACCTTGCTAGTGTCCCCAGACTAGGGGACAGGGCGTGTTCTTTTGGCTGGAGATAGGCTCAGACCCTCTAAAACCACAGGGGGGTCCGCAAGTGGGAGGAGCCTCCTGGGGACCCAGGCTCAGAAGCCCCTGCATAGGGAGCCCTTGACCTCCTGTGTTGGGGCTCTTTACTGGAGCTGCTGAGCCTAGCCAGGGGAGGCATCCCAGGACCACCTGGCCCTAGGGCAGAAGCCGAAATTCTCAGAGAACACTCCCTCTCATTTCACCCTTTTTGGTGGGACTGGGCAGGAAGCCGTGGCACCTTTTTTCTGGACTGAGTGGCCCCTGTTGGGAGGCTGGGAGCAAAGTCCCTCCGCACAAGGGAGGTTCCTGGCTCAGAGCACCCTCGGGCCACATTTAGTACATTTCCAGGTGGCGAGTGGGTGTGTGGGTGGGGGGAGCGCAGGCGGATGGGTGGGGACGGTGGTGAAACAGCAGAGGAGGCGGAAGGAGGCTGGCATTCCGGGCACACCTCCAGGTTGGGACTGGCCGAGCCCCTGAGTAGCCCTCGGGCCTTCCTGGTCCTGCCCCCAGAGCTGCACACCGGCCCGCCGTCTCCCCAAATGCCCAAGCCGCTCGGCACCAGAGGACAGGGTTTTCAGGGCTCCGTGCAGGTCTCCATGATGCCAGCTGCCAGAAGCAACCTCTGCCCCTGTGCCCCCCGCGCTGTGTCTGGCATCTGTTGTCCCCTGGTCGGTAGCCTTTGCCAGTGTCCACGTGTGAATACTCCCCCCAGGCTGATTTCAGGCTGCTAACATGAGCCACTGCAGAGCTGGGCAGAGAAGACCCGAGCCAGCCCCAGCCCCCCAGCCCCCCAGCCCCCCAGGCCAAGACGTGTGTCTCCTTCTTGCCTGCTCCGGCCCCACAGCCCTGGCTCAGACTCCGAATGGGGCCGGTCCTCATGTGCTAGGTCTTAAGTGTACTAGTCTGAAGTCCTAGGGACCAGCTTTGAGCTGATGAGGCTCAAGCCTGTGGGTTCAGATGCCAGGGTCCCAGTCCCAGTTCTGACACTAGCTCCCTGCACGGGCCTCAGTTTCCCCACCTGTAAAATGGCTATATCACCCCCCCCCCCCCAGGCTGGTTACAGAATTCTAAATATTCCGCTTGAAACCGCCATAACCACCAGCCTCGGGTCACTTGTGAATGAACATGTTTTCTACAGAACCGCAGACCCTGAAATTCAGGGTTCAGGCCCAAGCTGCCAGTGGGGCGCCAGGCCAAGGGGGTGCTGTTCCAGGAGAAGAGGGCGAGGCCAATTCAGAAGGGTTCCCAAGGCTGTGTCTGGGCGGTCAGTAGGTTCTCAGGAGGTGCTCGTGCTGATTCCCCACCTCTGGCCAAAGACCTGGTCTTCCGAGCCCCCTCCTCTAGGAAGCAGGAATGCCTTTGGTGCCTGACTTGGGAGAAGCCAGAGGGACAAGTGAGAAGATCCTGGTCCAACTCAAGGTTACCTGGTCCAAGGGGGAGGCTGGGAGGTGGCTGTGTCTTTACAACCTTGCACTCCTGGCCTCCCTGTGTCTGTCTTGTGCAAGATAGAATGGAGCTGACTCCAGCCTGTCTCCTCTTCCCCGGCATCTTTCATGGGGCCTGGCAGGTGCTCAACCTTCAGAGATGCAGGGTTGAGGGAGTCCTGAGTGGGAGGACTGGATGGATGGATGGATGGATGGATGGATGGATAGATGGGTGGATAGACGACGGACAGATGGATAGATGGGTGGATAGTTGATGGACAGATGGATGGATAGATAGATGGGTGGATGGATGACGGACAGGTGGGTGGATGGATAGATGGGTGGATAGATAAACTGATGGGTAGATGGGTGGATGGATGTTTGCTTGAATGAGTGGGTAGGTAGGCGAGTGGATGGAGGGAGGGAGGGAGGGAGGGAAGGAGGAGGAAAGGCCAGCGCTCTGGCCTCATGTGGATCGTAGGCATTTCCAAAGCAGACACAGCCAGCATTAGATGCCAGCCACGGGCCTCTCCCGGTGGCCGGTCAGCCCCAAGGGCCATCAGCCCTGCTCGCCTGTCCTCCTGGTTGCGTCTCCCCCACCCCTGCAGCCAGGGCCATCTTCAGGGGCTTCCCGCATTCCTCCCTGGACTGGGCTCAGCCCTCTGACTCATCTCCTGGCCGCCAGCAGCTCTGTCCCCTCCGGGTCCACCCACCCAAGTGGCATTTCTGAAATATGGATTTCTCATGCTCCCAACCTACACTGGACACAGTGCAGTTCAGGCCTTTATGTGTGGGTACGAGCCCCCACTCACCCCCGCCTTCCGGTTGTGCTGTCGCTGTGGTCACGCCCCGGTGCCCTTGTCCATGCTGGGTCTGCTTGCTGGCACGTTCCATCACCGCACTCACCCCTGCCCCGGCCCCTGTCCCACACCGTCCTCCACGGCTGCCCAGAGCGCTTCCCAGGCCTGGGCTCTCCCGCTCGAGAGGTGGGCGAGCAGCCTCCTTGCCTTGACCTCAGGCTCCTCATCTGCACAGGGGGCGCAGTGACAGCACATCTGTGATCGCTGCCCACGAAGCACTCGTCGGGGCCCTGCGCATAGTAGGCCCTCAGGGGCGGCTTTCTCCTTCTACCCGGCTCTCACCCTCGGTTTCTACATCACAGGGGGCCGATGTGGGCCGCGTCCAAGTCCTCTGTCCCCTGACCAGTCCTGTGGCTCCTGGGTGGCCTCTGCCTGAGCCCCTCCCCCAACACGGGGGCCAACACATTGAGCACCTACTACGTGCAAAGCACTGTCCAGGCGTTCTGGCTTCTGGACCTCACACTTCCTGGGAGGTGACTGTCATCTCCATCCACAGAGGGGGAAACTGAGGCCTGGAACCGTGCGTGCTCAGTAACTCCTTCCACACACTGTTCCCGGCACCTGTCTTCATCCCAGTCCTTCGAGCCGGGGAGCGCTCGCGCCCCCCGCTTCACAGATGAGAAACTGTACGCAGAGGGGAGGGGTGGGGTCTGAACCCGGGCCGGGCCGTATCGGTCCCGGTCTTCCTGGGATTCAAGGGACTTTCCTAATTTAGAGGCATATGACGACCATTTTTTATATATTATGTTCAGCGAGGGCCCGACCTTCCTGTGCCTCTTCGGGAATAATTCCACTGGAAAGTGCTTACCCCACAGGTGTGGGCTCTCCTCGTGGGGTGGTTAGAATGTTCTGGAACTGAGCAGAGGCGGAGCGCACTAAATGCCACTGAAGTGTTCGCTTGAAAATGGTTAATTTTATGTTATGTCAATTGCATGTCGATTTTTTTGAAAAAGCAAAGAACCCACCTTCCCCAAAGGTCTGTGTGGTGTAAGGAGGAGGCAGGCAGCTGGGCAGAGAGGGCCAGGGCTACGTGCAATGGCACAGCAGGGAGGGCACAGCTGCCACTCCTGCCCGGACAGGAGGGAATGCCGGGCACCCGTCCCAGCCCCCAGGGGACACAGCCTGTCCGGGCTTCAGTGGGGTGTGGCTTGGGAGCACCGCCTTGGGAGCTGGTCACAGTAGCCCCAGACTCTGGGACGCCCTCCTGGGTGGCTGCCAGCTAGCACGCGGGGCTCTGTGCTCCTCGGGGCACGTGCCGATTGCAGACTCCGCTAGTCAAGGTCAAGGTGGAGGCTGGCACGGTGGCCGGGAGCCGGGCATGGCAGATGGTGCCATCACATCCCCGGTGCCTGGTGTGCAGTCGGCCCGTGGAGGAGGGGCGAGCAGGGGCTGGGGGACGAGCGACGGGGAGGAGCTGGGCTGGGCAGAGCTCTGTTCTGGAACGGGGCCCTGCAGGCAGGGGAAGTGAGCTCTGAAGGTTGGCGGAGGGCTTCCGCAGCCAGGATCCCGCTGGGGGTCGGGAGCTTTTCCCGCCCCGCGTTTTAGAAGCGTGGCCTCTTTCTGCACATGAGTCACCCTTCTGCCAAGCACCTGGGTCCCTCGCGTGGAAAGGGGGGGAGCCCCGTAACAGCACCACCTCGGGGCATGGCCAGGATTGAGGTCGGGGGTCTGAGTTGTGTACTGAGGGAGGTTTGGGGTCCGTGGCCTCGTCTTTCCGAAACACCACAGGGACCCTAGGGGACGGTCCTTCCCGCTTCTGCCAGCTTCTGGGGCCCCAGGCGTCCCCGGGCTGTGGCCCTGTCCCTCTTGTCTTCTCTGCCTCCGTGGTCACACAGCCACCCCTCTTCTGTTTACACGGTCTCCCTCTCTCTTGTAAGGACAGCCGGGAAGGCATTTAGGGCCCACCTGGATCATCCGAGATAATCTCCCCGTCTCGGGACCTGTAACTTAATCACATCTGCAAAGACCCACCCCCCACCCCCGCCTTTTTGCCACCTAGGCTGACATTCATGGGTTCCGGGGTGTCTTTGGGGGCCGTTATCCAGCCGACATACACGTCAGTCTCTTAGGACAGAGATCCTGCACACCTCACACATGTTTTCTGAGGGCAAGTGCTGTCCACACACCTCCCTCTTGGCACCTGTGTCCCCCTGTGCGGGGGGTCTCTGCGGCCTCCTCCTGCCGTCCCGGGACACCCCTTGGCGCCCTCGAGGGTGTCTTCCCATCACATGGGGCCCTGCAGCCACCGTTGCTGGGCCAAATCCTCTCGCCCATCTGCCCCTGGAGAGTTTACACTGACCCGGGGCTGTTGAGCTCTCACTTCCCGTTTGTGCCACATGGTAGAGCATCTTACCTCACGGGGGGCAATGCCTGCCACGTCCCACGCGTGCTCCCCGTACATTCCAGCCCAAGCGAGCCCAGAACCTGCGTTTATAAATCCGGGTGACGTCTGGCCGTCAGCACCTGCACCCTGCACCCTGCAGAGCCCTGTGCGTGCAAACCTCCAGAGGGGGTTTCTGTCCTAAAGCCAGGAGCCCGGACGCACAGACCGAGAAAGGGTGGGTTTTCTCAGACGGGCACGCGTCCCCCTCGTCCTGCCCCCACCCTGGGTCCCTGTGTTAGGGACCGCCTCTTACATCAAAGAGGACCACATAGGCGGGAAACAGAAAGATCCGGGAAGCCCCTTTACTACTCCAAGTGAAGAACTCTCCCCGCAGAGAGGCGCGGGGGGACCGCAGTGGGAGCCCGAGAATCGTAGCCCAGCGGTGCCCAGACGGCGCCACGGGCAGGTCCAGCCCCAGTGAGGTCGGGGCGGGCGTGCGGGTGAGCCCCTCGAGGCCCTCGCGGAGATGATTGCCCGGGGGTCGGAGTTTCCTGTTTGCCTAGTTTCTGCGCCTGGAACCTGCTAGACTCTAACCTTTGCAGGATGGGGCTCTCACCGGCCCTTGTCCGGATTTGTCAGCACTGCGTGTGTGCTCTGGGTTGGCCTTATGCAGAGTTTTTCCTGAACCCTCCTCGACCGCGAACCCGAAACTCAGAGAAACGCCCCGTGCCAAAGCCGTCTATTGGTGCTTTCCGGGGTCGAGTTTGCTGCGAGGGGAGGCCCCCACGAGGAGGGGCCGGTGCCAGCTCCAGTGGAGGGAAAGACTAGAAGGCCCCCAAGCAGCCGATGGCACCACCCAGGTCCCTTGCCCCTCAGGGCACCTGCGCCCCCAGCGTGTCGGCAGGAAGTTGTGTGTGTGCTCCTCACTGACCAGGCTTCGCTCCTGCAAGGCCGGGAGAAGGCGTGAACGTTTCCGCCGCGGTGCCTGTCTGCGGTACCCATGCCAACGGGCTCCTCCGCCCTGAGCGTCGCCACCGGGGCAGTGCCTGGGATGTGATGAGTCACCCCGTCATCAGCGAGGTTTGATGAAAACACCCCCAACCTGCGTTAGAAGCCTGGTCTGTCTCGCTGTGTCTCGGGGGACGGGGGGGTGGGCTTGGGGGGTGTGGTGGCCACGTACCGCCCCCCCCAAGAGACGCCTACATCTAATCCTGGGATGCGAACATGTCAGATGCCCAAGGGGATTTAAGCTCGCCCAGGGGACCCTGCAGGGAAGCGGCTGACTCCAAGATTGGAAAATGATCCTGGCGTATCCGGTGGGCCCAATGTGATCTCAGGGGTCCTCGTTAGGATGAAGGAGGGTGGGAAGCAGAGGGAGAGGAGTCCTGATGAAGGACCAGAGATCAGAGTGATAGAGGAGGGGCCCCGGGGCCGCCTCCAGAGGCTGCGAAGGGCAAAGGCCTCAGGTGCTCCCCGGAGCTGCCCCACGAGAGGCCGCTGACCTCCATGTGCTGCGGGAGCCAGCGGGCTCATGGGGGGTTGCACAGACCGTTTGTGAGCATTCCACACACTGGACGGGCGGTGTGCATCAGTGTCGGCCTTGAGTGTATGTATCACCCCCGAGACAGGAGCGCCAGCCCACTGCACAGATGGAGAAGCTGAGGCCGCGGGAGTTCCGTTCGCCTGCCCCTCCCGCCGGCCTGCTGGGGGAGCCGGCCAGGCCACGCCACGTTGCTGCCCATCCCGGGAGCCTCTGAAGACCTGGAGGAACTCTCACGGCCGTGGTCCGTGGTCCTCTGTGGACAGGGCCCTCAGGGACACGCGTCCGGCCCGGCACCTTCAGGGATTTGTACAGACGGGGCTCAGGGGCCTGGCGTTTGCCTCCGGCGCCCGGGATCCTGTCCGTGCTGCCTGTGCGGGTACAGAGCTGTGGTTCCGCCACGTAAGCCCTGCCGAGTGTCCGGGCTGCCCTGCAGATGGGCACACACTGGGCGGCTTAGACCACACGGTTCCGGAGGCCGCAAGTCCTAAGTCAAGGCGTCGCTGGGCCGCACTCCTTCTGGAGGCTCTGGAGGAGGATCTTTCCTGCTTTGTGCGGCTTCTGGGGCCCCGATGTCCCCCGGGCTGTGGCCGCTTCCCCTCCAGCCTCTGCCTCTGTCTTCTCCTCCCGCCTGTCTCTCCTCTTCTGTCTCTTACAAGGACAGCAGTCACTGGATTTAGGGTCCCCCACATCCAGGACGCTCTGTCCCTAGTCCTCACCTTAATTGCATCTGAGAGACCCTACTCCCAGTAAGTCACATTCCGCGTTTGGGGTGAACGTGCATTTTGGGGGGACGCTGTCCAGCCACCGCACCCCCTACATGTGTACCTTCCCTCAGGCACCCGAGCGCCCAGATCCGCACCCGGGACCGAGACCGGCCTACCACTCCGGCTTGAGCCGCCTGCCCCTGCGCCTGAGGGCCTCCAGCTAAGGCCTGAATCGCAGCGCTGCAGGGGGGGGCCGTGCACCCGCCCCCGAGACAGAACACACACCCTGGGCCCCGTGGATGTGGAAACGGATCTCGTGCGTGCTGGCGGACGGGAGTCCAGGGCCTGAGGGAGGGGCACCTGTTCCGCTCTGCACAAGGTGCCGAGGATGCACGGCCAGCGGGACAGATGGCACCGGCCGTCCTGAGGCTTCCGGTCCTGTTGGGGGCGGGGGGTGCGGCTCCAGGACATGTAGGCAAATGAGCATGAGATTTCAGCCGGTCATTGATGCCGTGGGATGGACAGAACAGGCTAACGGCAGGGGGCGGTGGCTGGAACAGGCAGGGAGGCATTTCGGGGGCGGGGGTGGGGGGCAACATCCCATCCTGACTCCCTCTCTGCTCCAGGAGTAAGGCTCTGGTCCCACCTGTCTCCAGGCACAAGGGTCCGTTGTATGAGTTTGTGGAAACACAGGAGGTGGGGCTCAGATCTCCAAGCCCGCTGGGCGTGGGGCTGCCCCGGACAGTGCACGTTTCAAAGGAGGATGCTGCGGGCCCGGGGAGGAGCCCCGGGTCCCCCCTCCGTGGGCCAAGGGCAGGCCCACCCTGTGCTCAGAGAGGACCTGGCCCCATGTGGGCAAGAGCAGGGCTCCGCAGTCAGGCTACCTCGACGGGATGCCCAGCTCTGCCCCACGTCGGCTGTGTGACCTTCAGCTAGTCCCTGAACCTCTCTGAGCCATAGCTGCCTCTGTAAAGCGGGGGAGAAAACAGTGCCTCCCTCCTAAGTTTGTTACGTGAGAGACAGGATGGCTGTGGGGGCTGCACACGGTGCCTGGCAAGTTGTGAACACAGGACCGTTGTGGCCGTTGGTGCTGTTTGTGTGACCCACATTCGCGTGGTCCAGTCCGTGCCGTTCTTGTTAGTAATGGGGTGGGGGGGGGGCGGTGGGAGGGAAGGAGGGAGGGAGGGTCTAGTGAGTATATTTCCGCAGGGACCTGTTTTGGTAAAGTCAGACGTCCTAAGGTGCTCTGATTTGAGGAAAGTCAGTGTTTTGGAGTTTGGGGCAGACGGGAAGGAAGTAGAAAGCAGCAGTGAGGCAGGAGGGGAGGGAGAGAAGACAGATACGGACACAGCCCGGCCTTGTAGACAGGCGTCTGGAGCCAGCGGTTGGGCAGGGGTCTGTTCGGGGCGGACTGGAAACCAGCTCTCGCCAGATGCCGTGGAAAGCGGCCCCGTGGCAAGGAGCAGACGGAGCGGGATGTCCCGCACAGAACAGGGACGCACAGCCGGAGACACGTGTCTCCGCTCCAAGACGCTGTCTTCCTCAGGCAGAGGCTCGCGGGCAGAAGCGAGTGTGAGCGACAGCGGCGTATCGGGGACAGTTCGGGGCTCTTGCCTCCAGGAGCAGCTCAAGAGCGTGTGGGTGTCTCCGCAGCTCAGAGGAGCCTGACGTGTGAGCCCTGCGTGTGCCAGCCCCGGAGGGCACGTGGGGCTGGATCGGAGCAAGGCCAAGCGTCCTGGGAGTCCCGGAGGAGAGGGAAGGCTCGGGGGCAGCTCCCCAGCTCAGCTAGACGGGCTGTACCGCAGACACCTTTTATTTCCGTCACTTTTCCCGAACGGAAGCCCCATCTGTTGACGAGCTTCGCCACGGAGGCTGCGGGGTGCAGGGGAAGGTACAGAGTCCTGGGCCTGCCGTCAGCTTGGCCGGGGGGCAGGCCTGGGCCCTCGGCTTTCCCTTCTGTCGGTCCAGGGGGCTGGTGCACACCAGGGTGAGGCCGCCATCCGTCCAACAGCCGCCACCCGTTACCTCGGCTGGAGCTTTGGCGTCTCCGGCCCACCGCACTTAGGGGTGGCTGGGGTGCTCGGGAGTCCTCGCCAAGGTTAACGGCACAGCGGTCTCAGCTAAGGTCAAGGAAACCCCCTGTATCGAGCGCCCGCTTTCCGAACTGCATCAGTTTGAGACGAGGGGCTATAATCAAAGCCTCCGGGAAAGGTCGTGTGGGGCCTCGGGTCTGTGTCACCAGGGCTCCTGAGTCCTCGCTGCTCATGAGCAGTCCTCGGAGAAGAAGGCGTCTGGATGGATCTTTCCCGGCCCGGATCAGGGCTTGAAGGCTGCTCGATTTATCGGAAAGTCTTAGCGTCTGGGTTCTGGGCATTTGCTCTAATCTTGTCACTTATGGTCAAGCTCTCCGCCCTCCCTGCTCCAGCCTCCAGATGTCCGTGAGGAAGCTTCTGGTTGCAGATAACAGAAACCCACTCACAGTGGCTGAGACGTCAGCCGCAAGCCCGAAGGAGGGTGCCTCCAGGGTCACCTCTCCAAACCCCTTGGCCTTTCCTTCAGGGTTGCACGATGGTGGCCGCAGCTCCAAGTATCATGTCCTCAGAGCACATCCCAAGCAAGGATTTAGGGGAAGGAAAGGCACTAGGAAACCCCCCTCTAAATCTTTCCTGCAAGTAAGATCTTTCCCAGAGGGCCCTGGACTCTCACCCTCGGGTCTCACGGACCAGAACTGTGTCCTGTGACCCATCCATAACTGCAGGGGAGGCTGAGAAGGCACGGCTCTGACTTTCTCTGCTCCTATGGCGGGAAGTGACTGGGGCAGTGCCGCGGGCTGGGCGCGTGAGAGGGACGGGGCTCTCCCAGAAGTGGTGGCTGCTGAAGGGGCTTCGATGAGTGGATAGGAGTTTGGCACGGAGCCAGCAGGCAGATCGTGCTCCGGGTGGAATCGGAGGTATGAGCACACGCGCAGCACCCCCTCTCTGTGCCCAGGAGACCCTCTCCTTGGGCAGACGGCCCATGAGCTGAAATGGGACCTGGAGAAACGTGGCACACACCCAAGTAAGCATGCTGCCTCAGTGGTAGGACATCCGCGCAGATGTTCCTGCACCAGTTTTTGGACGCAGGGCCCCCTCAGCTCTGCCTCCACTCATAAGGAGAGGTGAGTTTCTTTGTGCCTCGGGAAGGATTCTCCGTACGATCTTTCCGAATCTTTCTAGGGCATCTCATAGATGACCTCGTTTCTAAAAAGGGTTTTTTTTTTTTCCTTGGGTCTTTTCTGAGGCTCACATGATGTGTCAAACCAGGCACCTGTGTACCGTAGCGTAAGTATCGCTTGTGTAGGAGGATTAACACTCTTCTTAACGTTTGTGTTAATGCGGTTACACGTGAGGTATCCCGAGGCGCTCACATACAGGTATGGTTCTGTCGATTCAAGTGTCTCCAGAACGTTGAGAACATGGCTTTAGAACCTATGGCCTAAGGACCAAAGCTGGCCCTCTGCCTCTTTGTGTAAATAAAGTTTTATTGGAACACAGCCCCGCCCACTCATTTACATAGCGTCATGGCTGCCTTTGAGCCACAAGTAGCAGAGTGGGTAGCTGCCCCCAGGACCACACCGTCTGCAAAGCTTGAAATACTTACTCTCCGGCCCTTTACAGGAAGAGTTTGATAGCCCCTGATGTAGGATGTTTGCAGAGCCCCTTTCAAAGGACTTGTCCAGGTGTTCTGCATGAAAACGTATCTACGTCATACTTGGAGCAACTTTTAGAGCTGCCCCTGTGGCAAAGGCCACCTCATAGAAGCATTAGTACTCGGAACAGAAACAAGATACTCCGTGGGAAGAGGCTAGTGGTCTAGGACAGTAGCGATGGCCGGACCCTACCCTCCAGCTGGGGCCTGGCCTGGGTTTCACATGACCTCTCACCTTAGAGGTCAGTGCCATCCGGTTGGCCAGGTGGGCCCTGTGGGGTCTCTGGGTGAGCCCCCAAGCCCCTCACCCAACCCACATTCAGCTCCCTCTTGAAAGCCAGGGTCACCGGGTGATGCTCGCGTTTGGTCCGGTTCCCACGAAAGGACACGGATTCCGGTGTTCATAGCTGTGGACAACGTCCACTGCTCCCCAGAGGGACTTGGCAACTGGTCTGCCCCAAAGCCCACGCACTGCGATCCTTCTGGGCGAGTTTCGAGACCGACAGATGGGGCAGGCCTGGACTCTCGCTTTAATCGCTGCAGGAAGAAAAGTCACCAACAGCCCCTTCCTGCATTCCTAGCAAAATGTCAGGCCGTTGTACCGTTCCGCTGATTTTTTGGTCTTTTTAAACAATATGCGGTTCAGGGTCAAAGGCAAAGGTTTACCCGCCGGACCTCCTCTGTGCCCTCCTGAGGGTAGTGATGGGAGAGGGGAACCAGCACCTCCTGGTTGGCCCAGGTGCAGCCTGGTTTTAAAACCCAGAAGCGCCCCGTGTCCCGGGCAGACCAGAGCACTGGGTCACGCCATCTGCATCGCGACTGTACGTGGGAGTCCCGGTTTAGGCTTCATTCTGAATCAGTAAGCACCAATTAAGTACTTATTGGAATATTCTGATTTTCCACTTCACAGACACAAAGACCCAAGCCCAGGGTGGGTGAGGGTCCTGTCCAAGGTCCCACGGCCAGCTCTTGCTGGAGCCCAGACTAGGAAGTGGCCCTTCTCCAGCTAAGAGGTCCAGGCAGGACCAGGCCCTGCTCTGGTGGCATTCGCATGCTAGTGGGAGAGTCAGACAGTAAATAAATGAGCAGACAAATTATAATTTCAAATACAGTGAGTGACAAGAGGAAAATACAGCCGAGGGAAAGGCTGAAAATCAGGACGTGGAGGGCATCTCCCGCAGTGGGAAGGGCCGCCCTTTAGAGGTGAGCTCAGGGACCTAAACAATGGCCGCAGTCTGGCTCATGCAGACCCAGAGCAGCATCCCAGGGAGAGCCCAGAGCAGCATCCCAGGGAGAGCCCAGGCAGTACAAGGGCACTGTGGCAGATGAAGTCGGCCTGCTGGAGGAAGAGGAGACCCAGCATGGCTGGAACGGGGAGAATTAGGAAATGGGGCATGGGTCGGATCAGGAAAGGTCTTAGCCATGGTGGGGAATTTGGGTTTTCATCCCCCACTCTGATGGGAAGCTGTTGCAGCATTTTGAGTGGCGGACGTGATCTGATTTAACATTTTTATCATAAAAGAGTGAATTCGGGAGAGACTCAGCAGCAAGCTTTTGTGGTCCTCAGCTGAAAAGCGATGGGGTCTCAGAAAAGGGGGAGGTCGTGGACAGATGTGCAGATGCCAGCTCTGTCTCGGCACTCCCGCTGATGGCACTTGCAGGCAGGTTGGGGAGAAAACAGAGCGTGTCAGGAGGACACCGTGCGCTGGGGCTGGCACCTCAGTGCCCCGCATCCCCTTGGCATGAGCATCAGCTCTTTTGTCCTCCGTTCCTGGAGCCGAGATCGCCCTTTCCCAGGGTGCTGTGGGGGCCCCTCCGCAAGGCTGAGCTCCCTGCTCCACCAGGGAACGCAGGGCTGCAGCACGCATGCGGGCACCCCCGGGGCCCCCGCTTGGAAACCAGAGTGGGGTGTCGGGGGCGTCCCTCCCTCATGGGCCTCCTGCCCTCCTCCTGTGTGCTTACGGCTCCGCTGTTGCGACTCGTCTGCGTGTGAGACCGCACGGACACATCCTCCTGGTTTTGTGACCCGTGGGTGTGTCCTACGGGACATAGATGCATGTTCAGGATGCACCGTCACAAGGGAGGAAGCCCAGGGGCACCTGCCCGCACCCTTGTGATGCTCCGAGGCCGCGGCGCACGTCTGTGTTTCGTAGGGGAGGAGGTTTGGTGACGCTGGGGTCCCCAGCCGGGCCTTTCGGGGACCGAGGCGGCCGCTTTCCCTTCCAGACCGCACTTCCTTTCCTCCCCGTGGGGAGTGATGACCGCCTCCCGGTGCGTTGAACGCATCTCGGCCGTGTCTTTCTCTTCTCCCCCAGCCGCTGTTGGCAGGTAACACGCCCGGTAGCACTTAGGAAATGCTTTGGGGTGATTTATTACAAAGTAACGAGACGATTTAATTTGAAGCAACTTCTTTGCACGTTATTGCTTCTATTAGGAAAACTTGCGTTGCTTATCGTGTTAGCGCCGAGGAGGAACACCAGGCAGGGCGCGTTCATAATTGCCGATCTGAGAAACGGTTCCTCCTCTGAGAGCGCGTCTCTGCTGAGTGGGCGTGCGGGCTCCATGGGGACAGAGCCCATGTCCTCACGGGCGCAACGTGAAATGACGCTGCCTCCCTGCCCGTGGGGCGAGAGGGGCGCTCCGGCGCCGGGAGCCGCGTCATTTGTGAATGGAAAGCCCACATTCATAACTTCCTGCGGGTGACGCAAGACCAGCCTGGTGCAGCCTGCCTCTCAGAACACCAAGACAGCCCAAACGCGGGGCTCCGTTTCCCCCCGGGAATTACGGCAGCCTCCTGCTTGTGTGGGGCGGGGGGCCAGAGGGCAACACCCAGTCCCAGCGGACCAGGAAGCAGGATGCAGGATGCTGGGAGCGGCCGTGTGTGTGGACAAGGGCTGAGAGCCACCAGCTCAGTGGCAAGTGACAGATGACTTGGGGAACCGCCCCCCCCCGCCCCCTGCTTGCTCGCAGTTGCCAGGCCTTCCCAAGGATGAGGCCCGGCCTTGCCCCTGCCCGCCCGCAGAGCGGCCCTCTGTCCCTCCCTACAGCCAGCACTGCCACAGAGCTCTGGGCCGCCTGCCCACGCCTGGCATCTCTGCCCAGCTGGGACACCTGTTGAGGCCACCGGCGCCCCGCTCAGAGGAGCTGACAGGCTCTCTGTCTCGCCTCATCTTTCCTGACTGGCAGAGCCCGGGAATTTCTAGGACAGCCACTGTCATTCCTGGTCCCTGGAGGTCCCTCTTTCTAATAGTGTCCCAGTTCCCGCCTGCATCAGGCTGTCACCAAAACGCGTTCACCAGAGGAGTGACCGTCGTGAGGCTTTTCTCAGGCTTCCGCCCTGCTGCTCTGGAGAGGGCGGGGCCCCACAACCACTCCTTGGATAAATGCACCAGCCTCCCTTACGGGAGTCCTCCCGGGTCCCCCCAGGCACCGCCGCCCCAGCGGCCCCAGCCCAGACCCGCCACCCATACGCGCGGCCCGTGCTCCGTGGACCTCGCCAGGGAGGAGCTCTGAAATGACGTGGGAATCCTGCCTTTGAACCCACGTGCCTGCGAGCAGCTCCACGCGGTGATTCCCCCGGGGCTTCTGCAGCTCCTTGGCTGCAAACCCAAAAATTCTTTCAAAGTGAGAAAACCTGACTTGCGTGTGGTGTTTGTACGAAATGGTGTGTTTGTGGACATGAAATTTAACCAGAAATGAGGTTGACCCCACGTTGGATTTCAGAGACACCCGATGAAGCGTGGACCGACTTGCATGTGGCTGTTTGCTCGCTAGATTTCACGGCCTGTGGATTCAGTGCTAGGTCACAAGCGTGTTGGTGGGACCCCACAAAGCTCTGAGGCCACCGGGGGCCGGGTTGAGGGGCCTGATTGCTGAAATGTCCCTGCTGCCCCCCACCCCGCATCACCGCACCCCGCCTTCTGCAACTCCAAAGGGGGTCAACCCAGCTGACTCAGGGCACCTCCCCGTGTCTGTGTGCGCCCGCCCCCACCAATTCTGGGCAGAGAGTCCTCCCGTGTGGGCGCCTCGTCCAACATCCGGGTCCTCCACGGGCCCAGGCGTCTTATGACTCGCTCGCCACTTCAGCTTCACGCTGGTGGCTCGGGACAGTTGTCACCAGCGGCAGCAGACGTTGGTGCGTGGCTTGTTTCCACGGAAACATGGTTGCTGGACAAAGTTCCCACCACGTGCGCAAGTCACCCGTGGGTCATTCCAGCGAGATTCAGGCCTGGCCACAGAGGGCTAGTGCAAGAAGGTGGGGAATTGTCGTGCTCTGTGGTCTCCTGTGGTCCCCTTCTTGGGAAGAGCAGGGGCTGTCCTGCGCCCGGCTGAGGCTGTTTTACTGCCTGTCACCACCCAGCTGTGTCCCCTGGCCACCCACGGCCCTGTGTGACCGGCCCCTCCTGCCTTGGTGTGCCTCAGAACCTTTATCTTATGGTTCCACCGCCTCCTGGAATGTTGCGCCCCCCCCCCCGGCCTCCTGACCCATTCACTCACGCTCAAGCATCGCCCCCCCCCCCGCAGGAAGCCCCCCCGGCCACCTTCTGGTTGTCATTACACTGTATCCTGCATGCTACTGTGACTTTGGACACCTGTCTTCCTGCTCACCTGGGGTAAGAGTATCCCGAGGCGTCCGTCCCAAATGACCGTGGGCTAGGGGCTTCAAGCAACGGAAATGTCCTCTCCCCAACTCTGGAGGCCGGAAGTCCAAGCCCAAGGCCTCTGCAGGGCTGTATCCCTCCAAGGGCTCGGGGGGAGGATCCTCCCCCGCCCCTTCTGGCTTCTAGTGTCCACCATCCATCCTTGGCACCCTTGGGCTGTGGCCGCGTCCCCTCCCATCTCTGCCCGTCTGGCGGGCTTCACCTGGCTTGTGGCCCCAGGTGCCTCTAAGCCCCGAATCTCCCTCTATTTCCTTTATGAGGACCAACCGTTGGTTTTAGGGCCCTCCCTCATCCAGACTGATCTCTTCTTGAGATCTTCAGACGCATCTTGCAAAGACCCTGTTTCCAAATAGGGGCGCCTGCCCGGGTCCCCAGAGTTAGGACTTGAGCGTATTTTCCAAGGGGCTGCCACTCAACCTGCGCCACCTGACACTCCGCAAGGGCCACACGGGGCCTGTCTGTCCTCTGCAAAGGGGCAAGTATCCAGCCCACCCCTGGCACTTACTGGGTGTTCAGCGAGTTCGGGCTGCATTGACCAACTAATGCACGCAGCTGAGCCTCTGGTCCCCGCTGCTTCTGAGCTCCAGCCCTACCCCAAAACCCGGCCCCAGAGGAGCAGGGAGGAAGTGTAGCTATCTGACGTGAGGTCTGTCCTAGCCCAGATCCTGAGAGCTGTGGGTGAAGCCATCTGGTCTACCCCAAGCGTCCTCGTGTTTGAAATCACCCGCCCCGATCCTTCCCGTGAGGGACAGGGCAGACAGAGCTGCCCCAGGGCCCCGCGTGGTCGCGCGTGTTGGCCACCTCAGGCCTGGTGCCCTGTGGCTCTACATTTACACCCCTGCGGGATCGGGCACCACTGCCAAGGGACCTCGTGCAGGACTGACAAACCCAAATGCCAACGGTCATCGCTGGCACCTGCTACCTCCCAGAGCAAGTAAAGTGTGGTCTTCCCTGTAAGCCCACTGTGGGGCCCGCTGGGAGAATGTGGACCTCGGGCCACGGTTACAAGCCTCCTGGAGCCTGCGCACCTGCGGTCTTGCGAGGCAGACATCAGGAGGGGCGAGGGGACCCTGGGGCCCACTGTGTGGCCGGCCCTGATTTCCCACGATCCCCTTGTCTCACTCCAAGTATATTCGGTGAACCCTTTACTGTGGTGTGTGGTGGGACTGTTGGGTGAATGAGAACATGGAAACCTTTAGTGGTCTCTACGGTATGGCTCCCCGGAGAGTTTCGACATGGCGTTGTCTCCCGGTGCTGACGTGGTTCGATATGGATACCTCTAACGTTCTCCAAGGCGGCCAATGGCCTGTATTCCATCTTTATATGAACTAGAAAAAGTTGCCTGCCCCTTCCTCAAGGCACTTTACGGGCATCTGAGCCCAAATAGCCATAGTAAATATACGGTTCTAGGATGGCCGTCACGTAAATAGTATCCTGTATAGTTGCACTATGCGCTACCTACACAACTGTACTTGGTGGGGCTAGATGTCTTCCGCAGCCCCTGCTGCAGGAAACTGGCAAAGAACGGTACATTTTGGGTTCATCGAAGTGCCTTCCCACACTGTTCAGAAAACACATTTGAAGACAGTGCAGCTAGATTATGTTGGTTTGTTTAGTCAATCGACACAGGTAGACTCTCACCAAGAACAGACGTTGTGGCGCTTAGAGAGATTCCGAGAGGAACCAAGCAGGGACGTGTGCTCCCAGGGAGCCCACAGTTGATGGGTCAGCGGGTGAGAAGGACCCTATCAGAGGCTTGGGCCAGAGAAGAGAATGTGTGACGTAGCCCCTCACTGGGAGGGTGTGGGATGGCTTCCGCCCGGTTCAGGGGGAGCTGTGTTCACCAGGGCTGGGGAGGGCGTGGCAGACAACAAGGCAGGGAGGCGTGACGGGGGCCCACGTGCGAGGACTTGGGTAAAATGCAAGTTTTAGGTTCAGGGAGTGAAAATGTGCAGGAAGGCTGGGCAGTGACTACGGTCCCAGGCAGGGGCAGGTGCAAAGCAGGGGAGCGGTGTGACCGCTGGGGCTGGGCTGCTGGTTTCGCCAGACCCCGTCACCAGGGACCAGGTGGTGTCGGCCTCCGAGCGCGCACCAAGGTCCGCAGCGAGGAGCCCGCGTGGGCGCCAAGGCGGTGTCCCCCGTGAAGCCGGCTCCCAGTGCGTTTGGGATGCACCTGGAGAGCAGGGGTGCTGGCGTGCGGCAGGAGTGGCCAGGGGAGGCTGGGCGGCCTCTGGTTTCTGGGCTTCCGCGTCTCCATCCCGCGGCTTCCGGATATGGCCACGGCGGTTGTCCCCTGACAGTTTTCAGACCCATAAATCAGCAGAAGGAGCCCTCCGAGAGCGTCTCGTCTCCGGGAAGGTTCCTCCCTGTGTCCTGGGGGTGGGACTGCCCCGTCTGATTCGTGGGGGGTAGAGGGGGTGCTGCATGGCTGTGCCATCCGGACGAAACTAGACGTGAGCTTCCTTTCAAGGGAACAACTCCTTCATTCGCAGCTCCCGGGGGGGTTTCATGGTTTGCTACAAAGACTCCATACCTCTAACGGCCTGCCTGGGTCTCCCCTGCCGGGGCCCAGCCGGCTGCAAGCAGTCGGCTGACCTCCTACCCTCTGGGCACAACCCGGGACCCAGGGATCGCCCTGGACGGAGGCTCCTTCCCCCGAGACCCTTCACCACCAGCACCGACACCGAGCTCGATCCCCGCCTTGTGCTCACACCCGATCTGCTGTCTCCCACAGACGCAGCGGGGTGCGTGGCCCTTTGCCGGGTGCTGTGGGCATCTGGAGTGATGCCGCCCAGGACCCATACCGCCCAGGACCCACGTCTCCTGGGGGATTCGGCAAGAGAGGACAGTTTCCCTGTCCTGGGGCCTTGTCTCACCCGCTGCTCCAAGTGCCTACAAGTCGGGTATATTGCTGCCACTTTGCAGGCGGGGAAACTGAGGCTCTGAGTAGCTAAGCTGGTAAAGGCCCATCTGGGGCTCAGTACAAGTAAGACAGGGTCATGATGGGCGGGGGCCGGGGGCTATTTAGATCCTGAAGCGAAGCAGGAAAGAAGTGACGGGCAATCCTTCTCCGTATCAGAGACGAAGGAGTTTGGCGCTTGCTCGGGACATATGTAGCTACAAGTCTGGGGACAAGACGGGGATGTGTGAGGCAGAAAGTTCTTCAGTGGTGAGGGATCATTGAGAGGTCTCAGAGGGGCTCTGTCATTAGCCCGGGAGCGGTCCCTGCAGGGGAAGAAGCGGTTGGCCCCTGCAAACAGTGACCCTACTCGGGACGGTTGCCGTTATTAACACGTGCTGCGTGCCTGGGCTGCGCTGGGATGTTGCATCAACTCCTCCTTGGCCCACGTGGAGTGTATTGTGCTTAATCCCATTTCGCAGAGCAGGACACTGAGGCTGCGAAGGTCAGAGTGACCTTGGGTCAGAGCACAGCTGGGATTTGAGCTGAGCTCCCTGTGATGCCAGCACTGCCCCTCAACCACCGTGGCAGAACACCCCCATGTGGTCGGTGGGGGTAGCCGAGGCCAGGCCGCACTGCCCCTGAGAAGCTCCCCAGCGTGGGGGTCAGGTGGGAGGACATGTACAGTCGTCCATGAGACGCACAAAGCCAGAGGCAGGTTTGGGTAGCATCGGCTCCTGCGGGCAGAGGTGGCCCACAGTGGGACCACCGCCTGGAGTGCGAGACAGATGCACCTTGGAGCGGGGCAGAGGTGGGTGTTGGGGGCCGCCTGTGTCCCGGGGGAGATCAGGGCTCGGGACCTGCAGGGCAGACACTGTATTTCTGGGGCTCCAGGGCGCCACTTGCCTGAAGCTACTCATGCAGGGTGAAGGCAATGGCTCCAACCGGGGGCCCTTGTGAGCCTCTCCCTGGAGAAGAGGGATTCAGGACTTGCACCTGCCTGGCACCCGAAGGAGCCACCGGGCCAGCGCCCCCCACCCCCTTAAAGGAGTTGAGCGGGAAGAGGTGGGTGGGTCCGCAGCTGTGTTCTGCTTGGGGGAGGCTGGAGACAGGAAGGTGGCCGGGCCTGGCAGAGGGTCCGCACGTCTCCACCTGCCCCCAGCTCCTCCTGCCTCGACCCCTGCGGCTCCCCGGGGTCCTGGCCGACCGCCAGCCTGCTGCCGTTTCTGATGGCAGTTAAAGGGATGGCTCCCTGGGGCCCCCCTGTTCCACCGCACCGCCGTGGGGACTGCCCTTTCTGACCTCACGGTTACCCTGGGAGGCCCAGGGCTTGTTCTCGCCGCCTTATGACGTGAGGGGAAGGTTTAGAGGTTTAGAGAACTCCGCCCCCTACTAAGGGCCAGGCTGGCCGTGTGGCCCTGCCCATGGGCTCTCAGGGCCCTGGACTCCTGGCCCTGCTTCTGCCCTTTGCGATGGGCTTCAGTGGGCCGAGCCAGGGAGCTCATGGTCACGGCCAAGCTCCCAGAGCAGGGGCTCTCTGTCCCCAGCACAGGAGACAGAGCAGGAACACAGGGACACAGCCCCTCCTCGAGTTGTTAGACCACCCCAGGCCAGTCATCCTGGATTGCATGGTGTCTCAGCTGTGAAAGTATGTGTCCCTGCTGTGCCAACCCTTTCTTGGAACTCAGGGTCACCCTGGCAAGTTCCACTGCATGCTTGTCCCATGCAAGGGCAGGAGTGCGGGTGTGGGTCAGGACATGAGTGCATTCTCCGGCTGTGTCCCCAACCTCTCTGTGCATGCTCCGGCTGTGTCCCCCAACCTCTCTGTGCATTCTCCGGCTGTGTCCCCAACCTCTCTGTGCATTCTCCGGCTGTGTCCCCCAACCTCTCTGTGCATTCTCCAGCTGTGTCCCCAACCTCTCTGTGCATTCTCCGGCTGTGTCCCCAACCTCTCTGTGCGTGCTCCGGCTGTGTCCCCCAACCTCTCTTTGCATTCTCTGGCTGTGTCCCCAACCTCTCTGTGCATTCTCCGGCTGTGTCCCCAACCTCTCTGTGCATGCTCCGGCTGTGTCCCCCAACCTCTCTGTGCATTCTCCGGCTGTGTCCCCAACCTCTCTGTGCGTGCTCTGGCTGTGTCCCCCACCCTCTCTGGAATGCCTCTTCCTCATCTGGATGACGGGAAGCTCTTGGCAGCCCGTCACTTGGTCCAAGCACCCCTGTCCCTTCTCCTCCCCGGGGCCACCCGGTCTGGGTTGGCTGTGCTGCTCCCAGATGGCTGCATGCTGGGGCCGCGTGCTTCCTGCAGGCTGTGAATCTACTGCTGGACAAAGCTGACCTTCACTTGTCTGTGACTTCAAGCCTGTCAGCACACTGTTCCCAGTGCTTGCTGTCTGCGTCCCCCGGCCGCCCCCCTCCGAGACAGGGGCCAGCCGAATGCTTCAGGACCTCTGGCGCAGAGCCCTCCTGTGGCTGGCCCCTTAGGACCCTGGAGAAGGCCTCTCCACATTGCCTCCCGCCCCTCCTCCTTCCCTCTGCAGTGGCCTGGCCCTCCAGCTGCCGTCTTCCGGGGCAGCAGAGGGTCCCAGGGGCCATGCCTCCCCGGGGAGGCGGGGAGGGCCCCCGTTCAGCCCAGGCTGCGTGGCCTGCCAGGAAGTCCACTTCCGCCCTGCACCCCCGGGTGCCTCCAGGGCTGGACAGTCATGTGGCAGGGCGCCCTTACTGTAAATGATGGGAGCCTCGGGCAGCTGAAGCAAAGTCGAAGCTTCTGGGTTTCTTTCCTTTAAAAAAAAAAAAAAAAAAAAAAAAAAAAAAGGCTGTGCCAAGAGGCGGGTGGGGTGGCTTTAGGTTGTCTCTCAGAGGGGGGAGCCCACGAGCCCCCCTCGCCCCGTCCCCACGACCCATCACCCCCTGACGGAGGCCTTGCCGTAAGTGGCCTTGGTGTCGCTCGAGCGTCCTGCCTCCGGCCCCCACCCATCGGCAGCGCCCGGGCCGCCCCCTCCGCCAGCCTGCGCTTTCTCTGTGCGGGATGACTCCCGGCAGCCTTGCGGGCTCCTTGGTGATCGTGGGGACACCACATTCATTCGGACCGAGAGGGAGGGGCCGCTGCGTCTGGACGCCGGCTCGTGCGGGGAGCAAATAGAATTTGATTTTCAAACACCCCGTGAAGAAGGAGAGCTGCTTCCTCATTTGTCCGCCGGCTGATCCCAGCTGCACCCCGAAGATGCGCCGGCCTGCGCGCCCCAGCCCAGCTGCCCTCGGTGCCTTCCGGCCACTTACTTTCTTTGCCTTTCGGCGCCGGGAGCCAGCCCGCGCCGCCGTGGCTCGGCGGCCTCCCCACCATGCCTGACTCCTTCCTCCCGCTCGCCCGGGCTCGGTGCTGCCTCTGCCCGCCCCCCCTCCGAGCCCCATTGTGCCGAGCCCGCCTATCCCGTTAGCCGGCCCCCCAGCGGCCCCCGCTCCTCCTGCGCTCTGCGCTGCTTACTCTCCTCCGTGCTGCCTGGATCCGGCGAGCTGGGTGATTAATTGGCTACGATGATGAGCGTCCCCGGCTCAGGATCAGCCACGGTGATGATGACGGGTTACAATAATGGTCGCTATCCCCGGAACTCTCTCTACAGTGACTGCATTATCGAGGAGAAGACGGTGGTCCTGCAGAAAAAAGACAATGAGGGCTTTGGATTTGTGCTGCGAGGGGCGAAAGGTAAGAGTGTGCGTGTGTGTGTGTGTGTGTGTGCACGCCCGTATGAAAATGCTCCCCAGCTCGGAAAGAAGCCTTTTTTCCTGGGGGCACTTGGTTGCTAGACAACCGTGTTCTTTAACATTCTGCCTCACTCAGAAAACACCGGGGCTTGCTTTAGGAATATTTTCCATTTTCTGTGCACAATATTGCTCTGAACAGGCTCTCGCTCGCTCGCTCTCCCCCCCCCCCACCCTTTCTCTTTTTAATAAGAAATCAGGGGTTCAAGCTACATTTTATGGTGTAGTTCAGCCTGGCTGTGGCTGGATGTGGAGCTCCTGTTCTCAGATGTCCACAATTACCCGGTGCTGAGTTTGGGGTGTCTAGAAACTGCCCCATTCTGGGAGTGGGCTTCGGTTCCCAGTGTAGCAGGCATCCGTGTGCCCGCCTCTAAGGTGACTTTGCAAAGGAAACGTGGCAAGATGGTCCCCTCTGCCGCGGACTGAGCCAGCAGCGTCCGCATCACGTGGCCTGTGGTGGGGGGTTCCGGGGCGACATTCCACGGCAGCGCGCCCACCACCAGCCCTGAACCTGGGGGCTTCCCTCTAAAAAGAAAACAAAATGGCATCACCTCCCCATGAGGGGAGGCAGCTGCCCACCGCGCGTGTGGGGTGAGAAGCCATGTGGAAGTTTCATCTCGGAGCCTCCGTGCTGTGCTGGGGTCCTGCACCTGTGCTGGGAAAGGCCTCCTTCCCCGGGAGCACCCCCTCCTGCTCTAAGCTTGGGCTGCCTGGGAGCGATCTGTCCAGAGAGAGGAAGAAGAGACAGATCTGTCCCCGTGTGTGCGTGTCCACGGCTGAGTGATGTTCTGTCCCCTCCCCCTGCCGGGGTCGTCTTCCTCTTGCCACCCACCCACCCCGGCCACTCGTCACCACCCAGGGAAGCCCGTCTCTTGCCCTGGAGTTTTTGTTCGGCAGCTGTGTGGGGCCCAGAAGCCGCGGCTCGCGCTGCCGAGGAGCGGGGGCCCGGCCTTCCCACGGGTGCCGGCCGCAGAGTGGTCGCAGAGAGCCGGGCTCCCCGCGGAACGAATTCCCAAGCAGATCCCACATCTGCAGCCACCCACTGGGTCAGCGCTGTGATCTGTCCGTGCTCCAAGTTGAATTCCTTTGGTCCGCGCGTCTCTGTGGATGTGAATTTGGCAAGTGGTTCAGTGTGGTGTTTCTGTAGCTCTGTGTGGTTATGGGGGGAACTTTTCCATTTTTAGAACTGAAAATGTTTAGTCACTGATGCTTTTAAAGAAAATGACAGGCGTGTACCTGCAGACATGTACGGCAAGTGTTTTCGGCAGAAAGGCCGAGAGATCCGGGGGCACCACGGGGCAGTTGGTTTCACTGCTTGCGTTGGTGCCGACCTATGGCCGTGGCTGTCGAGCCCTCCCCAGGGGAGAGCACCCACTTCCGGCGGGAGACGTGCGCACCTCCTTCCTCTCAGGGTCCCACGCGGGGCCAACCTGGAAACACCACCCAGGCTGGTATTGAGGTCTCCCTTGTCTTCCCAGCGGATACGCCCATCGAGGAATTCACACCAACGCCAGCGTTCCCAGCCCTGCAGTACCTGGAGTCTGTGGATGAAGGAGGGGTGGCGTGGCAAGCCGGACTGAGGACGGGGGACTTCCTGATTGAGGTAGGGACACCGGTGTTCGTATCTTTCCGCTTGGGGAGAGCGCTGACTCTCTTGCGGCCGGGGCCCGTGGTCTAAGCAGCACGGCCGTTGGGCCAGACCTAGGGGTACTCGTGGAGGCTGCTCCGGACTCGTGTCGTGTGCTTATCTCCATCCATTGTGGATGCCACTTCCTGTGGGCTGGTGTGTGTTCGGAGCGTCTTTCAGGCCTCGGCTGTAGCTCTTTGGAAGGTAGAAATGTTTGTGGGCGTTGGCCACCGGTCTTCAAGTGGAAGGTAGAAGGAAGAGAGACACGTGGCTGCCATGATGTTGGGGACACGCGTGGATCTACGTGTGCTTCTGTTATCGCTGAACAGAGAAACGCCAGGAGGGGCCGTCACCCATTCTTGTGCCCCAGGGGCAGGAAGGAAGGTGCTGTGCCGCGGCCCTTGCTCACGTGAGGTCTGTAACGCCTCTGAGAGTGGCTGAGAGATCACTGACTCGAGCGTCGCAGTAACGCTGCCCGTCCGATGACTGGCCTTCAAAGGCTAACTGTGAGCGAGAGGGGAAGCTGGCGTTGACCGTCGGAAGAGGAAAATTTTAAATCCAGGTGCTTTGAGAGCGGGCTTTTCCCAGTAGGTATGAGAGGAGGGCACCTGTTGGGGTGAGCACTGGGTGTTGTATGGAAACCAGTTTGACGATAAATTATATTTAATTTTTAAAGAAAGGAGGGAACTCTCTTCGCTCGAAGAATCCCACTAGACACGAGCGCCCTTGGTTTCCGAGCCCTTGCTGGAGTTAGCGTCTTGGTGCGCGTCACGTGTCCGGGCCACCGGCGCTTCCGAGCTCCCTGCGTTTTGCGGGTTCAGGTGTTACTTTGCATCTTGTTGTGCAGAGGAATGTGTTACTCTTTGGAAATATTGACGATACAAGAGGCTGCCGTAACTTGGAAAAATTACCGTTAAGGGGTTCGGTTCGCTCAAGCGGTCCTCCTTGGGAGTTGACGTTTCTTGGGAAGGCATTCTTCCGGGCTAACCCCGAGCCCAGTGTCACCTGCACTGGAAATGTCCACGCAGGTGGGAGGCGTGGATATGTGGTGCCCCCCCCCCCCCCCACCACTGGGCCGGCCAGACACTTGCTCTTCCTGCAACGGAGACCGAGCCCATGGCGACGTGGCCACTGGGAGCCCTTCTCCCGGTCATGCCTAAGCTTCCCAGGGTGCTTTTGAGCTCGAGTTTACTCGTGGCCTCCTTAGTGCTTCTCAAGGCTGGTGGAGTGATGGAAATCCAGAAGGAGAGGCACTGTGGTGGAAACAGACCCAAGAGCCAAGGAAAATGGAGAAGGTGACTTACCCTCTTCAAGGTGCCTTGTGCTGGTCTCGTTTCATTTGCTGAAAGATGTATTTAAATTATGGTTGACCAATCAGAGCCCGGCTTGGAAGAAACCTTGGGTGCGTGTGTATCCAGAAGGATGGAGAGTGGGGCCCGCTGGGCTTTCGTGGGTTAACTTGATTTGTAACCTCACAAAAATGCAGAGACTGGTTGAATCATCTTCTGTAGGATGTAGTTGTGATGTAAGTCTCCTTCGCGCGCGCGCGTGTGTGTGTGTGTGTGTGTGTGTGTGTGTGCGTGTGTGTGTGACAGAGAGAGACCCAGAGACGGAGGCTCCAATAGGTTGACACAGCCGATGCTGGTTCTTGGGTTTAAATAATAAATGAAGGCTGCAGATGGAAGCGTGTCCCCCGTTGTCTGGCTCATCGGAGTGCCTCCTCGATAAACTAGTCAGGAAGAAAAACGTGGGACCGCCTCGGAGTATGTGCTGGGCCCATCCCTTTCGCGAGGACGCAAAGCTACACCTGCTTGGCGGACACGTCTGCAGTGTGTGCCTGGCCCGGGCGGAGAGGGGCCAGCCGCCCGGCCAGATTGAAGCCTCCATGGAAATTGGGAGCAGGAAGAGTTTCTGCACTTCTGTTTGCAAAGCACTTCCTCTGACATTGCTTTTAACCTCTGATATGCAAATATATTTGCCATTTTGGAACAGGTTTTAGATTCCGGGTAACCTCTGAGCTCTGGGATTCTAGGAATGGCTGGCGCTGAGAGGCATGGATGCCGTGTTGGTGTTATTATGTCACAAAGACCCGAAGGAGGGCTGAGCCCTCCACAGCCTCCCTGGGCCGCTTACTGGGGGTCACGTGCTAATGGGGGGACGGGGGTTGGGCTGCTGGAACACTGACCCACCCAGTGCATTTCCAAGGCTACTCTTGGGGCTCAGAAAGTCTCCTTTAGCTGCTTAGATTAAAAAAAGGCAGAGTCTCCATGAGGTGTTTCCTAGCTGCTGGGTTGTACCACTGGAATATCAGAGTCACTTATAGCCTCATAGGTCCGTGCATTTTCCAGCAGACGGTTTTTCCACCTTGTCCGTTGAAAAGCTTCAACCTTGGAGGGGTTGTTCTAAAAGAACCCATGTTGTCTCGGGCGAATCTTAATTTTGGCCAGAAGCCATCCCTGGAGTCCAGGGGGTTTCTGAGCCTTGGGGAAGTGCAGGGTCCCGTGTGGAAGGGTCACAAGCATGAGCAAATTGTCCTTGTTGTCCCGCACTCCTCTGGGCAAACCTCCTTCTCTCCCTGCTCTTGGAAAGGAACTCGGAGCATGCCAGCTGTTTGTATTCTCTTTAAAAACGTGCACTGTGGTTTGAACGTGGGACCAAGGGGCAGCTTCCGGTGGGTCTGTTCTCTCCTCCAAGTCTTGCTGGACCTGGCGTCTCCTGGACCACCGTCCTTCTTCCTTCTTAGACGTGGTCATCTGCCGGTGCCACCAGCTCCTGTCGTGAAGGGCTTCCTATCGTGTGTGCTTTCCTTGGTGCTTGCCCTCCAGAGCTGACGTCCCTCCTGCCCTAGCATTTGGGAGGCGTTTGCTCCTTGGTCACCAGGACGGTTTCTTTGCTGACCTTGCCCCCCAAACCCCCCCCCCGCCGAAAAGCAAACACTTGGAGTAGAGTCCACGTAAAAGGCTATCGTGAGCCCAGGAATTACATTAAGATAGATAGGTCTAAGTGTGCCAGCCGGGTTGCTGTACAAATTCATCTCAGAGGAGGAAAAGGAGAAGTGGGTGCCCCACAGAGGGGGCGTCTGAATGTGGTGACTCCATAGGCCACGTGTGTTTGCGTTTTCAGATCAGCATAATGGGCTGGAGTCCCCTGCGTGGCCGGTGCCCCTGGAGCTTTCCCAGAGGGCTTCAGGTGGTGGTGGGAGTGGGCAGGGCAGCCAGGGCCGAGTCCTTCCCGGGAGGAGTGGGTCTGGGTGGCGATGACGGGCCAGGGACAGCAGTAAGCACAGGAGTCAGAGAAAGTTCCTCTTTCCAGGCAGGCCAAATATAAGCACGGGGACTCCACCATCCAGGAGTGACAAAGGTGCTGTGTTCCAGCAGGAACCCAACTCAAACCGGGCTTAATGATAATAGACGCTCATCAGAGAACTAAAAGCAAAGGCTGCAGAGGTAGAATCAGCCTTCGGGCACAGATGGTTGAAGACTTCATCCGCTGTTTCCTCGAGATTATCCTGATTGGATCTCCCCACCCCCATGAGATGGGGCAGGAGAGGTCACTTACGAGGAGTCCCAAGGATGACGTAGAGAGTTTCACATCAAGTAATTGAGGAGACGTGGATGTTGGGATGTCACTTTGGTGTCCTACAAGGGACTCCCCAAACTGGATGGCCTGTCAGCCTCATACAGTGAAACCTGGCCAGCGACAGAGTCACCTGTCATTATTTATAGAGAGACCTGGATGCCAGCCCACACCTACAGAATGAGAGGCTTGAGGCAGCACCTGGGCATGGCATCTTTAGATCACTTAGGTGATGCTGCCGGGGGTTCCAGATCGGCTGGCCTGATCGTGTTGGCTTTTTAAAAAACGAGAGAGAGAGAGAGAGAGAGAGAGAGAGAGAGAGAGAGCGCGAGCATGAGTCGGGGAGGGACAGAGAGAGAGGGAGAGAGAGAATCCCAAGCAGGCTCTGCTCAGCACAGAGCCCAACACAGGGCTCAAACCTGCGAACCGTGAGATCATGACCTGAGCGGAAGTTGGATGCTCAACCGACTAAGCCCCCAGGAGCCCCTGTGTTGGCGTTTTGAACCCTCCATCTGTCATCAGGTCCTGCATGGCCCTTGACACGAGGCCAGGACCATCTTCCGTCCACAAGCCCCAACCCCCCCCCCCCCCGCCCCGTTCGGAAACCCAAGCTTTGTTTCTTGCTTCACTTTCTTAAATGAAAACGTTCTCTCTCAGAAGAATTTCTACAATACAACCAAACACCACACGTCAAAAGAGCAAACGATGTTTGCAGCAAACACAGCCAAGGCCCGTGTCCTTACTGACAGTAACCAAGGGTGTATCTGCCGGGCACTGCACAATCCCATCTAATCCTCGCAGCAAGCCTATAACGTGGCTTCTGTTGCCATCCCCATGTTACAGATGAGGAAACCGAGGCACAGAGAGGTTAGGCCACTTGCCCACAGTCAGAGAGCTGGAAAGTGGATTCCGACCACGGTAACGCCAGAGCTCGGAAATTCTTAAGAGACGCGCTGATGTGCTTGATGTATAAATGGGCAAAGGGTAAGAAGAAAAAGAGATGACGAGGTGCCAGTTTTTATTTTCAAATTAGCAAATGCTTTTTTTTTTTTTTTTTATTACTCTACCCGTCGCGGGTGACAGCACTCATGTTGCTATGTGGAAGAATAAATTGCCATAAACTTTTTAGAAATCGATGTGACGGGATGTAGTAAGAGCTGTAAAGCCGAATCAGGGATTTTGTAATCTAGGAATCCGTTCTAAGGGAATGATCTACAAACAGACAAAGCAGAGAGCACAGTGTAGCAAAAACAGTCTGAGGGGCTGGGACTGTAGGGAAATGGTTGAGGGGACATCATGCATCTGTTGTGGGCGCACAAGAAAGCATTTAAAAATCATGCTTGTAAGGAGTTCTTGCTACTAATGACAACAGATCACCTTGTATCGGTGAAAAGGGCAGAACCAAACTTGTCTGCATAATACCACCTAAATCTCCCCCAAAATAGGCATAGGAAAAAAAAAGAGGAGAGGAGAGGTTAACCCCTGGGTGACGGGATCGTGTATGGTTACTTTCTCTTTTCTCAGACTTTTGTCTGTGTCTCAGATTTTCGAGAGTGACAGTATTAATTTTTTTGACAGGTACTAATTTCATAAATAGAAAGTTATTCCTTAGAAGACGCTGTCGCACACAGTTGAGTGGTGTCTCAGCCTCCGTGGCCAAGGTGTTGCTGTTTGCTTCGGGGACGAGAACACTTTCCTGGGCGTTAATTATTTTCCTGGGGCCATTGCTTACCAACCTGATGCCGAGCTGGAGGCTCCTATGGTTTTTGTGATTGTTTTCTTAGCCCTGAAGTGGCCAATCTCGTCTTTGTGTTAATTCCCTAAATAGGTTTTCCCTTGCAATTAAAAGCAGGCAGCAATATCCTTCATCCTTGAAAACCGATGCTTGAGTTTGCTAATTACTTTTCCTCGTATTAAATGCTTGTACTCGTGATGGCCTACAACTGTTTTATAATCTCCGTTTGCACCGAAGTGAGGACGCTAAGGGGGATGCCCCGGGGTTTTCCTCAGAGACCATTTGAGTATCTGATGTTTTTTCGGCTGAGAATCGTAGCATGAGCTCTAGCACACATTTGCCTATACCATTACCTGTCACCAAGCTGGGGCTGTGAACAGCTGGAAAAGCTCGGGGGCAATCTGCCAGCCTTCCCCAGCTTCGGCATTAAATCGCACGAAGGACAGGAAATGAAGCTCAGCTTCTGCCCCCTCGGTTGCTGCACCCGTCACTGATCAGCCCATGCTTCCGGGTCTCAGTGTCCCCGTCAGCAAAACGGGTGGTTGGGAGAGTTCGGTCATCAGGGCGGGCCGTGTGCCACGAGCTCTGGGCGCATGGGCCGCTGTGAGCGCCGGTCTGGTTAGAAGGCCGAGGCCAGCAGTGCATGCCGTCAGCACTGGCTGGTGACCATCCTGTCCTTCGTTGTCATTCATGATGCTTGACCGGGAAGAAGGAACCAATGACTATTAGTGGAACAAACAATAACGGGAAGTCGTGATACGTTGTAATGCTGGTGGGCGATCACCACCACTCGCGTCGCAAGCACGGAGTGGTTACAGAGCACACCCACGCTGTGCCAAGCACATAGGTCAAGAGCACACTGGCCGTAGCTTCTTCATGCGTCTCTGTGGACGGCATATCAGCTGATGCAGGCACCTGGCCCGCCCCACCTGCGAGCCCCAGGTATCGCTGGCAGCCATGCCCCCCGGGTTTGGCTTGAACCTCTGCTCCCAGGGCGCGCCCTCTCTGCCTCGCTCCGTTCTCTTCTGGCACGAGTCGGGCTTTTAGGTAATCTCGGAATTTCTCTTCATGATTCCCGCTTTGCCCTCCAGCCACAAATCCCAGGGCTGAGGCCAGAGTCCTGTCGTGGTTTCCCCGGTGCCGGCATCCTTCCCAGACAGCTGTTCAGCCCCAGCACCCAGCTCGCATTTCTCTGTCCTGCCTTTCGGGATATTGCGAGAGGCTTTGCCACATGTCCTGCTGGTGCCCACATGGCCGAGCTGGGAACTCTAGCCGCCCCACTCCCCCAAATTCTTAACATCTTATTTACATCATCTTAAAGGGGTATCTAAGTCAATAACTAAGTGAAGACCGAATGCCAGCTGATACTAGCAGGAAGGTAGGGTGACTGGTGAATTCTTGACTTTGAGTCATATTGATACTTCAGTTGCGAAGTTCTGTTGGTTTCGTGTCAAAGACAAGCAGGGCCCCGTGGCTGGCTGTGGTCTCTCCAAGTGTGGAGCGTTTCTGGGCTGAAGCTCTGTGGCTTCTTGCTGTGCTCGTGTTGGAAGAGGTCTGGGCCCCTTGGCCAGCCTCTAGCTCTGGCTCCCCTGCTGCTGGGCTGCCGGCACCTAGGTCAGTGCAGAGAGTAAGCATGGCCATCTTGACTTGCCTCTTCACCTCCCTTCCCAGGCTTGCTGGGGTCTCAGCTCCCAGTCACTTTTCAGTGATGACTGAAAAATGTTCCTTTGGTAGCAAACAAAAGTCAGCACAGAGGAGCATGTCTGTTTTTGTTGCTGGCCTCCACACGATGCCAGTGCCTGTGGCAAACTGCTGTCATTACAGTCTTGGCCTTTCAAGGCTGACAGCATTGGGGTCTCTCTGTGTATCCTAGCACTGGGGTCTTTGCTCTCCAGGGCTCTAAAGAGACCCCTGCTCTGAGCAGAGCCCCTGAAAGTGTGGGAGCCTGGACCCCTTTCCTGCACATAGCCATAGCCCCTTTCTGTGCCTAGAGAATGATTCACTTTGTCCTCCATATTGACTGGGAACAGGTGGTCCGGGCTGAGGAGCAGCCCGGAATCCTGCTGAGAAGGTAGATGCGGGCAGTTTAGCGATTGCAAATCTGAAGTCTTGGCTCATTCCTTTTGGGGTTCTAATTTGAAGCATCAGTGATTTCAATTTCAGGCTAAAAAAAGATTCAGAATCACTTCAGGGGACCACGGCTGCTGTGCTCAAGGCTCCATAGGCCTAGCAGATGGCAGTGCACTGAGTTGGATAGAGACAGAAAGGAGCTGTGGTCAAGGGCGCGGGCTGTGGATTGTGATCTGGGTTTGAATCCAGCCTCTGTCGCTTGACTGTTTGCATGCGAACTTGGACAGATCTCTCATCCCTTGGCCTCAGTTCCTTAAACTGTAAATAAAAATGTGTTTGAAGCACATAGCATGGCTCCTGGAAGGGTGATATCTCAACAATTGGTATGAATTGTACACGTCACTTTTACAACTTCATTCATTCAGGTGCTGGGCTGCCATGTGCTGTGGGGAGAAAAGACATGAATCAGACTCAGCTCCTTGGGGAACTCAGCCTGGAAGGGAGCAAAAAGCCCCAAGATAAATTTGAAAAAGGGCTTTGCGAAAGAGATGGTGTCAGCACCGTGCTTAGTTGAGTACGTGGGGTTTCCATAGGCAGAACTCAAGAGGGGGGTTCCAGGGACAGCTTAGAGTGTCGGGAGCGTTCAAGGTGGATTTGGGAAGTGGCCAAATGTTATGGAGCTGGGGGTGACTGGGGCTGGTCCAGAGAGGGCCTGGAATGTCAGTTTAAGTAGGGGCCACAATGTCCGGTCAGTGGCGGGGAGCCATAGGAGAATGCCGGAAATGGGATCTCTCCGTGGTGCTGAACCTCTCCAGGGTGTGGGGACCTCTGCAGGGCATGGGACCTCTCCAGGGTGCTGAACCTCTCCAGGGTCCTGAACCTCTCCAGGGTGTGGGGATCTCTCTAGGGTGCAGGGACCCCTCCTGAGAGCTGGGAGGATGGGGCCTCCCTCAGGAGAAGCAGCCTGGTGGGAGGCCTCAGTGCTTCCTTTCTCATTCCCTTCACCTCCCATCCCTGGGTCCTGTATCCTTGGCCTTCCTGGGCACCGCAGCTTATTATTCAGCAAGTGTGCTTGCCTGCTTGCTGGGAAAATCTCTCCTGTGAGGAGAGGTGAAGGGACCAGTATGGCTCGAGCATTTGTGGCAGCCTATGCTCTAAGCCAGCCTTCACTCTGTCACTGAGATCGCAGCTTACATGTCACCTTCCCAGAGGGGACTCACTGGGCACCCTCTGGTTGCCCCTGACTCTGACACTCCACTGTGTGTTTCCTCCACCATCAGAATCATATGTGTTGGGTGGTTGACTTACTGTCCATCTCTCTCATGAGAATGCCTGCTCCCTGCAGGCTGGACAGCTTGCTGACCTGGTCCCTGCTGTGTATCCAGCACCCAGTAGATGATTTATGCTTAACAGAAGTCCCAAAACCTGTGTTCAGTGATGGACACTCCTGAGAAGTAGGCATTTTATGCCTTCTTTGCAGGTGATGGAATTGAGAGATTGGACGGCTGCTGAGGGCCCCGGAGAGAGTGCTGACTCCCAAGCTTGCATCTGACTGATGCCCTGAGAAAGTCTAAAGTTTTTCAGACATAATCTTATAACTGTCTTCCCCAACCCAGGAAGGATGCTGTAGACCCAGCCCCAGTCTATATGCGGTGAGGTCTACAGGAGGCATAGTGAGCCAAGAGCTCCACGTTGGAAACTTCTGGCCCAGGGTTCTCTGATGTGCCTCTTGACTCCCCTGAAAGGAGCCCTCCTGGGTCCTCACCACCTGCCCTCCCTCCCTCCCTTCCTCCCACGCACTCACCTCCCAATGTGCTCAGCAGGCTCTCGTTAGCATTGATTTGTCTGTCTGCCGTGCCCTTTTGTGGGGCATTTCATGATACAAGCGGTTAGGTTGGCAAATGAAATGAAGGAAGGCCTCACGCTGAATGCCCTGTCGGATCTTCTAATTGATGGAGTTTGTCAGTCCTGGGAACTAGGCTGTGTGCAGGTCAACAATAAGAAAAGTTAAGAACAGAATGGCTGGGGAAGGGGACATGGAAGGCCACGGTTACCATCCGATGCTGCGAAGTCGTGAGTGGTCTGCTCTGAGACCACTGAGACCAACCTCCCCCAGGCGGAATTTCCAGTCACCTCTACCTGGACCTTTGGTTTCACGTAACACACTTTTTCGTGTACCTCCTCGGTGCCCAGCCCTCGGTCAAGGAGATGAGTGGAGGCCATCTTTGCTCTCAAGGGGCAAAGTGGAGTGGGGAGGGAGGCCCGCAAACCTCTGCTGGGACTCAGAGCTGGGGCACCGAGGAAGGGATGGTTATTCAGATGAGCTAGGGAGGCAGCACACACATCCAGCCTGGAAAGACAGATGGGCCTTAACCCTGGCCCTCTCTCCCTGGTCTCCTGAACGTGCCACACTTCCTCCCACCCCCAGCACTTGCCCACACTGCTCACTCGTGCTCTCTGTTACCTCTCTCCTATCTCCACCTCCTCCACCTGCATAACTGGCTCACCCTTGGATCTCTGCTTGGTAGCCCCTCCTCAGGGAAGCCTCCCCGACAGTCCCTGAGACAGCCACTAGCAGCACGTGTCCCTGTCCCTTCCTGACCTGACCTCAGGGCCCAGCTCATGACAGGTACACAGTCAGGGTCCGTTAAACGGTGGGAGGCACCACAGGGGGAGGGCACAGCCAGAGGAAGGCTCAGGGGCAGAAGCACATAGACCTGTGTGGGAAATGTCAGGAGGCCCAGGAAAGATGAACAGGATGGGCCCTCCAAGTCAGGGAGGGCCTTAAATGGGAGCTGAGTCATTGGGCCTCACTCCGTCGCCGGAGGCATGCTCGCTCGGGGATTTTAGCAGGAACTTCCGAGGCCTGCCGATCGCTAGGCTGGAGCCTTGCTGGAGAAGGGAGGTGGAGGCAGACTGGAGGCCACTGCCCTTGAGAAGCAGGTGAGGGTGGGGATTAAACGCTCAGTCCCAGGAGGCAGCCCATCTGGGTCCAAATCCAGCTGCCCTACCTATGCGCTGTGTGGCCTCAGGCAAGTTACACAGCCCCTCTGTGCCTCAATTTCTTTGCCAGCAAAGTGGGATTAAGAAGAGTATCTCTCCCCTAGAGCCATTTTCTGCTCCAGGGAGACTTCCCCACCTTCACTCTTCAGGAAGATCCTGTCCTTACCGTGGACCGCAGGACTCTACGGCTCCCAGCCTCCCTGCCCCCAGTCCCCTGCCCATCCCTTCCCTCCCCGGGGACACCCTCCCGCCAGGCCTTCCCTGACCCACCTCATCCGAGAGGTACAGACCTCCACAAACTGCAGCCGCTACTCAGGGATGTGTCTCTTCTCAGCTTTGCCACGCGTTGAGTTTACATGACCCAAGGATGTGCTGGCTGAACATCTCCCCTCCAGAGCCCGGGTCCCCTCTGCGGGCAGAGCCCTCTTCCAGGGGGCGCCTGGGGCCATCCCAGCACCCAGGAGAACAGAGTCTGGTGCAGCAGGAGCCTAGAGTATGTCTGTTGGTTGAATGGATGAGCTGTGATCCCAGCCCTGGCCCAGAGGCTGGCTGACACCAATGAGGACAGCGGGGCACCCTGAGAGCTCATACCGGCCACTTCCGCGTCGGAGGGGTGGCTGGTCTCTCCTAGACCACCTCCCTCGCATCCCCCCAGTCACGGCCAGGACCTCGAAAGGCGGACAGAGACACAGGGGGTGACTGACTTACATCAGAGGGAACCGCACTTGGCCAGTCCTTCCCCTGAAGTTCCAGAATTCTCTCAAGAATTCTCTCCCGCTGCCTACTCAAATCCCACAGCCTTTTAGGGGGGTGTGTGCCCCTGCTCTCAGAAAACGTTAGGGATTTGGAGTAAACTCTGCCCCCGTGTATTCTTGCTGAGGGGTTTTTACATTAGTGCTGTTTCTTTAGGGCTGGCGTAAGTCACGTCCACCCGGGTAAAACTGGGAATACAGACAAGCCAAAGGGAGAAGTCAGCTAAGGCCGACAGGAGACGGGGCTGCCATACTGCTTACCTTCTCAGGTTGTCATTTCTTTGTACGTGTCTGTCAGAGACACATTTTGCCACGTGTGTATACGCGTGTACTCTTTTTGCGCACGTCCTTGTTATTGTGATAAAATACACACACCAGAAAACTGACCAGTTTACCCATTTTTTAAGTTTAAGCCATTTTGTGCGACCATCTCCTGTCTCTAGTCCCAGAACGTTTTCAACCCCCACGAAGACACCCGTCTCCATTAGCAGCCACCTCCCATCCCACCGCTTCCCTGCGCCTCGGGCCGCCACTGATCGACTTTCTGTGTCCGTGGGTTTGCCTGGACGCATGGGTTTGTTGTGGACGCTCCATTGGCCTGGAGTCCTACGACACGTGGCCTTTTGTGCTGGCTCCTTCCACTGAGAACGTTTCCACGGTTCACCCGCAAGGTAGCGTGTGTCGGCACATCCTTCTTTCTGTGGCCAAATAACATTCCGTTGTGCGGACGACCCACACCGTGCTTGTCCATTCGTCCGCTGGTGGACGTTCAGATGTTCGGGTGCTTTCCGGCTTTGACTCTCGTGCATAAGGCAGCTATGAACGTGCGCGTGCAAGCCTTTGTTGGGGTCTCTGTTCCCGGTTCCTCAGGGTGTGCACCTCCGAGCGGACTTGCTGGGTCATGTAATTCTGTGTTTATGTAAACTGCCGACCCAGCCTCGGGGGGAAGCGACAGGCGTTCCGTGAGCGCCGAGTAAACGGCCATCTTTATGCTCAGCCTGGCAGGGGAAGCGGGAGAGCGGAGGGAAGGGGAGGCAGCCCCGGCCCACGGACCCAGAACTCAAACCCACCAGCACCTTCACTGCTGGACAGCCTGTGCTGGCTGCAAATGACATCAGCCACGGTGATGACGGTAACAACGGGAAATGCTCCCATCCCACGCGCACGGACTCACTCGGTGCTCAGTTTCATTGGGATATTCCTGTCAGCTCTTTGTTTTTCTGCGTGAGGAGCCTGGGGCACAGAGAGGGGAACTCACTTGCCTGCAGACGCACAGCAAGCAAGCAACCGAGCCGGGCTGTGGTCCAGGCAGGTGATTGCTTCGGAGGCCATGCTGTGAGCTTCTCCACCGTGAGGCCTGGAGTAGGGGACGGGGTGAAGGGACTGGCCAGGGAAGGAGCGCGGTGGGCTGGGGGGAGGGGGACAGGAACAGAGCCAGTGCTTGTGTGCACTGGTGAAGCAGCATCCACGCAAAGCATCCTGCCCAGCATCCAGCATGCGGCTAAGCAAGGGGCAGGGCCTGAGAGATGGGGGTTGGGAGGTGGTGGGGTGGGAACATCTCCCAGGGCTGTGGTGTCACCGTCACTGGAGCTGGCCTGGAAGTGGTAGGACACACTTCAAAATGCACCTTCCCAAGGGGGTGGCTTTTGTTAAGGAGACGCTTAGGCCCGTTGACCCTGGGTTTGCAGAGGCTGGGACAGGAGGCGGTAGGGCTGGGGGGGGGGGGGGCAGAGCAGCCAGGAGACCACTGGTGGCACAGCAGGAGGGACTAGAGGACGGATGTGCAGACGGGCAGACAGCTGGGTTTCGGTGACTGATCACCTCGGAGGCCATCGGCGGGTGGCTGGGAGGAGGGCCAGAGGTGGGAGGAATGAGGGAACCCGGGAAGGACACCTCAGATGAAGTGGGTCATGGCCTCCTGGGGGGGGGCAGTGGGGGCAGCGGGTGCCAGCAGCAGCTCCAAGGGGGGGGGCAGTCCCTCGAGCCCCAGGACTCCCAGCCAGGTGGGCGGAGTTTGTGTCCGCTGACAGGTCAGGGTCCCCCACGGGAGCCGCCCTATCTGCTGCCACTGCCACCTCGTGTGGATGCCCCCCTCTCAGCCCTGTGCCCCCAGAGCGCGGGTCCAGGACGCTCTGGTTCACCAGCAAGGACGCTGAGGCTCAGGAGGACCACAGGCCTGGGTCTCACGGTGGGCCTGGAGCCAGAGGGCCTCAGTGCCCTCCGTGTCTTCCCAGGGCGGGCCTCATCGCCCGGCACGGAGGCCCAACCAGAGACGGCAAAGTGGTTCAGGGCCCGAAAGGAGGCGTGGACTAAGCAGATGGAAAGTCCGTGGAGGGAGAGGCTGTGACTGCTAGGAAGATACCTGGAGGGCTTCCTGGAGGAGGTAGGAGAGCAGGGTCTTTCCACCTCAAGGGGAACCGGTTAAGGATGGAATAAAAGCCAGAGCGACCCCGTCTCCCCAAAATGCTTCTCAATTGTGTGATTCTAGAATTTTCTGTATAATTGAGAGAACTCATTTCGAACCGGCTCAGCACGTAGAATGCGCTGATTTGAGTGACGAAAACTCCAGGGATGTTTGGCTTCAGGCCCAGCTGGACACAGGCGCTCGCTCAGCAGTGTCCCCCCAGGACCTTGCTCCCCGTCTCAGCTCTGGGTTCCTCTGTGTTGGCTTCTTACCAGAGCGAGCTCTCCCCACAAAGGTGGCAGAGTCAGGATCTCCAGGACTTTATCGCATTATGGAGGAACCCCAGCAAACAGGAGCACCCCATTGGCCTGCCTCAGGTCACAGGACCGTCGCAGAGCCAGTGACGGACGAGGCTGATGGAAGGTGCCGGGCAGGGTCACATGCCCTCCCCAGCAGGGGTGGGCTGGCTCCCAAAGGAAGGTTGAGTCCCGGGTATAGGGACAAGGAAGGCAATCGACGGGGCCGGCAGATTCACCAGCCTGCGATGGATTTCTGCCTCTCTGAGCTCATCATGCACGCTGTCCACGGGCCCATTCAGCCCTGGCCCTGAGGCGGGACTCTGTGTTCTGTGCGGGAGAACACAGGTTCTCTGATTCCCCCATTCCAGTGACACAGACCCTGTGGTAAACTGAGGCAAAGGGGCCCCAAATTCCATGCTCTGTGGAGTATCCAGACCTGGTCCCAGGCACAGGCAGGGGCATTTGGCCACGTAAGGTGTCTGTGCCTTGTAAGGACCTCCAGGTCCCTTCCGCACCGCCCCCCAGGCTTGGCTGAGCAGTGTCCCAGTGTTCAGAGGCTGAGCACGCCCCTCCTCTGCCCCAGAAGCCTTCAGGCCACAGCTCCTGCATGGAGCACAATCTCGGAAGTCGCGACTCTTCCTGGTTTGCACACGGCCGGCTTCTTGCTGTCCCCACATGGTGGAGAGGGCAAGAGACCATCTCTCTGGGGCCCCTCTTACAAGGGCACTAATCCCATCATGGGGCCCCCACCCTCGTGACCTCATAGAACCCACTGCGAGTTAGGGCTTCAACATAAGAATCTGGGGGGAACTCAAACCTTCAATGTCCAGAAGAGCGTGCTAGGGAAACGAGCTCCTGGCCCTTTGACCCGCCGTGCGGGGCGAGGGCATGTATGGAGCTCCCTGGAAGACTCGGCCTCGGCAGGCAGCAGGGAAACGATCTCTCCTGCCTGAGACTCTCAGCCACTTGCACTGACTGGCCCAGTGTCAGGAGGCAGCCGGGGGGACCAGGAAGGCTACTCTCTCGGCAGCTGGTCCCCAGCCTGTGGTAGCAGGGGCCACGCAGCACTGGGACTAACAGCACTCTGTGCTCATGGCTGAGCGCCCACCGTGGGCCAAGACCTCCTCCCGCCCCCACCAGCCTCCCAAAGGGACGTGGCTTCAGGGAACCGGGGTTTGGTGAGCATGCCAACCTCGGGAGGGAGAGACAAGGCAGGACGTGAACCCGCGTGCGGCTCTGGGCGGGTAGCTCTTGAACACCGTGTGTTCTCCTGGGTCAGGGAAGGGGGCCACCCGGGCCCCAGCACCCCCGGGCTCTGTTGCGTCTTCCTGGGACATGTCAGTCCCTGGGCAGGAGGTGACTCAGCCCGGGGCCTGGTGGCAGCAGTCCAGCCCCCGCAGCGGTGATGTGGGGACCGTGGTGATTAGTTTCCATTCCAGTGTCTGGCCTGGCCTCGTCTGTTCCAGGAAGAAATTGTGTTAATTTTCTAAGAGTGCTTTTTAATAAGCCTTCTGGGCAGAATGGCCTGATTTGGTTGGGGGGGGGGGTGCGCATTTTGTTTTTGTTTTTGTTTTTGTTTTTGTTTTGAGAACAGGCTGTGTGCCCAGCAGCATCCCTTGGCCAGCCCTCTCCCTGCCCGCGGCCCCGCCTGCACACCCCTGCCTCCACCGCGTCCTCCCCGCATGGCCCTCCCACTTGCCCAGCGTCCCTGCTGGGCAGGGGCCACCCTACACGGAGAGCCGCCTCCTCATTTGTTTATGGCGGCCCAGATGCAGCTCTTGGCACAAGGCACGGGTTATTGTTCTGGGGACCGGGGGGTGACGTGACAGATGCGGTGACCGTCGGGCTCAGTGACCGTGTGAGGTCCGGCCAGCAGGTCTGGGCCCAGATGCTGACGCCACCCTCTCTCCCGCTTTGCTCCGTGAGGCCTGTGTGGGGTCACCCCTGAGGAAGAGGTGCCTTCAAAGATCATCCTGTTTTCCTGCAGAAATGGGAACATGGCCACCTCGCTCAGGGCAGGAGCTCGCCTGGAGGAGGGGCTGCCCTGGGATGGCCCCCCCCACTCCGTTCTCACCTCTGTCCCCGAAGTAACCAGGCTGGGCGGCGGGGGCAGGGGGCACTGGGAAACAGAGGACACCATGTGATCTACTCCATGATCACCGAGTCTCCAGATTGATGGAGACAGAGAGTGGACAGTGGACGCTGGGGCTGAGGTGGGGAGGGGGGGGTCACCATGTCACAGGGACAGAGTTTCCTTTTGGGAAGATGGACATTTCTGGAGACAGATGGTGCGGACGGCTACCCAACAGTGTGGATGTAGTTAATGCCGCTGAGCTGTGCACGTAGAGATGGTTAAAATGCAAATTTTGTGTTATGTGTACTTTGCTCCAATTAAAAAAAAAATTTTTAAGGGAAGCAATGTTCTTGACTTAAAAAAAAAACCAAAACACAACTTTTTGAACAAGAAGGCTTTACCGTTAGAGCTTGGGCTGGTCACGGCCTGTTTCCTTAGCTCCAAAACAAAATGGGTGATGTCCCTGCGCCCTGCACATGGCCCTTGGGTCCGCAGAGTCTGGGCCGTGTGGTGACCTGTTCCGTGGGGGGACGCACCCCTCACACCTACGTGTGTATTCTCTGCAGCCGTGCTTGAAATGGCAAAAAGATGGGAAGGACCCTGACGGCCTGTGGCCCGTAGGGCTGAGTCGGGGAGGGGACCGCATGCATCCCGCCCTCTGTGCACCTTTCCTCCCCCACCCGCAGCCCCTTGACCTGCTTCCTGTTTACTCAGGGCTCTTATCCACGCAGGGGTCAAATTCACAGTGTGTCAGGAGTCAGTCCCGCTCCCCCCCAGATGGGACCAGACACTCACCTGCATCCAGAGCACCTGGCACAGGCAGGTGTCCGATAATTCCTCGTCACACGAGCAGAAAGTACACACGAGTTAGAAGCAAAGAAGGGAGCTGTCCCCAGTGAGTGTTCCTCAGTGACAGACACAGGACGATCGCCGTAGTTGACAATATCTGTGCCGTCTTGAAAACATGCAAAATCCTGTATTCATTCTCCATGCTCTGGATTTCCCTAGGGAACACAAAAGAGCACAGAAAGTGCTGGAAGTCTGCGCACCGACGTGGTAACGGGGTGACCGGGGGGGGGGGGCGGGGAGGGAGAGGGGGGGGGGGGGAATCAGGGGCATCTGGCTCTTCTGGAACATAACTTCTTTAAAACTTGCGTCCGTCCCTGGGGCGCCTGGGTGGCGCAGTCGGTTAAGCGTCCGACTTCAGCCAGGTCACGATCTCGCGGTCCGGGAGTTCGAGCCCCGCGTCAGGCTCTGGGCTGACGGCTCAGAGCCTGGAGCCTGTTTCCGATTCTGTGTCTCCCTCTCTCTCTGCCCCTCCCCCGTTCAGGCTCTGTCTCTCTCTGTCCCAAAAAAATAAATAAACGTTAAAAAAAAAAAAAATTAAAAAAAAAAAAAAAAAAAAAAAAAAACTTGCGTCCGTCCCTAATGAAAATGGCATCCGTGGTGAGGTGACGGCTCTCGGGCCGGGGGTGCTGTGGCTGCATTCTTGTCCCCGTCTCTCCAAGGACCTGTGTCACTCTTAGCCACCCTCGGCGGGGAGCCTCCGAGCCAGATACAAATCTCCGGGAAATGCATGCCCCGTTTGTGTCACCTGCGATTTCCCAGAGTCGCGGGGAGGTGCCTGGGAAGGTGAAGGAAGCTGGTGCAGGAGGGCTGTCCCTGTAAATCACACAGACTCGTAACCGTTCACAAAAGCGGTTCACAGGTGACGCTGCATGGTGTCACCTTCCTCCCTGACTTAATGCCGAGTGCCCCTTTGTCACTCACTCGGTGCCTTGTCCGTTGACCGCCCATGTCCTGTACATTCCCCCCCCCCCGGCCCCCCCGGCGCTTGCCGTGAGGGATTTAAATTTGAACCGAATGGAAAATCAAAGTTTCCAAGGCCGGGGCACTTTCAGCCACAAAAATCTCCCTGGAATCCAGAGCGATTGCCAGTCGTTCCTAGGAGTGGTTTGTGATCCAGCACGGTGCGCGAAGCGTGCGGACGGCTCTGTCTGGTTGATGGCAAAGCTCGTGAACCCGCCCAACTGGAAGAGCCTCCCTGGGGAATGCCGGTGACGAGGGGCAGGCCCCAGGCCCGGTCAGCTTTCCCATCCGGGCGCCCGGTCCCCCGTGACTTTCTCCCCGGCCCCGGGAGCTCCCAAGAAAGAGGCTCCGTGCCGTCACCCCAGAGAGGCAGACCGATGACAATCCCGGGTGCTGGGCCATCACGCAGGCGACCTGCCCTCTCCGGCCAGCCGAGCCGCAAGCCGAGCAGAGGCTCCCCACTTGCTCAGCTGCCCCTGTGCCCGTGCCCTGTAACAGACAGGCCCCAGGGGGATAGTGGCTGGAATTGAACAATGGAAGTCTGTTCCTCCCTCCTCCCAAGTCCCAAACGGGCCTCCCAGCGGCAGCCACTGTCGTCCACGCTGCAATTCAGAGAGCCAGCCTCGGCCCCTCCCCTGGCTCCTCTGCTCTGGACGTGGGGAAGCCCTGGTCACTGGGCCCCACCGCCTCTGGCTGGCTGGCAGGAGGGCGGCGCAAGGAAGGGCACACGAACCCCCGGTCGTGTTCCGCGGGCGAGAGCCGTGTCTCGGGGTTACTCCTCGCTGCGGGGCGGGGGGTGGTCAGTGCCGCCAGCTCCCCGTGCATCGGGAAGGAGAGCCCGCGGCCAGTCCCCACCGCTGACCGACGGGTGCCTTGTGACGGATCCTAGTGGACAAAGTTAGGGACTTCTAAGAGAAACACAATGCAGAAAACTTGCCCTGAGTTCTGCGCCGTATCTGTGGTTACTCTTCGTAGGGAGGGATGCCGAGCAGTGGCCAGTGTGTGATTTTAGCAGCCTGAGATCTTGCAACCTGGGCGAAGAGGTTCTCTCCATCCCTCTGGGCCCCAGGAGGCCACAGTAATGACACTGGCCACTTGAACTATCAGACTGGCATTCTTGTCCCCATTTTATAGATGAAGATCCAGGGGCTCACCCAGGATTGCAGGGTCCAGACTTGACGGTGCTTGCGGAAGAACCGGGATGCCTCCTGCCTGGGCCCCTCCGACCTCTCCCCCACCTCCATCGGGAGGGGCAGCTCTGGGGGAGTTGCAGGGGTGAGGCGGGCTGAGAGGGTGGCTCTCAGAGAAGGGGACTGCACGTGGGCATGACCTGGGGGTGCCCCTGTGCCCCACCCCTGTCTGCGGGGCCCAGGTGCATCACACTGTGATCCCGGGTCTGGGCTCAGGTCCCAGTGTCACGCAATCTTCGCATGGCCCAAAGGGGTCCTTACAAGGGCACTAATCCCATTCGTGGGGCTCCCCTCGTGACCCAATCACCTCCCAGGGCCCCACCTCCCAATCCCATCACTTAGGCAGGGACACAAACAGGTAGTCGATAGCCAGGAACCCAGATTATTCTAGGAAATGTTCCTCTTGCAAATGTTGGCAATTATTCAGGTATTATTATTATTATTACACAAGAAAGTCTAAGCAGATTTGCAAAATGCGCCGCCCAGATCCACGGAGCTTCCGCCAGCACAGCACAGGGCCCTTTGTTCTGAGCCGCCCGGACCCCCTCTTGTTCGCTTCAGTAGAAGGAGGCAGGGTCCCTCCCCCTGGATCCCAGTTCACCAGGGGTGGTCCGCAGGGGACACCCCTCCAGAGTGTCCTCACCTGTAAGTGGGGTCGGGCGAGTGTGCAGGGGCAGGACTCGGTGACCTCATGAGCGGCTCATCCAGCACAGAGCCCAGTGGTTGGCAGGTCCTCAGGGATCACACGGTTTCTGCTCCGGCCTCTGCTTCGGAAGCGTCCCTTCCCGGCAACAGGTGTTCACGCTGGCCCACCGCCCTTGGACTCGGGGGCACACACGCCGAGGTGATTAGTGCACTTATCAGACCATGCCATCAACCTCTCTGCAGGAGGAAATTAGCCCCAGATTGCCGCGTGCCTCACGGTGCGCCGTGGACCGCCTTCCAGCTTCTTCTCGCTGGCCCGGGAGCGCTGCCACGCACGGACCTGCCCGCGCGGGCCGCCTGGACGGACCCCTGAGAGCCCCAGGCTCAGCGCACCTGGCCGTGCAGCCGAAGCAGGCTGGTGGCTCCCAGACCTCACACGGGGCTGAGCCTGGCACACAGCGGACTCACTGGCCCTCTCGAGGCTGTTCTGGGTGCCCGGGTGGCCTCACCTTGGGATTTCCCTGCACTGCCTGGAGGGCGAGAGGGTCTGATGTTACAGGGCTCCCAGCATTCTGGGGGTGCCGGCACACCCAGGGAGCCCGGTCTTCCTCTCTGTCCCAGCCCTATGAGTGTCAGGTGTCACTCGTGTGAGTGCACGTCCTCCATGAGGTGCTTGCTGCCTGGAGGGGTCTGGAGGGAGGTTGAGATGCTCCCTCTCTCTCTCTGTCTCTCTCTCTCCCTCCCCCTCCTTCCTGCCATCCTTCCGCTCTTTTGTCTTTCGAACCTGGATTCTGCTTTCCAGGAAGTATTGCCCTGCTCACCCGGCCAGGCCTTGAAGACAGGCAGGGATGGAACAAAATTGGGAGCCCAGGCCCCCTGCCCCCTGTCTGTGAATAACAAACAAAGGTCCGTTCCCCTGCAGGCACACCCGGGTCTGGTCAGGCTAGCTGTGGAGGTTCTCGTTGGTGGGAAAGGGCAGGATTCTTGCCACCAGGTCGAGTGCAGAGTGTTCATTTGGAAAACCTGTATTGAGAATCCATTCTGAGCCCTACAGGGACTCGGCCAGGAGCAGGGGCATCCCCTGGAGCCAGTGCGCCGTAAACATGTCAGCAAAGAACCGTGGCAGGACGTTGAAGGGACGGTGGAGAGGGAAACAGGTACACCCACACCTGCACACGATGCATGCACGCACACACACATGCACGCCGCAGGAGGTCGGTAACAACCATTCACAGCCCCTAATCCCTGGGGCCTGTAAATGTCACCTTATATGGAAAAAGGGTCTTTGCAAACATGAATGCAAAAAACATGGGGACGACCCTGGTTTCTCCAGGGGGAGGTTAAATACCATCACTCGTGTCCTCATCCGAGACAGGGAGGGAGGCCGTGCCTTCTGAGGATGTGGACCCGCTGACACCCTGATTTCTGACTTCTGGCCTCCAGAACTGAGAGAGAATAAATTGCTGTGTTCAACTGTCAAGTCTGTGGTCGATTGTCACGGCGACCTCAGGGCAGTTGCACACACATGTCCGTGCCCGGATGCTGTGGGAGTGACAGCGGGGACAGAGCCTTTATCTCTGGGGGATCAGGAAAGAACCCCGGAGGGGAGCCGTCTAGGCTGAAACCCACAAGCGGGGAGGGCGCTGGGAAGGGTGGGCCAAGCAGCGTGGGCGGTGAGTGCAAGACCCTGCCCAGGGCAGGAAAGGGCTCCATATGTTCTAGAACGCCCTGGGAGGGAGCGGATGCAGTGGGGAAAAGGATGGGACCCAGGTCCCACAGGGCCTTTTAAGTTGCAGGAAGGCCCAGGGCAACGGGGGGCCATTGGGGTTTTTGAGCAACGTTGGGCCGAGTGTAAGGATTTATGAAGACCCGCACGGAGAGCTGGCCTTCAGGAAATTACAGCCTGAATTTACTTATCCCCTCCGCGCCCCCCTTTTCTGCAATGACATCTTTTTAATTATTTTCTAAATTGGGGAAAAATACACATAACAATTTACCATCTTAAGTGTCTTTAGTGCACAGCTCGGTGACATGAAGCGTATTCCCACGTTGGTGCAGCCATCACCACCAGCCGCCTCAAGAACTTTCCATCCTCCCCAACGGACACCCTGTCCCCATGAAACACGGGCCCCCAGCCCCGGCGCCCACCGTCCACTCTCTGTCTCCGTGAATCCGACCTCTTTGGGTCCCTCATGTTGCTGGAACCTTGCGGTATCTGGCCTCGTATGTCTGCCTCCTTTATAAGGCTGAACAGTAGTTCGTCGTGTGCCTATGCCGCATTTGGTTTATCCGTGGACCCTTGAGTTTTCCACGCTTTGGCCGCCGTGAGCCATGCTGCTGTGAACGTGGGTGTGCAAATATCTGCTGGAGTCCCTGCTTTCAATTAATTCTTTTGGATGTATACCCAGAAGTGGGACTGCTGGGTCCAACGGTAATTTCGTATTTAATTTTTTGAGGAGCTGCCATCACGATTTCTGCCGCAGCTGCGCCATTTACGTCCCCGCCAACGGTGCGCAAGGTTCCAGTCTCTCCACATCCTTGCCAGCCCCTGTCGTTTTGTTGCTCCGAGAGTAGCCATCCTAATGGGCGTGCGGCGGCATCTCATCCACGGTGTGGATTTGCACAACGGCTAGCCGTGTTGGGCAGCTTTCCAGGTGCTTATTGGACATTTGCACGTCAGCCGCGGAGAAGCATCGACTCAAGTCCTTTGCCCATCTTTTAATCAAAATGACTGTTCTTGTTGTTGAGTTGTAGGACTTCTTTATGTATTGTGGATATTAATCCCTTATCGGCTACATCCCTTGCCAAGTATTTTCTCCTATTCTCAGGGTCGCCTTTTCACTCTGTTGACCATGCCCTTTCATGCACGCAAGGTTTTCATCTTGATGAAATCTGTCTTGTCTCTTTTCCCGTTTGTCACCTGTGCCTTCGGTGGCGTGGCCCAGCAATCGTGACCATCCTGCTGTTCCTTTTTGCTCTTTCATATCACTTCCCCCTCGCTCATGAGACCCCATGCCACTGTCCCACCTAAGCATCCGGCACGGTCCCTCAGAAATGTCCTGTCACGGCGGCGACTCTGACTCGGGACCCCGTGTGGCACTTGGTAGCTCTGCCCCGGCCCCGTTCTCCTCCAGTCTCTTCCATCCCTCTGCTGTCCCTGCCCTCAGCGTGTTGGGGGACTGGGTCAGTTGGCTGTAGGCTGCCCACACCCTGGATGGATCTCTGCCTCCTGTGTGTCTCTCAGGGCCACCATTCTCTGGCAGCCCCGTTGTGCTGGGTCCACCAGCACGGGGGCGGGGGGACCACATGCTCCATGCCTCACATCCTCAGGGCCCCAGAGATCGGGCAGCAGGTGGCCAGCTCCTCCACCAGGAAGCCCCTCTGGCCTTCCACCAGGGGGCCTCTCTCCGGGGCGGGCCCTGTGGGCACTGATGAGCTCACCAGAGCTGGCACACGGTGCTTTCCTAATCCCGACACACCTTCCTCGGTTATTAGCAGGGTCCTCCCATCGTGAAGAGCGTTCCCTTATCAGATACGACGATTGGGCAAAAATGCTATCTGTCCAAGGGGGCAAAATACGTGCTGAACTCTTTCCTCTTCGTTGTCAAGTTTCTCTGCAAGGACTGGTGCTCCGTGATCTGCGTTCATGTCCAGGAAATTGGCTTGGTATTGCTTCTTCTGGAGGGGGCCGGGGGTCTTTGTCTCTCTTTGTCTCTGTCTCTGTCTCTCTGTTTGTCTCTGTCTCTGCCTCTTAACACCATGACAGATGCGGGATTTTGTACGTAAAGTGTGTCTAAATCACAGTTGCAGGACATTATTCCCTTTGATGTCCAGATTGTTTCATTTTGCAGGTGCCCGGGTCTGGACACCTGTCCTCAGCTTGCACCCGTGACTCCCCCACCCCTGTCGCCCCTCATCAGTCAGCCCCTCAGTCCGTAGTAATCTCTGTCTGTGACCCAGCCTCCTGGGACCCATGTGGCTGGACAGTGCCCTTTGCTTCTGTTGTCTCCTCGGTCCCCTCTGCCCCTCCTGGTGGCCTTCCAAATCAACACACTGTATTTCAAGAAATTGAAATTAACAATCTTTTTCTGAAGCCCTCTTTCTTCTTCCCTCCTCCCCTCCCTCCCTTTCTGTCAGGGTGGCCAGGGGGGTTGGTGGGTGTGGGGAGGTGTCGACTCTTGGCCAGGCCGAGCAGGAAGTGGCAGGTTTTTCAAGGAGCTCTGTCCGGGGCTCATCCGGGATTCCAGGATGTGGGCTGTGATCAGACTAGAGAAGAATCTGTTTTGTAGTTGGGGTCCACTTTCTGAGAATGTAGGGCGCCATGGCCTAGAAAAGCAAAGAGTTAGGGCCAAGTGCAGAGAGCTGTGAGTTTGGTCTGTAAGTGAGGCTGGGGCGGGGGAGCTTTGAAGAGACGCCTTTCGCTTTCCTTTTCTTTCTGTGGAACGACCACCCCAGTTTCCGTATTTCGGTACTCGCCACGTCCCGGAACCGTCCTCCCAGACACTCGGCATGAGCTCCCCACGCTCCGGGGTGGGTGGGGGGGGCAGGGGTCTCCAGGCCGCGTCGGCTGTGAATGGGGGCGGAGGGCATGTTCTGTTGTAAAAAGGGGTTCCGTAAAATAGTCAAAAGTTAGATTTTTATCAAGAAAAGAAAGGCCCGAGAACGCAGGTGTGGCTCAGAGGTGCCGTCCACGCTGCCCTCCCACACCTGTGTCTGTTGGGAGCGTACAGGTGACCCAGGGCACCTGGGGCCGGTGCCGCCCCCGGGCCTGGTGCAGTCCGCTCCCTCGGCTTGAAAGACAGATGTCATGGGAACGCCTAGCATCTAAATGTAGCGTTTCTTGGAAAAGAGCAAGCACGGTCATTGTGCTTTGAAAACATGAAGTCTCCGAAGTCACGAATGTATTTTCAGAAATAGGGGAAACTGAATTAGTTCATTTCCCCATGTGGTTCTGAGGAACCTTTGGACGTGTTTTCAGTGAGGGGCCACGGGCGATCGGGGGACATAAAGGCCGAGGGGGCATCCAGTTACATCGCAGGTGCCAGCCCCTGAGATGCTGGCTTGGGAGGCCTGGCATCCGGGATGGCCGTCCCAGCCAGGCCAGTGGGATCAGGGGACACTGCCCTGGGCCTGCCCCGTCTGCCCACTCGGGAGTCACCCTGCCCCGACCCACAGCCACTGCAAGGGGGCACCCAGGCCACCGTGTCCTGTGTCGCCCTGTCACCACCCTTGCACAGAGCTCGGCCTGTGTGCCCGGCTCTCAGGGCCCATCCAGTGAGTGCTGAGTTAGTCAGGGGCTGAGGCCTTGGGTTGCCATCCTCGTGACGGAGAAGTCAGCACTGAGAAAAAGGGACCAGGATCCGGTTTTGTCTGTGGGCAGAGGGTGTGTGCGCACGTGACCCTGGGAGCATTCAGTGGCACAGCCCGGCAAGCTGCTCCCGGATTTCTCTGAACCAGGAGCCACTTGTAGAACGTCTAAGAGTCCGAGAATGCCCTAGACTGTCCTCCGTTGTAGGCAACTGGGCATTGACTTATTCTAGAAAAATCAGCTCCTCTCGGCGGTTGGCTGGGGTGTCTACCCTTGGTTTCCTCGAAGCTAGGCCCTCGGGGCTCGCTCTGGAGCGGAGGCCTCCCCGCCTCCCTCTGCCACCACCCCCACCTCATCCAGCCCTCCAGACACAGCCAGTCCTGGGGAGGCGTCGGGGTGCCCAGCTCCACGAGGATAAGTCACCACGCTGTCCTCTTGGGGGGCTGCCTTCTGTGTTCACCTGTGGGGGCCGCTGTCACAAAGTGCCTGTTGGGGGGTTTGGACGACAGAGGCTCGTTCGCTCCGTCGGGAAGCAAGAGGTCCCAAATCCAGATCCAGGGAGGGCCACACCCCCTCCTCCAGCTTCCGGGGCCGCAGGCGTCCCTGGGCTGTGGCTCCGCCCCTCACTCTGTCTCCGTGGTCACAGGCCCGTCTCCCTGTGTCTTTTCTCACAGGGACACGAGTCATTGGAGCAGGGCCCACCTCGCTCCACTATGACATCGTCTTCATTCATCGCCTCTGCGAAGACCCCACTTCCAAATAAGGTCACGTTCTGAGGTTCTGGATGGACGTGAATTTTAGGGGGACACTATCCAACCCACAACACCCGCTTATAAAGCAAAACTTGTGCTTTCTTTCCCCCCCTGAGAAGTTTTTATTAAGTCCACACAAGGAAAAACCTTACCGTGTCTATTCCCCGTCCTAGGGACCCCTTGTGAGGTCTCCGACCTGCTCTTTCTCCCCCACACCTCCCGTCACCTGTTCCCTGGAGGGGCAGCCACGGTCCCCCTTACCATCGAGAGCACCAGGCTGGGGGCGAGCGCTTCACTTCTCCCGAGGATTGGGACGACAGAGCCAGGGCCCCTGTGTCCTGCCCCAGGTGGGGAGACCGGGAGGCCCTACTCTTAAGGCGTCTCACAGTGCTGGGCAACCAGCGGTACAAACAGAAACTCCAGACCCGTTGGAGCTCCCTCCCGTCCCCCTGGCCCGCGGCCCCGGACACTCACAAATCTGCTCTCTGTCGCTGCAGTCTTGTGGCCATTTCGTATAAATGGGACCACACAATCTGTGGTCGTCTTCCACTTAGAGCTGATGCCTTTCGTCCTGGCGTGAAGCCGCCTCCCCAGACTGGGGTGATTTGCTCACCATCGCTGAGCCTGGCTGTGGCGTGGATGTGTGGTAAGGCCGGCCGCGGGCTGAGATTATGGAGTCAGGTAATGGCAGATAAAGTGCTGGGGGTCGTCACCGACCCCGGACATAGATGTGCTGTCCCCGTTCAGAGTTTGCGCCGCTTAGGAATCGCATCCAGTGGCTTCCAACAAACTCGGAGGCTTTAGTCTAAAGAGAGATGGTGTGATTTTTTGTGGGGCCAGAAACCCACGGGCCCTACTGTGGCCCCGTGAAGCCACCAAGAACCAGGCTTTGTGGCTGTCAGCGTGGGGTCACCCCGGGGTCCAAGAGGCCCATTCTGCCCCAACAGGTCAGGCAAGTGCCAGGCAGCAGGAAGGGGAAGGGCCAGGACCAAGAGGGGGTGCGCCCTGGGCCCGCCCCTCGCGGACGGCCTCTGGTGAGCTTCTCCCCGGTCTGATTTGCAGTGAGGCTGAGTTCCCGTAGCGAGGAACGAGAGGAGGACGGAATGGGTGTCAGCAGACGGGGTCTGCCACAGGGCTGACCGCCAGGCCCTCTGTTGTACATCTGGGGAAACTGAGGCCCAGAGTTGGGGCGGGGCTCACCTGTCAGGTGGTCGCCCGACCCCCGCATCCTGTTACCCGGTTCGCGGTGGGACAACAGATGAAGCGTCCGGGACATTTGCAAGAGGAGGTTTGTGTGTGGCCCCTTGGCAGTGACAGTGCTCTTTATATATTGAGGCTCTCCCCTAGTATTGCATACAGGGCGCCCTGCAATGCAGGGACCCTCCTGCCGGCCTTCACCTGGCTGTGTGCAGAGCAGGGACGGCCGGGCCTACTTTGCAAACAGAGAAGCTGAGGCCCAGAAAAGTATGGCAGGGAGGGGCCTGGGTGGGAAGGAAGGAAGGGATGTGTGCCCCACGTGCCTCCTTCCATCATGGAATGAACACCCTCGACGTCAGCTCCCCTCCCCGGAGACTGCGTTCACCCTGCACCTCCCCCCAGGACCTCGTGCGGCCCCTGCCTGGGCCCCGTCCCCCCAGGGAGGCCCACTGACCCCTCCAGAATCGCACCTGAGCTCCTTTCTTCCAGCTCCTCCCGGCTCTAAATCACGGGCTTCCCTGAGGGGGGGTTCGGCTTTAGGAAATCCCCTTGCGGGGGGGGGGGGGAGTTGCATTTTAAGTGGCATCCTTGAGGTGTGAGGCCCGCCTGGCCTGTAGCAGTCAGCGCAGCCCAGGACAGGCTGCAGCACACGCAATCCCGAGGTCTCAGTGGCTTTGCCGTGCTCTGTGTCATGTTGTCCCCGCTTACAAACCCCGGTGGAGGGGCCCCGCCCCTGCCGGGCCGCTGTGGCCCCGTGGCCAAGGCAGGTTGACGGGGAACGTGGTGGGCGGTGTAAGGCTTGTGAGTTCCACCTGGAAGGACACACGTCACCTCTGTTCCCCTTGCACTGGCCACACCCAGCCTCGGGAGGGTGAGAAGAAGCCTGCCTGTGTCCAGACAGGAAAGGTGGTGTTCCGCTGAACCCCCCCCCAATACCGCGGAAGCCAAAAGCAGGAGCTGTTAGTGCTGGAATGCCTGCCCAGAGGGAGGGCTGGTGAGCAGTTGCATCAGGACATTGTGTCCAGGCGGCCGTGTGACCCACGTGGCTGTGCCTCCCAGGATCCCTGGGTTGGGGTCCCCCACAACGCAGCGTGTGTGGGCTGGCGTGCTGGCGACGAGCCTCTCGGGCCCCGTGGCAGGGCTGGGCCTGTGGCCTGTGATGACGTGGCCCGGGGTGTGATAGTCCTCCGCCACAGCAGCAGAGACCCCTGCCTGGCTGTGTCGGAGGCGCGAGCCGCCAGCCTCTCGTGCGTGTCTGTGAATCTGCCGGGCCTCGGGCTTGGCGGCAGGAAGCCGGCTGCTTGGAGGTTGTGGGGTCGGACCGGAGGAGACGAGGTCCCGAATCAGCCGGGAGCGCTCGGCCCGCCTGTGACGAGAAGCAGGGCGTCCACCCTGGGGCTCCCCCTGCCCCTCGGTCCCAGGCTCCGTGCCACACCCGGTGCAGACCCAGTGGCCGATACGCTTGTTTCATAACCGTTCCTAAACACAGAGCCGCGTGCTTGGTGTTCTCCAAAAGCCACGGGCAAGAGAGCGCTTGAGATGTTTGCAAAGGGACCGAGGCAGCGAGTGGACAAGAACACGCCTCTCTAAATGGGCCCGGCAAACTGTGTTGCTGGGGGTGTTTTCCGTCGCCAGCCGAGTTGTGCCTCTTGGCAACCGTCTCCTAGCAACCGTGGGTGCAGGGTACCGAACTCATCCCGGATGGGAGGGCTGGGGTGGGGCTGCCGGGGAGCCGGCGGGCGGCGGGCGGGGAGGCCCTGGAGGCCTGAAGGCCTGGGCTCTGCGAGCAGGCAGGGCTCCACTGAGAGCCGGGCCTCCCGCTGCCCCGATGGCCTCCGCGGGGGCGAGTGGGGAGGGACTGTCCCTCTTCCCTTGTTCATCCCTCTATTGTGTGCATCTTCTGCATGAGCGTGCCCTACTTCTCCATTTTTGTACAAAGACCTTTTATTCTGCTTCCTGGATTTGTTGGCGAGCGGCTGGGCGGTGTTCCTCTCACCAGGGGTGTGATTGACCTCTGCGAGGTGGGGGGCCCCGGGTGGAGGAGCGGAGGGGCTGAGCCCACCACAGCCCACCTCCCCCAGGCAGGTCCCCTGGAGGGACGGACCTCCAGGCCTCAGTTGCCCCCGCTGTAAAGTGGGGGGAGGCCCTTGCAGGGAAGAACTAACCCGCCGGGAGGGGAAGCTGGTCTTTGCTTTCAGCTCCTGGGAGGGGGTCTCTGGGCCCCCCCACACCCCCGCCCCTGTTCTGGCCTCCAGGAGAGCCTGGGAAGTACGCATATTCATGCAAACCTCGGGGCTGGAGACTATGGGTCAGCCATGTGGCAGGGAGTGACAGAGCCCCAGCGGGCACCCCGAACCTGAGGCTCGGGGCCTCCCTGGTTGGGGGTGCTCTCCCGTATTGTCACTCACTCATGCTGGGGGTGACACGTACCGACTCCAGAGAGACCACGGTGCTCCACGTGTGGGCCTCCTGGACCCTGCCCCGTCCACCTGTGCCCCTGGTGATGGTGATCCGTATCCTTTCCCCGGAATAACCGTAACCATGCACAGAAGCTTTCGGGGAGTTCTGTGAGCCTTTCTCGTGGGTCATCGAACCTCAGCGTGCCTGGGGGGGGGGGGGGGGCTCAAACATGCAGCTCGTGTCAGCAGTGAGATACTGCTCTAATGGCAAGTAGGCTAATTCCCCCAAGGACAGGTCTGTCGGGGTTGGCACAGAAGACAGGCAGGGACCTGAGGGCCACCAGGCCACAGGCAAATAGAGATGACACCAGGTGGTGATATTTTCCAGAACTGACCCACCGGGTGTGGGTGTTGGGTCTGGGGGCAGGAGGGGTCTCTCCAGAAGGGAGTCGCTGAAGCCTGAGAGGGGCGGCAGTCCCTCCAGCCCAAGGAAGGGATTCCAGGCAGAAGGAACAGCCAGTGCAAAGGCCCCGAGGCACGGAGGCCCTGGGCACGTTCTGGGAGCTAAAGAACTCCCAGGAAGTCAGAGCGTTGTGCCGGGGCGAGGCAGTGGCACAGGTGGAAGGGGTGGCCTGGGCCCCCACGTCTTGGTAGGTCATGCTGCCTGTGGGTGGAGGGCCACTGCATCGGGAGGGCTGTGCAGGGGTGCCGGCGGGCAGGGAGACGGGGGGGAAAGCCAGCTGAGAGGAACAGCACAGCATTTGCCAGTGACTGAATTGTGGGGGGTTGGCCTTGAGCAGCTGGGCGAGGTGACCGGATAGGCCGCTGGACGGGGCGGAATGTGGGGCCCCGCCCACTCCAGTGTCCCCTGTGGGAGAGACAAGAGACGTGCGGCTAGCTGCCGGGAAGGGGTGCCATCCTGTACCAACGCCAGGGGCACTTCCCAGTCCTGACAGCCCCACAGGCCCCCAGATGGTGCCAAAGGTCCCCTGGGGCCGCCTGAGGGGCAAGATGACCGCATGCTCTGTTTTCGTTGCAAGCAGGCTTGCTGGCCGTAGGAGCATTTATTCGAAGGACAGGATTGGATGGCGGAGGCAGAGCAGGGAGTGAGTCCAGGCAGAGGCAGGAGGGACCAGTGTCGCCCTGTGTGGAGGGTGTGCCCTCAGCCTGGGGAAGGGCTGGTGGGGATGGGGCTCCACCGCCCCCGACCTGTCCCACTGGGAGGGCAATCAGGTGTGCACCCACCTCGCGGAGGCTCCAGGGCAAGGAGTGCCGTGCCCGCCCCCCTGCAGACGCCCCCAGCCTCACCCCTGCTGATCCTGGGGAGGGATGGTCCCAGGAGGCTCTGGGAAAACCTGGCTCGGCCTCCTCCCCTCAAGGGCACACTGGGCCTCCTGCTCTAAAGGTGACCGCACTTGAAACCGCCCCTCCCCGAGTGGGGGCAGAGGTCCCCAGTGACCCCCATTTCCAGGGATGTCTTGCCCTCTCTTGGTGGCAGGTCCTGCTTGCACACCCCCTTGGGACCGAGGCTGGGGACCACAGCGCGGTCCTGTCTCCCCCACATCCAGCGTGGCTCCCACACGCCCAGGGGGGAGAGTCTCGGGGCCCCTGGTGACACTGACAGCATCTAATTCTCTCTGGTTGGTTGGTCTGGAGCAACACTGTCCAGCAGAACTTTCTGGAATGTCCCATCTGCCCGATATGGCACCACTGGCCACATGTAGCTAGTGACCACTGAAAATACGGCCAGTGTGACTAAATTTTTTATTTTATTTAAGTCAGGGTAATTTTTAAAAAAATTTTTAAGTTTATTTATTTTTGAGAGAGAGAGAGAGAGCGTGAGCAGGGCAGGGACAGAGAGAAGGGAGAGAGAATATCTCAAGCAGGCTCCTATCAGCTCAGAGCCCCATGTGGGGCTTGAACTCACGAACAGTGAGATTGTGACCTGAACCAAAATCAAGAGTCGGATGCTTCACTGACTGAACCGCTCAGGCACCCTTAATTTGGCACACCTTAAATTTTAGTAGCCACAGGTGACTAGGACAACTGTATCAGACGTCCCATTTGGGGAGGTCACCTTCCACCTAGGGAACAAAGGAGCTGAGAAGAACTCCCGGTCCTTCCTTCCTTCCCTCCTTCCCTCCTTCCTTCCCAGCAGTCTTCCCGCCGTGTCTCCTGAGAGCCGTCCTGAGCACCCACACCGGGCCGGCCCTGGCACAGCCTGTGGGCGCCTGCTGGAGGCAAGCAGTGATAAGTAGGGGAGGTCATTTTAGAGTAGAGGTGAAGGCCGTGTGCTCGGCGGTAACACAGGGGTGGGTGTGCGGCCGGCTCCCAAGGGGAGAATGGATTGGAGGGTGCAGTGAGTTAGCATCCCCCAAAAGCTCATGTCCACCGGGAACCTCGTTTGGAAAGAGGGTCTTCGTAATTAGTGAAGGATCTTGGGATGAGATCATCCCAAGTAGGGTGGGCCCCAAACGCAAGGAAGGGTGTCTAAGAGGAATGGCGCACGCAGGGGAGGAGGCGGAGGGGTGCGTCTGGGAGCCGCGGCCCGCCCGCCCTCACCCGTGCCGCAGCCACCACCCTGGCAGACAGGCAGGGGACAGGGGCCCCCTTACGCCTCCACGGGGGTTGGTCTCTCACTTCCGGCCTTCTGAACTGGCAGAGAGTGGGTTTCTGTTGTCGGAAGCCCCTGACTTTGGGCGGATCTCGTGGGACTCCGTGTGGCGGGGCCGGGACCCTCCGCCCGCTAAGAGGCTGTTTCCATGCCAGACAGTGGGGTGGAGAGAAAGAGTCAGACGGGGGTCCGTTCTGGGTTTAGGCTCACGCAAGGCGACTCCTGGATCTCCTCGCACATGGCTGGGCGGCCTCGGGCCTGACTCAGAGCCCCAGGCGGGTGAGTTGAGGCTGGCATTGGGAGGTGGGGAGTCCCCTTGTGTTCTGCCAGGTTGAGGTGCCCATTAGACGTGGCACCAGGTCCAGATGGCCCCAGCAGGTGCCCGGGAGCCATTGGCCAGCCGTTCCTGTCACACAGGCATCCTCACACCGGGTCTCCCACCTCTCAAGCTGTTTCTCCCCTCTCCAGGGGACCCGCAGTCTCCCACCAGGTGGAGGGGCTCAGCAGGGGTGCAGGTGCCTCCTCTGGCGATGTCTGTCAGTCACACTGCGTCCGGTTCTGCCATTAAGCCGTAAATCAGGTGTTTCTCGGATATTTTGCGGGTGCTGCTGGGGAAGATTCATCTCCATCGTACCTCTTAAATCCCCCTCACCCGTGTGCCCTGGCAGAGTGTGCTCCCTCTGTGACGGTCACGGCCTGGGTCCTGGGGACGTCAGGCTCCGAGATGGCCGGGTTGCAGCAGGGTCTCTGGGGCCACAAGGCCCGGGTTCAAATTCCACTCGTCTGTGTGTTCCTGCTGCGGCCTTAGGCAAGCTTCTGCCTGGGTTCCCTGCCTGATTGGGGAGGATTGGGACACAGCCCCAGAAAGGGGTTCGTCCCGGGAGGTCACAGACTGGGGGGTGAGCTCCCCGCCCACCTCCGAGCACCTGGAGGGGAAATCAGACTTAGTTTCACCCCTTGCAGCCTTCAGAGCAGGTGCTGTGGTCATCCACGTTGACAGGTGGGGAAACTGAGGCCCGGTGGGTATCACGCCTGCACCCACAATGTCTTAGCACAGCTGTCCATCAGAATGCCACACGCTGGGGCGCAGACACCAGACGTTTGTCCTCACGGCACTGGAGGCCGGAGGTCCGAGGTCAGGGTGCTGGCTGATGGTTCCTGGAGAGGGTCCTCCTCCCGGCTTGCAGACGGTGCCTCCTGTTTCACCGTGTCCCCACGGGGTGGAGAGCGAATGAGGGCTCTGGTGTCTCTTCTTATGTGGACACCGACCCCGTAGGATCAGGGCCCCTGTGAGGAGCACCATGGGAAGACCTTAACTTCCTTCTCATCGGTTTACATGAGGGGAAACTGAGGCACGGCAAGGTGTGTGTGGAGGGGGTGCCCCTGTGACCCCACGGCTTGTAAGTGCCAGAGCTGTGGCCTGTTTGCCCCTGAGCCTGGAGACCAGAGCATAGGGCAGTGAAGCCAGATGTGTTTGGAGCACGCCGGGCAGGTGCTCACGCCGGGCAGGTGCTCACAGCAGGGCGTGTGGGCGCCCACAGACCCCAGCCGTCTCCCATTTTAACCACGGTGTTCCCGTCACTTCTGAGACTTGAAGGTGCCCTGAGGTCAAGCAGTGCCCAGGGTGGCTTTGCGAGTGGACAGCCCAGGTGACCACACTGGCTGGAGAGCAGATGTAGGACTTGATTGCCCATCCCAGTTGGCAGAAACCCCGGGCCCCCGGCAAGCCCAGCAGGCAGGTCAGTCACCGCCGCGCCACCTGCCGTCAGTCACTCACACGTGAGTATGAAGCAGTTTCTGCATCTTTAGGGAGAGCGGCCTTCCTGCAAGAGAGAGGAGGCTCACTCCCCCAGGGCTGGTCCGGGCTGCCGCAGTGTTGGGACAGGCCCTTGTTGGGGGTTGTACCCAGTGTTTGGCTCTGAAGGCCTAGCAGGTTAGGGGGAAGAATTTTTAAAGAGCCACAAAATGGCCCAAAACTTATGAGGGCATCTGAGGCTGTAGCGGACAGGAGCAGAGTGTCTGAAACATGAAGGCAGAGGGTGCGTGGAGAGGCCCCGAGGCCTGGCTGTTCCAGCCTGTGGGGTCCCTGGCTGTGGCCGCCCCCAACAGGGCTGTGGCCCTCAAGCCCGGTGACTCCCTGTGGTCAGCTGGATAACAGTCCCCAAGACGTCCACACTCGGGTCCCTCCACCTGTGATGATGTGGCCTGCGTGGCGGTAGGGACTTTACAGATGGGAGGAAGTTGAGGACCTCAGGGCAGGGACACTATCCGGGACTATCCGGGTGTATCCAGTGTAACCACAGGTGACCTTGAAAGCAGGGGGGATTTGAAGGGAAAAGAGGAAGAGGCAGGCATCGGGGTGATGCGGCCACAAGCCCGGGGGTGCTGGAGCCCCAGGAGCTGCCAGAGCAGGAAGGATCCTCCCCCAGCGCCCCTGGAGGGGCCAGCCCTGCCCGCACCTTGACCTCCACCCAGCGAGGCCCGTGTTGGGCCCACAGAACCGGGAGGGAATGACGCTGTGTTGCTTTAAGCCACCGCATCTGTGATGAGCTGTTGCACCCACAATAGCAATCGAGCCCCCTCCCGTTTGGGCTGCAAGGCTTCCTAGGAGAGTCCCGCGGTCGGGCCAGGTGCGCCGTGGGGACCCAGAGGGAATCCAGGCCTCACGCAGGAAGGCGGGACGGTGTGGGGGTGCAGCAGTGACGCGAGCCCGCCCGTCTCCTGGCCGTCCTCCGGGCCGGCTGTGCTGGGGGTCCCCCGTCCCCACCGAGCTCACCACCCCTGGCGTAACACTCAGGACCGGGTACGTCCCTTCCATTTTCACGGAGAGGCCTGAGGGCCGGCCTCAGGGTATTTCTGGACCCTTCCACCGGTCAGCGGCCCGGTCTCCCTGGCTGGATTGTTTCCATCCCTTGCGGTATGGGTGTGTGGACGCGGGCTCATCTGAGCCGGCCGCTTGGTGTTGTTGTCCGAATCGGTGTGAATGAGGCCGGATTGCTGCCATCGGAAGCCCAGAGCTCGTAACTCTTCCCTGAGCAGCCAGACTTGTGCTCCGTGGCTTAACCACCGCGTCCCAGCCTGCGGCCCAGGTTCCTGGCTCTGCAGCCCGCTGGGACCCCACGCCCCCGTCCCAGCGGAGCGAGGCTGGTTCAACCCGGGCGCTCAGTCCTGAGGTCCCGGCACGTTCTTCCCTCGGAGGGGCTCACATCTGCCCTCTGAAGGGGCTTCTCCGTGCACGATGCCCTTAACACCGAGTGAGAACCGCCCCCATCCCTTGGGAGTCACACACTTCCACTTGCCTGATATATAGACATTGTTCGGTGAAACCCACCGTTGGAAGCTTAGCCCCCATGTTCAGCAACAGCGCCCGCCTGGGCGACGAAGCCTTTGTTCTTTGTTCCTGCCCCCCTCCTGCTCTGCCCTCTCTGGCCTTGAACTTGCTCCCGTGTGGGCCCTGGAGACCGGGAGGGGCTGCTGTGTCTGCTGCAGTCTTAGCTGCGACGTCTAGCCTCTCCCGAGACCCCGGGGCAGAATCCGCATCGTCACCAGAGTAGGTTGCAGTCTGAGCTGAGGCCGCTTACTTGGGGGGCCCTTGAGCCTGGCTTTGGAACGGCTCTCTTTCACGGCAGCGTTTGGCAAACCACGGCCAGATTTGACCCGCCTCCCGTGTTGGTGCACCCCCTTTTACATTGTTAAAGGCTTGTGCTCACACACCCACACACGTGGACACACAGCGCGGGACTTCGACACAAAAATATCTCAGCTCTGGCCTTTACAGGTGACACCTGCCGCCCCTCTCTCATGGCAGCACCTGTCGCCCCAAGTTTCCCTGCACGTGGGCGCTCACCTGTGGGCCCCATTAGGCGGTCAGCTCTGGCCCTCCCTGGAGCCATCTGGGGAAGGTCTTCATCTGGAAGGATTTGTTCAGGACTCAGGGCTGAACGCGGGGGTCTGGTCCCGGACCTGTGGGAAACAGCACCCCTGTGCCACCCTGGTGGCCTGGTCCCACTCCCCCTCCCCTCCTCCCCCCATCTCAGAAGTACCTCTGCCCCCAGGCACCTCCCAGCCGCTTGCCCTGGGACCATTAATACTAGAACATTGATCTGCTGCTTGGCTCACCCCTCCCAAGGTCTTTCTCGGCTTCCTCAAGCCAGTCTCCCAGCTTCTGACAGTGCTTGACCCAATGTGGGGTCACCAAGGGCCCGCCTGCCAGTGTGGGCACGGTGCATCCTCCCGGGCTTGATAAATGCTGTCTGGACCTCACCAAACTGCCAATATTTAACCGTTTTGATCTACAAAAAATGGCATTTTCATGTGGCCGCCACCTAGTGAGAAGCTGAAGGGTTTGGGGTGGGGCCTGGGTTGCCAGGGGAGACCACATGTCTGAGACCATCAGAGGAGGGGCTGGGGCCACCAGGAGAGAGAGCAGGACTGGAGCCATCAGGGAAAGGACTGGAGCTACTAGGGGAGACCATAGGGCTGGGATCATCAAGGGAAGGGCCGGGGCCACCAGGGGAGAGAGCAGGACTGGAGCCATCAGGGGAAGGGCTGGGGCCCCCAGGGGAGACCACATGTCTGAGACCATCAGGGAAAGGGCTGGAACC
>NW_024412786.1:6332109-6354494 GCF_014898765.1 Herpailurus yagouaroundi | reverse complement strand
GGGGCCACCAGGGGAGACCATAGGGCTGGGATCATCAGGGGAAGGGCCAGGGCCACCAGGGGAGAGAGCAGGGGAGGGGAGCAGACTGGGACCTGGCGCTTTCCCACCCTGTCCTTTATTCTTCCACAGCCCTCTGAGGTGTAGGACTTAAGGGGGCACCAGGAAGTGCTTGGCTCACCATCCCCTCACCACCAGACAAGGAGGAGACAGACCGAGGAAGCCAGGAGTCAGAGGCCAGACACCTCCCTCCCTAGCAACACAGCCAGTGCCATCCGGGTGGCTGAGACTTCAGGGCAGGTAGACGGCTGCCAGCAAAGGAACTGGTCCTCACAGCGAGCCTGCAGGGGCGGGTGGGCAGAGATGCTGGGGCTCAGGTTCCCCTTGCAGACCTACCCAGGGTGAGCCTTTCTGCCTCCGCCGGCCCAACACCTCTTCCGTGAAGCGTTGCCGGGGGCACATCTGTTAACTGACGCTGCTCCCCAGTGGATGGAAGCCGGTCGCCCTCCTTCCTTCCTTCAGCCTCCGGAGCGCGGTGCCCGGCCGGGGGCAGAACCGCTGCCCATTCCATCTCGCCCCTCGGAGCCTCGACACACGGCTGCGAAACACAGTCTCCCTGCTCCGGTTAAGTGAGTGACGTAGGGCACCTGCCGCTCTGCGTTGGGAGGGGCTCTGGCACTCACCCCGCACTCGGGGACGTGCACCTCCTTGGGGGCCTGAGGAAAGGTTTGGTGCTCCTTGCTCTCATGGCTACAGAACGAAGACCTGTTGGGTCCCCAGGACAAAGGCTGTGCTGGCGAGCGGGGCCGGGCAGGGCCTGGGTTCATTTCTCAGGGTCTTGTAACAGAGGACCCCAAACCAGGGGCCCTGAAACAGCAGAGACCTACGGTCTCCTCGCTCTGGACGCTGGGGATCCGAGACTCCGAGGCTCCGGGGGCGAATCCTTCTCTGCCCCCCCCCCCAGGTTCTGGTGGCTGCTTGGCAGTCCTTGGCTTACAGCCACATCCCCTTCAGTCTCTGCCTGTTGTCATGTGATGTTTTCCCCGTCTGTGTCTGTGCCCGACTTCCGTCTTGTATGAGCACAGACTGGATTAAGGGCCCACCCTTAACCAGCATGACCGCGTCTTAACTTACACCTTCATTACATCTGCAAAGACCCTGTTTCCAAACAAGGTCATGTTCATAGGTCCTGGGGTTAGTCTTCAACATACCTTCTGGGGGACACACTTCCAGCCCTGATAGGCCCACCATAGCCAGGCCTCTCAAAGCCTTTTCGGGTTTATATACTTAGTGTTAAGAAAGAAAAAAAAAAAATACATGAAAAAGACCCCACGTTGCACCCTCTTTGGAAAGCGGCTGGCCTCGTTCACTAAAGTTGAACCTGCATGGATGGTAAGAGGGAGCCGGTCACTCCAGCAGGTGCCCCACCGACGGGCCGTCCCACACGTGCACCAGGGGACACACGCAGGAAGGTTCCGGGCACCTCTGTTCACGGGAGCAAGAAATCGCAGGCCACACGGGTATCTATTAACAAGAGGGATGATCGGGACATTGTGATGCGTTCCCACAGGGAACACTAGCCAGCAGCGGAAAGATGAATGAACGCAGCCACGCGCATCAACGCAGAGAGACCTCGGAGGCAGAGTAGAATGGGAAACGTAAGCCGGGGAGGGATACGTGAAGCATGAAACCATCTACGTGAAGTTCCCCGAAAGAAAAGGCAGACGAACCCATTTATTGTGTCGGGAAATGAACAGGTGCCAGCCCTGGAAAGAAAGGCCACATGACAGAAACAAAAGCAGACCCCCAGTTACCAGGGGAGGGGGTCAGGGAGGGGCAGTCCAGGGTTTCAGCAGCCCCCCTGGGGAAGACTTGCATTAAACCTCGTGCTCACGTGCTGTCTACTCCTGGAATGATGCCTCGTCGAAAGTACGCATTTGTCTAAATGCACGTATAATCACATGAAGGAGAGGGGTCTTCCCACAGTACAGGTGCGTGCGTGTGTGTATGTGTGTGTGTGTGTGCACACAGTTAAGGAAGAAAATTCAGGGGCGCTGGGGGGCTCGGTCGGGGAAGCGTCCGGCTCCTGGTTTCGGCTCAGGTTTGTGAGTTGGAGCCCTGGGTCGGGCTCTGCGCTGACAGCTCAGAGCCTGCTTGGGATTCTCTTTCTCTGCCTCTCTCTCCACCCCTCCCTACTCACGCGACTCTCTCTCTCTCTCTCTGTCTGTCAAAACAAACTTCAAAAAAAGAAGAAGAAAATCCAGGGGACTGCAGAGGTCAGAACGAAGGCCAGGCTGGCCCTTCCCTGCCAACTGATAGACGGTGCTGTCCGTGGTGAGGGGGAAGTGAGCAGGGTCCCAGGAGCCAGGGCCCTGAGCCCACTTAGCACGATTACCTTATACCCGTCCTGTTGCCTGGGCTTCTTGCGGCCCAGGAGGCGGGGCCCAGGTGTGAGACATCCTCTGTGTCGACCCGCTGCCCTGGGCTGCTCCCCGCGGAGCCCTGGGCCCCACCCTGCTCCCCATGCTACAGACCGGGGTGGATGAGAAGGCCCACCTTCCAACCCTCCCCACCCTCACCCACAGCCCCACCTGGAGACGCGGCCACAATCCCCTGGACGCGAGGTGCTCCCGGACGCTCGGCTGTCATAGTCATTTGCCATCAGCCTGGGCTTCATGTTCCCGTGCCCGGAGCCCGGAGCGGGGCGTCTCCACGGCCCTTAGCAGCGGGCTAGCTGTGAAATGTGAAGGCTTGCGCATCCACAGGTGACCCAGCAGCTGCCCCGGTGCCCAGCTGCCTCCTCCTCGGAGTTTCAGCAGGACGCTGTCCTCCCGCAACAGGCTCTCCGAGGACACGGCGGGCTGCTGTCCTTAGCATGCGCCGATCAATTTGGAGCCAAGCTTTCAGCCCCCTGGTAGCAGCAGCCTGGTTTCATGCTCCTTAAATGCCTGGGACCAGAACTAAAAGTTGCCTTTTTTTTCCTCCATTTTCAGTAGAAATGAAGACAACTTTCTCACCTCCCTGTGGATCCTGAAAGGATCCCAAGTGCCCAGCTACCTAGAAATTCTCCCTAAAGGGCTAACAGAATGAAGGATCCTCAGATGACACCTTCCCCTGGATGCCCTCCCGGATTGCCCCTAGCCATTGGGTCCCCTCTCTCCAAAGGATTTTAGCCTTTGCAAAACTGTGGTTTGACGCGGAGCTGAAGGAAAGCACGAGAAGATACGCAAATGCAGAAATGGCTCTCAGGCCCGAAGCCCTCTGTCCCTCTCCTGTGTCACTCTGCCCTGTGAGTCAGCCCAGGGCTGAGGGGGTCCACGTAGGACAGGATACGGGTGGTGGGGTGGTGGGCCAGGGACCGGGGAGGCTCAGATGCTGAGGACCTGTCCGGGCCTGCCTCATCGGACCCTGGGGCAACACCACCAAAGTCCGGCCGCACCCGTGAACCTGCCCTTTCCGCCATCAGTAAATTTCTGTCGGGCGCCTCTGCCAGTGGGGACTTCGCTGCACTGCTGGGGCATCTGCCTGGGATGCGGCATTTCTGCTGTCACTCGAGAACCCCAGAGCTCTTTTGTAAAGGGTGTTTCCTCTCTGCCTCATTCTGCAGTCTCAGCATTTGTGAGACGGTTGGGTCTGGGGTTGCAGGGGCCTGGAAACTCTGGTTTGCCTCTTTTTTTAAAAAAAAAAGTTTAAGTTCATTCACTCAGAGAGAGAGAGCACGCCTGCACACAAACGGGGGAGGGGCAGAGAGAGCGGGAGACCCAGAATCCAAAGCAGGCTCTGAGCTGTCAGCACAGAGCCCGACGCGGGGCTCGAACCCACAAACCATGAGATCGTGACCTCAGCCGAAGTCGGATGCTTAGTGGACTGAGCCCCCCCAGGCACCCCTCTGGGTTTGCCTCTTAACCACAGTGGCTCCAGGGCCAATGCCCATCTCAAGGTGCCCAGAGGTCCCATTTGGGAACAACATCTTTCTTAAAGGACCACTCGGTTTTCAAAATCAGGGAGGTTTTTTGGTTTTTTGTTTGTTTTGTTTTTAAAATTGTTTAACGTTTATGTATTTTTTTAACGTTTATTTATTTTTGAGACAGAGAGAGACAGAGCATGAACAGGGGAGGCTCAGAGAGAGAGGGAGACACAGAATCCGAAACAGGCTCCAGGTTCCGAGCTGTCAGCACAGAGCCCGACGCGGGGCTCAAACCCACAAAGCATGAGATCACTCCCTGGGCCAAAATCAGATGCTTAACCTGAGCCCCCCAGGTGCCCCAAAATCACAATGATTTAAGTGGAGAGAGGTTTTGGTAATCCTTGGCTTGAGTCCCGTGGGTCCCCGCTGGTCCTCGTGGGTCGTCCCTGGGGTCTGAGAGCTGCTTTAAATACTCAGAAAGCTGAAGGAGCCACAGGGGTCGCCGTGCGCCCACCGGCACACTGTCGTGTTGGGTGCTCTGAGCCAGAATCGAGTCGGCTAAGTCCAGATTCCCGGGCCTGCTCCGTCCATGGGTGCCCCTCAGAGCCCTGGCTGTCAGTTACTTTTGTCTTTAGTTGGCATAAAGGGGAAAGTTAACTCTTCCTTCCCAAGTACAGACTGCTTGGGGGAGCACCGGCCTCGGAATGGTTGATGAACCAAGGTGTCACGCGTACGTGAGAAGCCTGACGCTCCAAGCCGGGCAGGGGGTGGCCACGGACCCCAGGTGTGACCTGTGCACCGACACATGGACGCCCGGCCACTTGCAGATGGGCACTGAGCAGTCAAGTGGGGCATGAACACGTTCCTTGGAGTCGGGTGGCGGGAGGGGCTTTGAAGTGGAGGGTGCCAGGCCATCTGTGCAAAAGGCACACGCGTGTGCGTCGTCCAAATCCAAGCAGGGGCTCAGCTGCCGGAACCACAGGGCCACCAAGTCCCCTCTAAGGCCTGTGTTGGTTGCATAACTGTCTTTTTTGTTTTAAGTGTATTTATTTATTTTGAGAGAGAGAGTGTGTGTGAGTGGGGGCGGGGGCAGAGAAAGAGGGAGGGAGGGAGAGAGAGAGAGAGAGAGAGAGAGAATGAATCCCAAGCAGGCTCCGTGCTGCCAGTGCAGAGCCAGACTTGGGGCTTGAACTCATAAAACCGTGAGATCATGACCTGAGCGGAAACCAAGAGTCAGACACTCAACCGACTGAGCCGCGCAGGTGCCCCAACTGTCTTTTTGAATTGTGCTAAGATACATATAACATACAATGTTATCATTCTAACCATTTAAAAGCACACAGCGCTATCGTATGAAGTGTGTCCACAGTGCTGTGCGGCTCCTTAGTCCCGGAATATTTTCATCCCCCTCAAGGGAACCCCGCACCCCTCAAGCAGTCACACTGTCCCGCTGCCCCGGCCTCTGGCAGCCACCGATCTGCCTGGCTGTGCACGGCCCCGTTCTGGGCGTTTCCTGTGAATGCGGTCATACGGCGCGTCCCCTCTCGTGTCTGGCTTCTTTCCCTCCGGGTTTAGCCACCATGTAGCACGTGGCCATGCTTCCTTTGCTTTGCGACTGGACAACGTTCCACTGGGCGGGCAGACCCCACGGTGCTATCCCTTCTGCTGATGGGCATTGGGGTTGTTCCCCGTCTGGGCCATTGCAAAGAGCGCATCTATGGAGTCCAAGCATTTGGGGACTCCATTCTTTGGGGCCGTACCCTCAGGGTGGAATCCCTGGGCCATGAGGTCCCTCCGCCTTCCTGGAGGACGCCAGGCTGTCTCCACGTTCCACAGCTGGGTCCTTCCACCCCTCGGGCCGCTCCCGTGGGGGCGCGACGTGAAGGGAGAAGGCGGCCTTCCGGGAGCTCTCACTCCTCCACGCCTCTGTCCTCGGTGCCTCGTCTCTTCTCTCTTTTGGAAAATGCCTGCCTTCACAGCCATCCGGGTCTCCTCACATTTCCTTCTCTTTGGTTCCCGGCCTGTCTGGGCAGGGGGTGGAGAAGCCAGCACCAGGCCCCTCTCCGGCAGCTTCGTGAGCAAACGTAAGCACTCTCGCTCGCGCTGCCTCCGTGCACCAGGGCCCCACGCGGATGGGGCCTCCCTTCCCCGGACAGGCGTCCTGTGCCCACACGCTGACCACGGCTACCACGGACAGCGCTCTTTCCGAGCAGCAAAATTAATTAGCATCGGTGTGCATTTCCGTCATCTTGTTATTCAAAACCGGGCAGCGTCTTTCCAGAGACTTCCTGGGGACTGCGTTGTGAGGGTTATTTATAGCCGTCAGAGTGAGGTTTTGGGTAATAGACCGCTTTTAGCTGAGAGGTGTGTAATTTGAGATCAAGTTTTATCATCTGCTATAAACAGACGAGACAAAATAGGATCGACCTTCCGCTGTGAATGGGTGTCTGCGAGCCGTGGCCCGTGGCCAGGTGGGTTGTGTGGGGAGCCACGTCCTGCAGACAGTGACCAGGGCGGAGCGATGCCCCATCCTGACGGGGTGGAACTGGCCTAGACGGAGGGACAGAGCAGCCCCCGTGGGCTCCCCCCTGCCGGGCGTGGGCCGGGTGCCCATCACGAGGAGCCCTTACGTTACCCTGTTGTGAAGACGAGGAAACGGGGCTCCGAGAAAGGTTGGGTGGCTTGTCCAAGCGCCCAGGGCTCAGAGCATGGAGCTGAGGTGGAACCCAGCCTGCCCCGTGGGCCCAGGGGCCCCCCCTCCCCAGGATCTCAGCTTTGCGAGCATTACAGTCCCGAGATGGCCTCTAAGGCCCAACTAAGGAACTCTTTGTGCAGCCAGGGGCTGCAAAACCAACCCTCTCTTGTCTAAAAGGAAGACCTTCCCCCATTAGCATTAAGGTTTCCAGCACAAGCATGTGAGGAAATTTACCTTTATTTCTACAGAAAACATGGTGGGAAGGGCTCAGGAGACCTGGTACTACCTTTCCTGTGTGACCCTGGGCCGGTCACTTGGCCTCTCTGGTTCAGAGTCAACTAGAAAGCATGCAGCCGTTCACCCTGCCCCACGGGGACGGAACTGGAAACGGGCCTTTCTTTCCGCAAGGGGCTGGGGTCGGTGGTTGTCGTATTCCCCTTGGACACGCCAGAAAGAGTGTGCAGGGACACGAGCCCCTCGTCCCGGCCGATCCACTCAGGGCCCTGGTGGCCGAAGGCTTCTTCTGAGGAGTCTCGGACCGGTGGGTACCAACGCTGGCCACAGCAGGTCCCACGGCCAGAGTGTGCGGGGGGCTGGGTGCCAGGGGAGTGACAGGTGGGAGGCTCTCCCACAGCAAACAGCTCCCCGGGTCCTGGGAATCTGCCATCTGGTCGCCTCTGACCTTCCGGGGAGGCACAGCACAGAGTCTGGCCCGAAACGAGTTCATTCGATAAAATCTCCCAGAGCCCACAGTCTGTGGTCTGGGCCAGTCACCAATACCCAGAGGCTGGGGTTATTCTTTTCTGGCTCCAAGAGGGCGCCCTCCCCGGGGGGGCGGGGGGGGGGGCCGGGAGATAAGGCTGGATGTTTCCCGGCAAGTGGCCTTCCTCTGAGACGCCTCAGATCCTCGTGTGGATTGGAGGTGCGGGGGGTCCAGGAGCGTGTGTCCCCACAGGCTCCGGCCCCACCTGAACCCCCCCCCCCCCCTGCCCGGCCGCACGGGTGTCGTGGCACGGGACGTAGTGAGCCAGAGGCTGAACCTCCCCCTTCCCAGGGATGAGAACATTCCAGGAACAAAGCCCCTGCGAGGTGCTGCCCGTTCCCTCCTCCCTTCCAGCGTCTGCCTGCTGTTGCCTGACCCAGTAATGGAGACAGAGCTGGGGAGGGGGGGGGGCACTCTGGGTGCTGGGAACAGATGAGGTCTGCTCCTCCTGGCTCAGTACCCGGGCCCCTCCCAGCCCCGGGCTGGGTCCTGTCGGACGGCGGGGGGGGGGGGGGGGGGCGCATAGAGATGGCCAGGGCTCGGGCCTGGCCCCCAAAGGTATGGCAGTCCAGGAGGAGGGGCCTGTGTGTCGGAGGTCAGTATGGTGCAGTGTGGCCCGTGATGCGTGAGGATGTTTGCAGACAGAGCGCTGGAAGAATGGAGTAACCAGGGCTCTAGAACCTTGGCTCCAGACGTGGCCCAGGAACCTGGTAGAAATGCAGACTCAGCCCCACCCGGCACCTGCTGAGTCAGCCGCTGGACTCTAACGAGATGCCAGGCGGTCTGCACATCGAGGTTGAAACACGAGCGAGGATTTGCACAGAATAGGTGGGAGTCTCTTGAATGGGAAAGATGGGAGCAGGATGTTCAGAGGAGTCAGAACAGCACCTGCAAAGGCACTGTGGCAGCCTGTTGCTGGACTTCCGGGGCTGTTCTGTGAGACCCTCGGTCCCAGGGCAGAGTGAGGAGAACACAGAGAGACGGTTTCCAATATGGGCTGGGCTGATTTTCCTCTGGGTGTCTGATGGCGTTGGGGTGGCTCTGAATGTGCTTCCGGGCTCCCCGGGCCAACCAGCCTCCCTCACAGTTGGGGCTCTCAGAAGCAGCCCACCTCATGGCCGTCTGTTTGGGGACCCCAGCCCTCGGGTAGGTGTTTCCCAGAGTTCCTGAATGATGATATTTCAGAGCATTTTTTTTCTCCCAGGGAGGGAGAAAACAATAGGTTATTTGAGAGGGATTGTTTAAATAATTGCATTTCCTCCTGATGGCTTTGTGCTTCCTGCAGAGAAAGTGGGCGGAGGTGAAGTCACATAGCTGGGGCTGCTGCGTTTCTCCTGAACCCAGTTCCAGACGGGGACGTCGCGGCTCTGGTGCCAGGCTTACAGCCCGGCCGCCCCGGTGACCACGGGCCAGAGCCAGACCGCCTGCGGTCCCCAGGGCTGACTGCCATCTAGTTCTGCCAGGTTCCCTCGGCTCTGGCTCCGGGAGGAGACGCGTCACGAAAGGGGCTGGAAATCTGCATCTATGATTCAATTCTGTGCAGTGAGTCCAGGGAACCTTGGAGTCATTTCGTATTCCTCGCCTCCATCCTTCTCCTTGGAAGAAAGTATCACGTGGAAGGGTTCCCGATACGTCTGTGCTTTCACCGGGCAGTAATTGGGGTGGAAATTGCTAAAAATAAGGTCACTGGAGGCTGCCAGCCATTAAGAACTCCACGGGAGCTCCGCCCGGCAGGGTTCTTTGGTCCCAGCGTGCTTGCTGATCACTGGGAGGTGACAGGCCAGCGGCATTAGGAAAACTCAGGTGTTGAGTGTCTGACCTAAAAATGCAGGGCCCTGGGGGGCGCCCCAAGCCGGAGCGTTTTCCGGCTGCGTCCGAGCGTGGCACACAGACTGTCCCCACCCCACGGCCCACGGTAGTGTGACCCATCCTCCCCGAGCAAGAACACTCTCCCGAAGCGTTTGAGACTTGGCGTGTCTGGGACGGCATTTTACGTGCAAGGATGTGGCCGGTTGGAAGGGGCCTCCGGAGCCGGCACGCTCTTCTTCGTGAAGTGGGTTCACGAGCCCGCCCTCCCTGGGGACCCGCCGCGGCCTCTCACCCGGTCCCGCCCCCGGCACCCCGCTGCCCATCCAGACTCCAGCTGAGTGAACGGAGCCCAAACCGCCGAGCGCGCCCTGTAGCCCTGGTGCCCCCCACAGGCATGTGCGTGTGCACACGGACACGCGTGTGTGCTTCCCTAGGTCCGCCACCGTGCAGACGGGGTTAGGCGAGCAGCCAGAGCCAGACCGCCTGGGTTTGACGCCCACCCTGACCTGCGCCACACGTCCCTCAGCCTCTCTGCCTCGGTTTATCATCTGTGAAATGGGGATGACGACCCAGCTGGCCGCTGTGGCGAAAAGTCGGGGCCGGGTTATGTAGGCACGTGGGTGTTGGCACGTTGCGTAGATGTGCACGCGTAGCCGTTAGTGTGTCGCACGCGGTGTGGGGGAAGCTCTGTCTCTGCTTCCGGCCCCACCATCATCCCTGTAGGCGGTGACCACTGCCCAGGCCCGCAAGCCCGTCACTCCCGTCACTCCCATTTCCCGAGTCCAGCGGCCCAGAGTGAGGGCAACACCTCTCCCAGGCCGCCCCGGGGCCGAAGGCCTTACCAGACTCACCGTCCAAACCATTCAGAGCACAGAGGGTCCCCAGGGCCCCCCCCCCCCAGCAGCTGTGCCTGTCAGGGACTCCCAGTGTCTGTGTGCACACAGGACAGAGGTGTGGAAAGACCCAGGGGCCGAGGGGGTAGGTGGGAGGGGCTGGGGGGTTCACACCAGCCATCTTCACCAGGATGCTGGGACCACCTGCTCCCTGTCCTGGGAACGCCGTCCCCCCCCACCCTGCCTGTCTTCCAGCCCTCTTCCTTCTCCGGAAGGGACCGCTGCCCCGGGGTCGGGCCAGCCCCGCTGAGGGCGCTCAGAGCACGGGGCCCTCCTCCCCAGGGTCGGATGGCCCGAGGTCGAGGCAAGTGCTTTGCTGGCTTCGCTGTGGTCCAGCTGTATTTCCGTCATCCCCAAAGCAGCCCCCCCCCCCCACCGTGTCGCTGGGTGGTGTCCACTGTGGCAGGGAGAGGGGAGAGCCAGGGCAGAAGGGGGACTACAGGGGGAGGTCCGTCCAGCTGGAGCAGCGGCTGCTGGGGCGTTCTCTCCGCTGGCCGCCTTCTCCCTCTCCTCCCCCGGCTGGCCAGCAGCAGCTAACGCCCCCCGCCCGTGCCCCTCGATTTTATTTGTGCATTGCCACGGCACCCACAGCTAAAATATTTGCACCAGTGATATTCCCGCCCCGAACTGCATCTCTGCCCGTCTGGGGAGCACCGGCCACCATCTGCTCAGCATCACCGCGTGTCCCCTGGGACGGAGAAAGACTCCCTGTGGGCAGACGGCTCTGAGGACCTGTCCTCACCTGCCGGGCACGCCGCGAGGAGGGAGGGTGTGGGGACATTTCAGGGACCCACCGCCAGCTGCCCTATTTTTGTGAGAGCACATAGCTTGGGGGTGGGGGTGGGGGGCGGGGCAGGACCGGGCTGCCCAACGTGGAGGAAGCCCCTTCCCTGGTTTACTGTTCTAGGACCTTACTAGCTGTGTGGCCTTAGGCAACTTACTCAGCCTCTCTGTTCCTTGGTGTCATCATCATTATCAGTGACTCATCTCCTCAAGAGTCATTTGTGCTCCTAGTAAGTGAAGGCTCTTCTGGACTCTGGGGGTACAACGGTGAGAAAAATGGAAGTTTTTCTCGACGTGTCAGCTTATCGATTAAGGAGGCAGAAAACAGGGGCGCCTGGGTGGCTCAGTCAGTTAAGCGTCCGACTTCAGCTCGGGTCACGATCTCACACTCCGTGAGTTCGAGCTCCGCGTCGGGCTCTGTGCTGACAGCTCAGAGCCTGAAGCCTGCCTCAGATTCTGTGTCTGCCCCTCCCCTGCTCATGCTCTGTCTCTCTCGGTCTCAAAAATAAATAAAAACATTAAAACTAAAAAAAAAAAAAAGGAGGCAGAAAACAAATAAGGAAGGGAAACCATATGTGTTGTGAGAAAGCCAGGAAGTCAGTGGACGGGGCATAAGAGACAGTAATGGGGGGCCCTGGCAGATTTGGGTAGGTGAGCCTAGGGGGCTCCCTGGAGGAGGTGACATTTCCTCTGCAACCTGGGAAAGGTCTGAGAAGGCGCGAGCAGCAGGAGAGGAGCGGGCAGGGAGGAAGGAGGGGCCTGGGCCCCTGTGCTTTGGGCCCTCGGTCCTGAGAGACCACGTGGCTGCACGGGGAGAGGGGTGGAAGGAAGGTGTTGGGTCAGGAGGCCGCCGCAGCTGTGGATGGGCCGGACCGGCCGCCCGAGTGGATCTGGGAGTCGGGATGCGTGTGAGGGGCACCCAGGGGGACGCTGCGCCTGTGTGGAGGAGGGGAGGCTGGGAGAAGCGGCCAAGGAGCAGCGAAGGGTGGGGAGAGCGCACAGGTGACACCCACAGCCCCCTGCCTGTGCTTAGCCCGGCTCGGGGTTTGCTATTGTCCAGGCGTGGACTAATCGAGTGGACGTTGCCCTCGGCGATGGGTTCCATCCTGATGTCCCGTGTCCCAGAGGCGTCGGGGAGGCTATGGTTGAACCAAGGAACAGGTCGTGGGGACAGCAGGGCCCTTGCCCGGGAGCTGCCTCCCTGCCCCCACTTCTCCGGCTTTTCCTCGTGACTTTACCACCTGTGCCCGTCTCACCAAACAAAGCTGCCTTTTTCCTCCTTCCCGACTTCATATGAATGGAATTTGCCGGCTAGACTCTGTGATGGCTTACTCCTGCGGCTCGCCCCTGTTCTTTTGAGGTTTATCCGCACAGATGTGTGTAGTTGGTGTTTGTTTGTTTTCCCAGCTGTAGACGATTCCATTGTAGGACAAGACAGGTCCTTTAGTCCCTTACCCAGGGCCCGTGGGGCCCAGTGCGTTTCAGAACAAAGATGATACATCATGCATATATTCATTCGAGGCTGGGAAGTACATCTTGAAAAATGTAAAACGCTACGTGCTTTGTACCGTCCCAGCCGCGTGTCGCTTCGTGTAATCCAGCATGGTGATTCTTGAGCATCAACTCTGCGGACATTCACACGGCCTGGGACCGACACAGGTGATGAATGCCCGCCAGGCTCCTCAGACCGGCTCTTGCCACCAGTCGAATTACCGGGAAATGGGTTCTGCTTTCAGAGCTTTTGTGATCTGGGGGTTTGCGGCCCGGCACCGCGGAGATCTGCCGTCCTCGGGTGGCCGTTCTCCCGCTGACAGACACGTGGCGGCCTCCCCGGTGTTGTGGCTGCGAACAGAGCAGCGCTGAGCACTCCCGCAAACGTCTGCTGGCGACCGCGTGCAGATGTTAGAACAGGTGCTGGGTCGCAGGGGGCGCACGTCCAGCTTCCCCAGGTGGCGGCAGAGCTTCCCCGAGGCAACTTTGTTGCCGTTCCACTTTGACGGGAGGCAGCTCGCGTCTCTGCACCTGCAGGATGGCAGCACCGTGAGGGCTCAGGCCTCATCGTTTGTGCCCGTCCAGGGGCGTTGCGCGATCGCTCACTGGTGCCGTTGTTTGCGTTGCCTGGCGACTCGTGGACTCGAGCGTCTTTTTCCAACGTTTATGGATATTTGGAGCTCCTTTTCCTTATAATGCTTGTTCTCGCCTTTTGCCCAGTTTTCTGTGAGGTTGTTTATTGTTTCCTTAGGGATTTGTGCTCGTTGTATGTTCTGTTCGCTACCCCCTTAGCTTGCCTTTTTACTCTTTTCACAAGGGGAAGTTCTTAATGTGATGTCGATACGTGCATCAGACTCCTCCTCTGGGGAAAAGTATGCCTTTTTTGTGTCTGATTTAAGAAATTATTTTCTACCAAGAGTTCATGAAGATATTTTCCAGTCTCACCTTCTAGGAATTTGATCAGTTCGCCTTCCGCGTGTAAGTCCTTCATCCAGGGACTCCTTTTTGTCTACGTGTATGGTGTGAGGTTGGGATCTGATCTCATTCTCCCCGCGTGTGGAGAACCCATTCTCCCAGCGTCGTTTGTGGGGTAAGACACTTCTCTCCGAGACCCACCGTGCTGGTGGATCATAGGCTTCCATTCACGTGGATGCAGCCTGGTTCTGGGCTGTCATTGGTGCCGTCTGTCCTAGTGCTGTCTCAATGTCATCTGAACAAAACGCACCATCCCATCTCCTGTTTTTCTTCAGGATTGTTTTAGCTATCCGTGCTTCTTTGGTCTTCCATTTACGTTTTTCAGTCTGTTTACTGAGTTACACACACACACACACACACACACACACACACGTGCGTGCGCACACACAAACCCTGTTGGGGTTTTTGTTAGAATTGCATTGACCCAGAATAGACCAATCTGGGGAAATCTGACTTCTGTACAGTATCGTCTTCCCACCCAAGAACGTGATCTAGTTCTCCACTTATTTGGGTCGTCTTTAATGTCTTTCAAACAGATTTTATAATTGTCTCCATAAAGAGCTTCTGCAACGTTTTTAGATTTATTCCTAGGTAGCTGAATTTTTGTCGTTTCGGGGTATATTTTTCAACATGACATCTGCTGACCGTTGCAGGAATATAGAAATGTGGCTGACTTCAGCATATCGATTTTTTTTTTATTCAGCCAGTTCTTTAATTCCCATCTCTTATCCGCTGGTTGTATCTTTTTTAGTCCTTTCTCTCTCTGGTGGGTGGGATCTGCTAATAAAACGTTAACTAGAAGCAATGAAGGCAGGAATATTTGTCTCATTCTTGATCTTAAAAGAAATGCTTTCTAAATTTCTGTTGACTCTAGATTGGGGGGGGAGGGGCACAGAGTTTATCAGGTTAAAGCATTTCATTCCCTTCCTAGCGTGCCAAGAGGTTTCAGTTTAATTGCAAATGAATATTGAATTTTATCAAGGGCTTTTGTGCATCACTTAAGAAAATTGTGTGGCTTTTCTCCTTTGCTAATTAATTGCATTAACTGATTTTCTAGTAGACCAGTCTTAGGTCTTAGGACAGCCCAACCTGTCAGGATGTAGTAACCTTTCTAACGCTAATGCAAAAGTCCATTTGCTAATGTTTCAATTAGGGTGTTTGCATCTAAGGTCATGAATAAGACTTGCCTGTAATTTTCCCATCGAATACTTTCTTGATTCGAGACTCAAGCTTCTGTCAATCTCACAACAACTGGGGAATGTCTTCTTTTTCTTTGCTTTGGAAGACGTTGTTCTGCTTAGAATTACGTGTCCCTTCCACGATGGGTTGACCCTGCTCAGAAAGCCTCGTATTCGCCTTTATGAGATGATCGGTAGCGCAGTTTCTTTCGTGGTGACCGGACTGTTGGGGTTTTTATTTCTTCTCCCTCCCCAGACATCCAGGGCCCCGCAGCCTACGTTTTCCAGGCTCTTCCCATGCCTTCTCCGCCATCACGCACCCCACACCTGGATGGAACACAGTTGCACAGAGTTCCACACGTGTGCCCCTCATTCACGCCCGCACGTGCCTGACACACCCTTCCTGCTCCCTCAGCCGCACGCAGCTGGAAGTGAGCTCCGCCGGCCCCTCTACCAGCGGGGGATAGAACTCCTTCACTGCCTGTGCCCGGACGTGGCAGGACTCCCCCACCCCCGCCACTGTCCACCAGAGCCCGGAGGGGACGGGCATGCCTGCCCCCCTTGGAGGGAGGACACACACCCAGTCCATGGCCCCAGGGTGAGCCCCTGCCTGTGCCTGTGGAGGCCCCACGTCTGTCCGTCTTCTCGCAGTCGCCCTGCCCTTCATATCCAGGCCTTTGCCCACGGGGCACGTTAGGCCTGACACACTGGGTCACCCCAGGTCCCTCTGGAGTGTTTCCCAAAGCCACAGCATGGACACCACTGCCTCCTCCGAGGAGCCTCCATGATTACCCAAGCTCGGGTGAGGCCCCAGCTCTGGACACCCCAGTGCCCCACACATGCCCCATCGGGGTACCCACGACCCCATGGGGAAAGCAAACAACGGGGTGTGGGCCAGGGGCCACACTTCTCCTGCTCATAGCCACACCGTGGCAGGAGGCACTCCACAGACACTGGCCGAGGGAAGGACAGAAAGGAGCCGTGGAGAAGCAGCAGCCTGCCAGCCCTCTGACCCCGCCCCCCGGCCTCAGTTGTCTCTGTCATCCCTGCTGGACCCTGCCCCCCCCCCGGGCCCACGTTCAGATTTGTCTCCTGGCATTTTTCGTTTCCATTAAGTCCCATAATCCTCTGGGCGTAGCAGGGCCTGGACGTGCCGGACCAGGACTAGTCTCTGGAACACGAGTTGCTCCTGCCCCGGAGCCTGAGAACCCCCACAGCCGGCCAACCCCAGCCCATTCCCCTCCCCCACTGCTACAGCCTGTGGCTTCTTCTGGGTGCAGACACGCCCCTTCCCTTTGATTCCCAGACACCAGAGGGTCATGTGACAAGTGATAGGTCATGTGACGAGTGGCAGCCAAGGGTCCCGATGCAGCCGTGTGCCCCCAGGCCCTCTACGCATTTGCACCAGCACCTACTATGTGCCAGGAGCTTCTCACGGCTAGAGGGAATGGGAGCGCACCAGCAAAGTCAGAGCCCTGGGGCCACCAAATGCAAGGACCACAGACCAGACAGCCTAAAGCAACACACATTTCTCCTCCCACTCTTCCGGGACCAGAAGTCCAAACTCGAGATGTCAGGAGCGCTGGTTTCTCCGGAGGTGTCAGGGGAGGACCTGTCCTGCGTCTTCCAGCTTCTGGGAACCCCAGGCGTCCCTGGGCTGTGGCCTCGCCCCTCCAGCCTCCACCCCGGCCTTCACACGGCCGCCTCCCCTTTCCTTACAGGGATGCCAGTCGTGGAAGCGGGACCCACCCGACTCCCCTGCGACCCAGTCTTAGCTATCACTTCTGCAGAGACCTATTTCCAGGTGAGGTCACATTCTGAGGTTCTGGGGGACGTGACCACTTAACCTAGCACAGTGGGGATCCTTGTTCTGGGACCGGCCTGTGAGTCCCATCTCGCGTCCGGGGCTGGGGCTGACCTCCTCTGCCTTCCCAGAGGGGTCGTTCCGGGGCTGCTGGTCTGCAGAGCAAGCAGCCCCGGGCGGAGAGCGCTCGCGCTGCGTGCCAGGTGAGCAGCGGCCCCCGAAGCCCCATCTCAGAGATAAAAGCTCGTCTTTAAAACAGGCTCCGTCACATTATAAATAAATTTATTAAATTACATGTTGCTGCAGATAGAGCTGTGTATTTTTCACAAACGCGGGCAGACTCAGCTGGCTGCAAGGGGGCACAGGGAGGGGGAGCTGGGGCCACGGCTTCGGGGTGGCCCGGCTGCAGCCCCCACCCCACGCCGGGGCCCCGGGGGCGGCGGAGCAGGTGCCCGGGCGCCTTGGCAGTTAGAGATGTGGGAGGGCAGAAGGAGGGGCCCTGGTGGCAGCGGCCGGCCCCTTCCCTCGCCAGCCGCCCCGGGAACAGGAAGCATGACAGGAGTGTCACCAGGTGTGACGTCCACAGGAAACGGGCTCCAAAAACTCAACCCACCTCCCCGGGGCCTGAAACCCTCCTGGCTTATCATGTGTGCAATTCACTTTTTGAAACTCTACTGAGGCGGAAAGTAACCATTTCAAGAGGTACGACGCGGTGACATTTAGTGCGTCCACGGTGCTCTGCAAACCGCTGTCTGGTTCTGGAACATTCCGGACGCCCCTCAAGAAACCCTGTGCCCGTCAGCAGCCACTGCTGCTGCCTGCTCCCCCAGCCTGGCAACCACAAGCCTGCTTTCCGTCTCCATGGAGTCACGGTTCCGGACGCTCCGTGGGAACGGGCTCACGCGATGTGGCCTGTTCAGTCTGGCTTCATCGCTGGGCAGGGGATCGTGGAGGGCCCGCCCCGCTGCAGCAGGGGTCAGTGTCTCGTTCCTTCTTGCGTCCAAGCAATATTCCGCTGTGCGGATGAGGGCGTGTTCTGTTCATCCATTTGTCCATCCGTGGGTATTTGAGGGGCACGAAGCTCACTTTTTTCAAAGCACCTATTTTCTGCTGATGCAACCGCCTGTGGGCTGACGAAGTTTCCTCCTGTCTTGGTGGAAAGGGAGGCAGGACCAGGCCCGTGAGGATGAGGGAATTTGAGTGAGGCAGCAGCACAGGGCCCTCCCTGGTCTTGACCCGCTGACCACAGGGGCTGGGTGTGGCCGTGTGCGTGGGGCCTGTGGACGTGGCCGGGGTGTGGCCTCTGCCTGCCTGGGAGCTCTGCAGGTGTCTTCCCTGTCCTGTCCTCTCCTTGCCCAGCAGCCCCTCCTGTCACCCTGCCACGTGGGTCCACGGCACATTTGACACTACGGGCCCTGTGCACACCGCTCACCATTGTATCAGGTGGGTGACTGGTGTGTACTTGGATGAACGAATGAATGAATAAATGAACGAACGAACGAACAATAATCATGACAAACCGTCCAGCTTCGGTCGCAGACCCCAGTCCCGGCCCACGTCATCAGGGGGCTATGAGGCTGCGGCCAGGCCATCCTGGAGCACATTGGTCTTTGCGGACCTTCCTCCCTGGAAGCTCCGTGAGGCAGGCAGAGGGAACAGCCACCTCTATGCCCATGGGGAAACTGAGGCTCGGGTCATCAAAATGACACCCCTGTCTTCTGAGACCCTTTGGGGCTAAGAGTTCATTAGCTTCCTAAGTGCCAAAGAGATCTAGAAAACACATCTTAAGGATCCAAAATAAGAAAAGGTAATGAGACCGTTGAAATTAGCCGACATTTAATTACTACATCCCAACTTCATTCACTGTTCAGCTGAGCGTTCACTTTAAAACAGTTCGTGGGTTAGGTTTTCCCCCTGGGCAAGAGGTCCCAGAGGGGCACACTGTCTCCTGGGAAGGTACTGTCCATCCCTGGTGAAGGGGCCACACGAGCCAAACCACTGCAGACACCATACTTCCAAACAATCGCACCTGCTGGGATGTGTGCGTTCGTGTTTGAAGAGGCTTGGGGCCAGCCCCCAAAAGTCAGCAGAGGTGGCCGCGGGCCTCCCCCGGAGCTATGGGGCAAGGCAGACGCGCACCACACAGTTGTGGGTGCGAGCAGTCGGCGAGGGGGGTGAGAGCCCCCAGCCCCACACACGTCTGCCATCCGTGGACGTCCCGGCATCTGCCATGGGTCCCTCTTCCCTGCAGCACTGAGTGTTCCCTGCACGCGTACCGTTAGGGTGGGGCGATGGCCGGAAGCCTGCGTCGTTAGCACACGCGAGGCAGTGACATCTGGGGTGGAGTGGGAACCCGGAAGGTCCCTGTTTCAGACGGGTGTGGCCGTGGGACTGGGTGATCACGTGTGTGACCTCCATGTCGTCGGTAAGAGTGAGAGCCCAGAGCACCCACCCTCAAGGACAGGAACCCAAGCTCGCCTCTCCCCGGGGGGAGGGGTCAGGTTCAGAGGGAGCACTCAGCAGACGTTAGGTAACAGGTGGAAATGTTGGGGAGGGTGTGGACGGAGCCGTGGGGCCCGGAGAACAGGATGAGGAGCTTGTCCAGCAGCCTTGGCCAGAGAGCAGATAGCTTTCTGCTGGAGAGAACCGATTCCCACCCGCCACGGCTGCGCACCATGCGGTGGACGATTCGGGCTGTGCCCACCGGACTTGCTCAACACCCCCGCCCCGCCCCCCACTGAGCACAAGGCCCCTGATTCTTCGTCCAGCTCAGGCCTTGTCCCCCTCTGGAGGTGGGCAGAGGCTGAGGCCCCCACGGCCCAGCTTTTCCAAGGCACCTGCACAGCCAGGTGGTGTGTGTACGGCCGGGGAAGGTGCCCATTGACATCTTTAACAGGTGTCTACTGATGGCCCATGGCCAGGCCGGTGCCTGGAGCTGGGGTGCGGGCTGCAGCTCACTCCCAGCAGTGCTGACAGAGAGACAAGCCGATGAGCACAGGACAAGGTCTTTGGGAGAGAAAGTGATGGGACAGAAGATGAGCTTTGAGGTCTCTATGAACTGAATTGTGTCCCCTGAGATTCCTGTGTTGAGGCCCCAGCTCCCAGTGGGGTGGCAGGTGGAGATGGGCCTTGGGGAGGTGATCGGGGTTAGATGAGGTCATGAGGGTGGGGCCCCTGTGATGGGATCAGCGCCCTTAAAAGAAGAGACCCGGAGCTCTGTCTCTGCCCTGTGAGGACTCAGCAAGAAGGTGGTCACCTGAGAGCCAGGAGGAGGGCCCTCACCCCACCGTGCTGACACCTGGACCTTGGACTTCCGGCCTCTAGTCTGTGATTTTGTTACGCGGCCCCAAGCTGACTCATACGCGGTCTGACAGAACCGGGTTCAAATCCTAGCTCTGCCAGGTCCCGGCCCCCCTTAGGCAGACGGGGGCCCAGAAGAAGGGTAGGGTGTTGTAGGTACCAAGGCACCTACAGAATCTTCCGAGACTCTCTGAACCATGGCTGTATGGGAGGTGGCCTGCGGGCCGTGGAGCAGGTGCGTCTTTGCCTCTGTGTTGGCTCCCCCAGCCTGCCGGCCACTTCAGACCCCAAATCCCGCGTGGGAGCCCCGAGTTGGCTGAGACCCTGCCCCTCGCTGGGGGCGGGAGCTGGTGACGGTGTCCCCTCTCCAAGAGGCCCAGAGCACCCGCCTTCCAGGACAGGAATGCAGGCTCATCTCTCCCCTGGGGGAGGGGGGGTGGGCAGGTGGCACAGGGAAGGGGGAGCCCAGGACAATACCGTCAGCATCACCGCGAGGGAAACTGAGGCGGCACGCTGTCGCTCCACAGATAGTACTCGGGAAGATCTGGCATTTTACAGGGAAAGGGGCCTTCCTACTCCTCCTGTTTAAATTTAGTCTCATCATCTCTGCTGCCCAGACAGACAGGATGCGTCCAGGGAGTCATAACATGAGCCTCCGGTTCTGCCGTGAGATGCCGAAACACCAGTTTGCCCTGTGGGCTCGGATCCCTTTGCCCGTCTTGGTTTCTCCCCCTCGACCTTCCTTTCCCAGCCCATCCAAGCTCCAGACCTTCTGTCTCGCTCTATCCCGTTGTCTTTTCCTTTTTAAAAACCAGCATCTGTTGGAGGCAGGAATACCACTTACCAAGGTCATTCGTTCTCAAAGGGCAAACGTCGTGCCCCCAGGAGGGGCCCATCAGCCCCTGGGCGCCCCCTCAGAAAATCGTGTTTTGTGGAGATCTTCGCCACAAACGCCTTTCCTCTCTGAAAATCAGACTCACTGCCACGCGCTCTTTTGTAACCTGCTTTTTTTGAAACAACACGTGGAGACCATCTTTCCTCGTCAGTAAGTGCTGCTGTCCATGATTTGGTGGCTGCACACAATTGCCAGAATGAATTTCATGCCTCGTCTCTCCATGGCTCTCACTCCTACCAACGTTCCTGCCGGGTTGCCGCTGTTGACAGCCCTTTCCCCAGGGCCTCCTCCTCCGCCCCATGGCTCTGACTCCCCAGGGCCTGCCTAACTGGGGTTCTCACTGGCCAGTCTACCTGTAGAGAGACAGCATAGAGGAGGGACCAATCCCTATTGTTCCGGTTTCTTAGTGACTTGTGTGGCAGGCTCTCTCGTCCCTCAATGTCCAAGAGCATGGCCTTCAGAAACCCTAGCATGGCTCTCCACGGAATACTGTTTGGCCATTGAAAAAAGATGCTGGAAATCCGGGTGTCCAGGCCAAGACAGCCAAGATGGGTCCTACATGACCAGAGCAAGTTGCAGAAGGAGTCACAGAGTCACGAGTGACCCTATTTTATTAGAAAGAACACCTACGTGTTTCCATATCCATCCATATGCCCAAAGACACGTAAAGAAAAGTCTGTTATACTACTGCTCAAACTGATGTCTGCAGTCGCCCCTGGGAAGGAGGGAAAGGGGAACTTGCTTCTCCATGTTAGTTACGTATTCAGAAGCAGTGCGTTCTGGGACAGTGCTTGGTAAGCACCGCCCCCTCCGGAAGGGAAGGCTCTCACCTGGCCCAGGTAGCGGCCACCCGCCGGAACCTTCCCATGCTCAGCGCTGGCCGCAGGCAGTGTTTGTCTTGCCCTTCTCCTGGAAAAAGAGGTCCAGAGAAGTAAATCTGAGGAAGGAAGTCATTTTTCAATTTTTTAGGCGCTTTATGACTAGTCTTGCCTCTTGGTTTCTGAGAGAGGCATGTCCCCTCCACATGCTGCTTGGTCAGCCACACAGATGCTGCCTCAGAATTAGCCACCAAGATCCCCGTGGAGACGTGTGTGCCCACACCGCCCAGCTCTGAGTAGCCAGCTGAGCCCAGGACCACGTGTGCCGTTGGTTCCAGCTCTGCCTGAAGAGAAGCAACAGCAATAGATCAACACAGTGGCCTCCCAGTGGGGTCCCCCAGCCCCAGGCACCTCCTTACATCCACCTGGAACCCCACACCTGCAGGGATCTAAGAGGCAAAGTTTGTAGTATCCTGGCTTTCAAACATGCCCAGAGGCTCACACTGAAGATGAGCCTCACCACCACCTCTTAGCTTTCTTGCTTTTGGGGTCCTGCCCTTCCTGGCTGGCTTGGACACTGGCCAGGCCTGATAGTCATGTGCTCAGAGGAGTCCTCCCTGACCACCCCCCCATCTCAATCAGGATAGCCCCCACTGCATCACCCCCAGGGCAGACATGTGTACAATCCCCCAATCCTTCACCACGTTGGGGTGACTTCATCAGTCATTGTTTCCACAGGCTGGGAGTCCATGGTGCCAGGGTAAAATCTGTCTTGTTCCCTCCTGTCTCCCCAGGGGAGATGCTCACTCAAAAGTTGAAATCGCTGTTAGATGGATAAATGAATGGCTGGATAGATGGTTGGATGGACAGACGGATGGATGGACAGACAGACAGATGGATGGACAGATGGACAGATGGGTGGATAGATGGGCATGTGGATGGATGGATGGGTGGGTGGATGGATGGATGGATGATGGTGGATGGATGGATGGACAGACTGACGGATAGATGGTGAATGGATGGAATGGATGGACAGATGGGCATGTGGGTGGATGGATGGATAGGTGGATGGATGGA
>NW_024412786.1:6288897-6332099 GCF_014898765.1 Herpailurus yagouaroundi | reverse complement strand
ATGGATGGATGGGCATGTGGGTAGATGGATGGATAGGTGGATGGATGAGTGGACAGACGGATGGACAGACAGACAGACAGATGAGCATGTGGATAGGTGGAGGGAGGGAGGGAGGGAGGGAGGGAGGGAGGGAGGGAAGGAGGGAGAGAGGGATAGATGGACGGATGGGCATGTGGGTGGATGGATGGATTGATGGATGGATGGGTGGATGCTCCAATGGGTGGATGCATCCATGGATGGAAAGATACAGGGATGGAGGGATGGGTGGGTAAATGATTAGACAGATAGAGGGGTGTGTGGGTGGGTGGAGGGAGGGAGGGATAGATGGATAAAGGCAAGCCTTCACTTATTAGGAACAAAGAACAAAGACAATTTCTGGCCAATTTTTTTAATGACAGTTGGGGTTGGGGATTATTGTAGGACACTGTGGCCTGGGAATCAGAGCTACGAGGACTCTAGGCAGCTCTACAGACTGGCTACTGGCCCTGTCCCTCCCTAATGCTATCTCAGCTCCTCTCTGCCAGTTGGTCCTATTATCACTGGCTCCTAATTTTCTGATTCTAGAAGCAGCCAGTCTGGTTTCACCAACCCTCCCAGCCTATTGGGCAATGCCCTTGGCATCAGCTGCTGGCCAGCCAATAGATGCGTTGCCCCTGGACCGGGTGCCCACTCATGGGTCAGTCAGGCTGCCAGAATACAAAGCATGCCGTGCTTTCCCAAGCTGGGGAGGGAATGGCTGTGGCCTGGGCAGTTCCAGCATGGAGGGGCTGTGAGGTGGCACTCACCATGCCTCCCATACAACATGCAGTACACCCAACACCCAACTCAAGCCTCAGGCTTTGATGCTCATCCCCGGGGTCGTGGCAGTGGGGCTCAGGGGCTCATCCTCCAGCCCTCCAACCTCCACATCTCTGCTAACCCTCGGGCCACCTGGAGTCCACCTGGGGATCCCCTCCTCCCTGGAGCCTCCTTCACGGGTCTCATCGGCTTCCACACACCCCTCCCCCAGGACCAGGCACAATTCGGACTCACCCTGAATCTCCCACTCTGTCCCTGTCAGCCAGCTGCTCAGTTCACACCCAGCACCGGCCGTGACTGGCCGTCCGGCCATTTCTTGGTGTTCAGTGTCCCCCATCAATGTGGCAGTATCCTGAGCCTCACAAGGCTGCCGTGAGGATGGGAAGAGAAAGGCTCTCTTGTGAGCGAGCTCCGTAAATGGTTCCTGAGGCACCTCCTGCTTATTCCACACGCAGACCCCACTCACCCTGCCTAGACCCACCCAGTCAGCCTGTCTGGGGAGAGGACCCCGGGTTCCACGTTTCTCCAAAGCTCCCCAGCTGGCGCTGAGATCCGCACACAGTGGCGGCTGTAAGCAAAGCCCCCTTAGGTGCCACACTGCATCTGACACCAGGCTGGGTGTCCACGGGGACCGGTGCCACCCAGAAGCCACCCTTGACGAACCGGGAACTTGGGGAGACAGCTGCCCAGCCTCCGACCGCCCTGCACCTCAGACCAAAGTGAGTCGCCGTAGGTATTGTGTGTATGTTATCCTCTGCTTCCATACGGAGCACATGGGAATCCAAGGTGAGGAGAATGAGTTACTGAGCAGGTGCCCTGTGCTGAGCATTCTGAGCGGACACAGTTTCAGCCGACTCTCCTCGTCATGTTCAGACATATGTTCTAAGCTAATTGGATCTGGGGCCAGACTTGGCGGGCTCCACCATGCTCCATCAGCGCTAATGGAGTTAAGGGGCTTGGAGGGACAGGATGTTGACAACGCCCCTTGGCAACGGACGTGCTCCTCCCTGCTGCCCCCTCCCCCAGGCCAATTCCCATCACACAGACCCCTCCCGTGGTATCTCCTTGGTTCTGTTCAGGTTCTCTGGGTGTCTCACAAAGCAGGCATGGGCCACACTTGACCCCACATCCCGTCTCCATCTGCTCTGTGCTCTGAGCCCTCCCCAGTTAGCTCTCCGGCTGGCAGTAAAGGCCAGGCCTGGCCAGGGAGCTCTCCCCACTCCCTGACTGGCTGCTCCCAGGGAGAGGCAGGGCTGACCTTTGTGGGCATCTGGGGCAGACATTCCAGCCTCTCCCACCTTAGCCTGAGAGATGGTTTTAGGACCATCTCTACAAAAACCATCTCTGTCCTAGAGATTGAATGGACGCCCAGAGAGGTCAAGTGGCTTCCCAGGGTCACACAGCTGAGAGATTGGAGGGCAGGAATTGAAGCTGGTTCCTTCTGCCTTTATACCCTGCGTGCTGCCCTGGGCACTGGTCAAGTTTGCCCTCAATTAGTGGAAAAACTACATTGGAGTCATGGTGTCGGTTGGAATTAGAAATGACACTAAAAATAAAGCCCAAGCAACCCTAATGTAATGCAGAGTTCTTCAGATAGAAAGGTGACCTCTTTGAGGAAGACAACAGGCTTTTCCTCACTTAACTGGAATAAACAACCATGTTTGTGGCTTTATTTCAGTGGCCACAGAAGCTTTTCTTCCCATGCCCTCCAAAAAAAGAGAATTGATTTCCCCACTGTGTACCCCCCAACCAGGTCCTCGTGGATGACTCCTCTGTGGGAAGGAAGCATCACAGGCCTGCTGACCCTGTGGCACCTTTTGCCTCTAGTTGAGCATGTTCTGTCGTCCCCAATTCTGTCCCCACTTACATCACTGAGATGGCCTAATGCAACAGGTGCGTGTTGCATGGCTGAGAAAAGCTGGAGTTTTGAGGGTCCCCTAGATATGGTGGGCTCTGTGACAAGGAGCCCCCCCTCCCCCCAGGGCTCACAGAGGGGCACAGGAAACCAGCAGACTGCCCCTGGGCCCATCCTGGCCACCATGGGCAGCCCAGGCCTGCAGCCTCCCATCCCCATAAAAACAGCACATGAGCCAGGCCTATGGGGGCCTCAGTGTTCCTGCCCATCCCAGCCAGGCCTGGCGGAGTCCCAGGCTCTCTCTAGCTCTCCATTGGCCACTGGTGCAGACAGCCTGAAGGGTGGGGGAGTAAGTGACTTTTGTTCCTACCACCAAGGAACTGTCCTTGGTCCTGGCAGAACTGGGTCTCCCTCCTCTCCCATTAGGAGCCCCTATTGGCTTGTGTGGCACAGGAGTGGGTTAATTTTACTTTGCAGGTGGACAGTGGATGTGGGTGAGTGTTCTGGAGGCCAGGAGGTCTGTGAAACTCAGGGGGGACTCGGAGAGGGCCTGCTGGTGGCTTCGTGGGCTTCTGGCCCTTTTTGGGGTGCAGGCTGCCTTGTACCCCCTTGTGTTGAGGGGTATCCAAGCACAAAGGGAAGCCTCGTCCCCGTCGGCCTTGTTTATTAACCTGCTATTTATTAACAGCCAGAAGGGGAGGAGCTGGTCTGCGAAGACCTCAGCCGTGACCTCCACAGCTGGCTCTTCTCTGGGCTGTTGTCAACTCAGCTCTGCCAGCAGATGAGTTTCTGTGGCTGCTGTGACAGAGGACCACATATGTAGCGGCTTCAAACAACACACATGTGTTACCTTGGAGTTCCGGGAGTTACAGGTCCAGAACGGGGCTCAAGGGGCTAGAATCAAGGCATCGGCAGGGCTGTGTTCCTCCTGAAAGCTCCATTCCTGGCCCTCACCTTCTAGAGGCGCCCTGGCTTGTGGCCCCAGCCCCTACTTCCAGCGTCATGCCTCCCTGTCTGACTCTGAGTCTCTCCTTTTGAGAGAAAGGACTCTGTGGTCACAGTGAGCCCACCTGGATCATCTAGGATCACTGGCCATCAGCACCCTTTACTCAGTCACACCTGCCCTGTAAGTCACACAGTCACGGGCACCAGGGACCAGGATGTGGACGTCTTTGGGGCCTCCTTGTACTGACCTGCAGAGGGCAGGGTCTGGGGGTACCTGTGGTCCTGGGATCCAGCACCGACCCTGGAGATGCTGCCGGGGCCTGAGCTATCCCAGCAACCGAGTCAAACCTCGATGAGGCATTTCGCCTCTCTGAGCCTCAGGGCCCTGGAAAACCTTCACGTCAGGGTTGCTGGGTCTCAGGAGAGGTGATGTGTGGAGGGAACCATCAGCACAGCTGGCACGCAGTAGGTTTCCCCAAGGATTGCTCTCCTGTCCCCAAATGCCTCCCGCAGAAACCCAGCGTCCACCCTCCCCTTGGCGCCAGCTCCCACCCACCACACCGGGCATTTGCCCATGCTGTCCCTCTGTCTGGTGTGCCCTCTCCTCCTTCCCCAGTGCTGAGGCCCCCCCACCCCACTTTCCAGGACAGGCTTCTCCGCTCTGTGTTCTGTGCCCCTCCCCCTCCCCCAGCATTTACCACCAAGTGCACGTGGCTGTTTCCTGCGGCAGCATGGTGGTCCGTGTCCTCCTTCAACATGTCCCCGCTTGGGCACAACGCCAGCCCAGGGAGGCTCATGGAAAATGTGTAGGATGCAGGTTGATGTCAGAGGGTCCTGGGGCAGGGGGCAGGCTGGGCCGACAGGGAACCATGTTGCACTTTGAAGTCCTCTGACCTTTGCAGACAACCTTGGGGTCCCCTCTGCCTGGCACGGTCTGGGGCTTGTTAAGTTTTCACCGAGAGAGCCACGTGCCCAGGTGGGAGCCTTCGCCCATAGGACACGAGGGCTCCCCAAGACATTGCCCACCTCACAGGACCATCTCTGGTCGTGGCCACACAGCACTATTTTAAGGCCTGGCCCGGGCTGACGCACAGCTCAGCAGCCCAGCAGTAGAAGTGTGTCCGTACCGACGGCTGGCCAGTCTTCAGGCCGTGAGCAGGGCCAGTCACGTTTGAGTTTACAGCCCCAGGCCCAGCACTGAGGCCACACACCATAGGTGCTCCGTACAAACAGGCCTCCTCCCTCCAGGCCCCTGCTCGGGGGCGGTTCCCTGTCACTGCACACGGGCCCAGGTCTGTCTGGGCCTCCTTTAGCTAAGAGGCCTTTACACCCTGGCCCCAGCCTTGGACACACAAAGGCACTGGGCCCCACCCGTCTGTCCCCTCCAGGCCCATGCTGGCAGCCACAGACTCTGGTGGGGGCCACCCTGAGGCCGGGCCCCAGTGCCCGCCCCATCCCAGAGACCCCGCCCCAGGAGCATCCCCTCCATTTTGGCAAGAAGCCCTACCTTTGCTTTTCCTAGTGGACCCGCGCTTGTCACTTAGACACTCAGTCACACACAATGAGTTCTCTTGCTGGGCATGATGCTCTCGACAGCTGTGAGGGGTCCAGCACAGCCAGCACAGAGCAGGCGTGGGGTGGGGTGACGTCCAGACCCCCAGGTCCTCACACACCGGGAATCGGGTGGGCGCGCAGGTTTGAAAAGAATCTAACTTGACAAGTGAGGGTATTCAGGTAAACGCTCGCCCGCGTTCACGCTCACCCTCGCCTGCCTTCAGGCTCACACTCACTTGCACTCAAGGGCAGATAGGAGAGTCACCCATCCTGTGTCAAGGCAAGCAAAGGGCTGAGAATCACCACGGTTCCCAAGGATCTAAACCATCACCAATGAGGGATGTTCTCATGGAAAGAACAGACATTTCCATCTAAGAAGAAAGCTTAGTTACCTCTGAGCTGCACCAGGATCCTCCCGCGGGTTCCTATGATTGCCCTGTGTCGCGTAAAAGTTTGTGACCCCCTCTCTTGCCTGCAAGCACAAGGCCGCCCCTTGTGTGTGGCTGATGAGTGATGGTGTGCGAAATGAAGGCTCCAGCCCCGACCCTTCCTGGGCCCTCCGGTAATGGCCGCCCCACATCTCCCTCTGTCACCTTCACTGTGGACGCATGGCCGTCCACCCTGCCCCTGTTTGGTCTCCAGAGTCTGGGAGAGTCCGGGGGGCCCGGGGACGACGTAGTCCGGGCTGGGCGAGTCCCCCGTTCACTGCCAAAGAGGATGGAGGTGTCCTACCTGACACCTCACGTTCTGTGCCAATGACCTCACCATCCTCAGGGGAGCAGGGGGGTGTCCTTCCTGAAAACCGCTTCACGTGCGCGAGAATACAAGTTCAAAAGCAGTACGGATTCCTGCTTCCTTGCGGAGGCAGGAGTCCTGCTTTCTGCAGCCTGTTTGTAATTCTGGGAAGAACAAGCAGGCGGAGGGAGGCAGAGCCCGTGGGGTGAGCAGGGAGTCCTGGGGCGTCAGCCTGCCCAGGCCCGAATCCCACCTTGGCCAGGTGCCATGCACCTGTGCGCATCCAGTCCCCCGGGGGTCATCGAAGACCTGACATGATGCCGTACTCACTGTGTGTGTGTTTGCTCGGGCTGCCGTCTGCAAAGTCAGGCTGCAGGACGACAAGGTGTCACAGCCTGGGGGGCTTACACATTTACCCTCTCCCGGTCCCGGAGGCCGGGGACCCGAGGTCCGGGCGTGGGCAGGGCCGGGGCCTCCCGAGGCCTCTCTCCTTGTGTGCGGACGGCCATCCTCTCCCTGTGTCCTCACGGGGCCGTCCCTCTGTGCGTGTCTGTGTCCTGACCCCCTCTTCTTTGAAGGACCCTGGTCACCCTGGGATCAGAGCCCACCCCAGTAGCCCCATTGTAATTGACCTGTTTTTTCAAAGCCCCCATCTGCAAATACAGAGCCCTTGTGAGGTGCTGGAGGTCAGGTTTCAACATGTGACTTTCCAGGAACACAACTCAGGTCATAACTGTGTGCTGGGCACCGTTAAGGTCACATTCTGGCCTTGACACCCACCCCACTCCACAGCCCTGGCAGGTGCACCTGTTGCAGTAAAAAGCCCCAGCAGCTCACCCCCTCTGACTTCTTGTCATCAGATTCCCAGACCGGACCTTCTCTCCATCTTTACACCTGCTCGCTCTGCTTCCACCTGGAGGGGCCGGTCCTGAACCCCCCCTCCACGTGGCCTTCCCCACAGCACCCCCCGTACGTTCACTGTCCTAATGACCTCATCCATTTATGTCCTAGGGCATCCCCTCCAGCCCTCCCCCGTCCCTGCCCCCAGCCTGGACGCTCCAGTGTGGTTACAACTGGACCCACGGGAAGAATCGTGAACCCAGCTGGAGCTCGGGGCTCCAGTACACTAACAGCGTGTGCTTTCTTTCAACCCCCACTGACGGGCACCTGGCATGTGACTGTCTGCCCTGCACCTGCCCGCGGGCCAGGCACAGCTCGAGGCTCAGCCCCGATGGTTGAGGAAAGATGTGCATCTCTCCTCCTGGTCTGGGTCTTTGCCGGGGTCAGGGACAGCACCCTGGTGACACAGGCCGTGCGGTGGCCCCAGCTGCATCTTGGGTGGCCACCACAGAGCTTTGGGGTGTGGTTTGTGAAGAGAGCACTCTGGGAGATGGAATGTTCCAGAGCAGAGAGGTGATGATCTCCACCACAGAGCTTTGGGGTGTGGTTTGTGAAGAGAGCACTCTGGGAGATGGAATGTTCCAGAGCAGAGAGGTGATGATCTAGTGGCTCGTGGACACGGGCAGGTCGCCGAGGGGAGCTGGGCCCCGGAGCCTCATCACTGTCCTCGCAGGCTACCGCCACACGCTGTGGGCATTGGTCAGGGCCCCTTGGAGGCCGCGATCGGCCAGGGCAGGGGACCAGCTGGGGGGATCGCAGGGGGGAGGGGGGGCCGCAACAGGGGGATCGCAGGGGGATCGCAACAGGGAGAGGAGCCGCGGGCTCTGTTTTCTGCGTGCTGGGTGCCGTTCCATCCGACAGGCAGGAACCCAGGGGCCAGGGTCTGCTGCCCTGTGGATGTCCTGGGTGTCGGGGTAGCAGCTGCCGCATCCGTCCGTGTCTGTGCTCTGAGCACAGCTGCCCCACGCCTTTACCTGGCTGTATTCTGAAAACCAGCCTGTATGCCTTTGGCCCCCGTTTATGGTGAATCTGAGGCTCTGGGAGACTGTGTGACAACCCCCCTCTCCCCGCAAGCCCCAGAAGTGCTTCCCTGGGCTCTGAGCCAGCCCCGGGGACTCCCAGCCTGCCATAGGCAGGCAGGTAGGCAGCTGGCCACCGTGGTCTCCCCCTGAAGACCAGCGGGAAGGACTATGCTGCCAGCAACACAGGCTGCCAAGGTGCCCTCACTCAGCACGTTTAGATTCCTCCTTCCCGTGTTCCTTGATATGCTGGAACCTTCTCCACCCGAGCCCGGAGCTTTGGGGACCAGGACAGTACCAACAGCCTCACTCTCCTGACTGGCAGGGCAGGGATTTTGAGTGTCCTGGAGGCTTCTGGGCCCTGCAGGGTCACATCAGTGCCTCGGTTTCCCAGACTGAAGGAAGAGGGTCCTTGGCGGTGCGGCATGGGGAGAGGGGTGGGCAGGGGGGACACTCACTGCTCACACTTGCCCCTGGGAAGGAAGGAGGGAGGTGGGGCTTGGGGCCGAGGCCTCTGCATGAGAGGTGCAGGCCCAGCGTCCTCGGGCTCCCACCATTCCCGCAGGGTATCTCGGGACCATCGTTGTTCGCTCGAGGAGCCGGCACTCACTGGGGATGTGGGGCCCACAGGCTGTGTCCCGGGGTGACTGGCAGGAGAGCAAGGCCTACAGGGACCGTGGCTCACAAAGGCGTTGTCAGGGAGCACCACAGAGCCTCGCAGCAGCCCTGGGCATCCCCGTCACATCACTGGGGAAACCGAGGCTATTGGAGGTCTTGGCCCCTCATTCAAGCTGCTGCTGAGGGAAAAGCTAGGGCTGGGAGTGTGGGTCCTTGGCTCCTAGGCCACCGCTTCTCCCGCAGGCCACCGTCTTCCCAGGTGGGCCGGGCTCGGCACTGGAGTTGGCAGAAGTCACTGTGCAGCACTTAGACCAGCAAAGGGCCCCAGGGGTGCTGAGGGGCAGACCGGCTCTTGGTGGGTGTGAACGGCTCAGGCTCACCGCTCCTCAGGTGCGTTTTCCAGAACCCACCCCCCGGGACGCTCGGCCACACATCTGCATTCATGAGCTGGGGGAACGCAGTGTCCCTCGCTGGCTCTCGGCAGCCCGGTGCTCTGCCGATTCAGTCCACGGTCACCAGGCGCTGACACAGGCCAGGCTGCGTGCAGCAAAGCCTCGGGGACTTGCCGTCGGTGCACAGATACAGATGTCAGGCCCAGCTCCCAGCAGCCCGCGGGAACTCAGAGTTCCTTTGCTCTCCCCAACCGCGTCCCCAGACCTCTCTGCCCATCACCCAACCACCCGCCGAGCACCCCAGAGCACATGGCAAGGAATGCTGTGCAGCCCCAGAATCTCTGCCCTTCCTCGACCTCGAACCCGCCCCCCCATGCATGCGTCTGTTTATTTGTATACCGTAACATGTCCTCACGTGATAAAACTCGGCATCAGAGGCCCCGCACTCCCCGCCCGGGGTGGGGGGACTGGGTTTGCTAACGAGTCAGGGAAGGGCACAGAGACCCTTCAAGCCAGGCCCCCCACAACCGTGAGCAGAGGAACGACGGGTAGAAGTCCTACCGGAGTGTAAACATGTGAACATGGAAGGAGCCAGGGGCCAAGAGCCAAAGCTGCATCAAGTCAGCCTGTTCTCCTGCCTCCAAAGACCCCCACACCCCTTGTGTGCCTCCCAGTGTGGGGAGCTAGGATTTGACGGCCTAGGACATCAGCTCCCTAGCAGGATGCGTGTGGAGGGCCAAGGCATTCCTACAAGGACTGAATGGCCTGGGACTAGTACAGAAGCCCCCACAGAAAAGCCCCAGACAAAACGTGTGGGGGGAGACTGATCAGCTGGGGTAAACTAAGGCAGGGTCTAGTGGGATTGGGTAGGGCGCCCCCATAAGCACTATGGGCTGTGGGGTCGTGGGCTCCAGAGGGCCTGAGTTCGCCATCAGGGCCAAGGTGGTGGGGGGGGCCGCTGGGGGCCCAACTGCAGCTGGGCCCCGGCCCAAGGAGACCAGACTTGCCAAAATTTGGAAATCCTGGCTGGGAGCAGAGGCACGAGATAGGGTGGAGCTTTGGGCCCAGAAATGTGGTTTTGCTGGTGGCGAGAGAGAGCCTGGGGTCGCGGGGTCAGACCCAGGCAGGATGCAGAGACAGAGCTCTAACGGGGATGCCCTGAGATGTCAGCCTAGGCACGGAATGGGGTGGGGAGTGCCGTCAGCGAGCCCCCAGTGCCCCCAAATCCCCGGGGTCAGGAAGCACTTTGCAGACGCTGAGACAGAACGCAGAATGGTCTTTCTTGAACTGCCGTGTGGGGCGTAGGGCGGGAGCGGCAATGCTCGGTTTCCCGCCCTGCCCCGAGGAGCAGGGGGAGCCTGCAGGGGACATGGATCCAGACACTGTCTCCCAGAACTTTGAACCCGGATCCAGTCCATACTGGAAGGGCCGTTGAGAGGCGTTCTCGCGTCCCAGTCCCACTCACTCAGACCGTCTTCATCCCGCAGCCACTTTGCCCCCACGTGGGGGGATGGCATCTGTGATGTGGCGTAATGATTTCTTTTTTTTCCAAACAACTTGACTGAGGTATAATCGACATACAGTAAACTTCACACAGTTAAGTTGTACAATACTATACGTTTTGACGCACGTGTCCCCTCGTGAAACCATCACCAGGTTCAAGAGGAAGCATCCATAGCCCCGAAGGTTTCCTGAGTTCCCGTGACCCCCACCTCCTGCTCTCCCCACCCCCGTTTCCTTAGCAACCATTCCTCAGCTTCCTGCTACTCCTGTAGTTTGCATTTTCAGGAGCTTTACATAAACGGGGCATCATACCGTCTGGGCTCTTTTTTCTTTTTTTGGTTTGGTTCCTTTGACTCAGAGTCATTGCTTTGAGATTTGCGTATACGGATCGTTCCTCTGTATTTACGAGTGACGCTCCATGGCTTGGCTGGGCCACAGTTTGCTTAACCGGTCGCCCGCTGATGTGCACTGGACGGAACCCACTTCCGGGTGCTGCAGAAACGCGCTGCAAATTGTTTGCACTCAAGTCTCTGTGTGGACGTATGTGTTTGTTTCTCTTGGATAAATACTCAGAAGGGGAATGGCTGGGTGACATGGTAGAAAGAAACGTGTAACTTTTTAAGTTTATTTTTGAGAGAGAGAGAGAGAGAGAGAGAGAGAGAGAGAGCGCGCGCATGGGCAGGGAGGGGCAGAGAAAGAGGGAGAGACACAGAACTCGAAGCGGGCTCCAGGCTCCGTGCTGTCAGCACAGATCCCGATGCGGGGCTCAAACCCTCAAACTGTGAGATCATGACCTGAGCCGGAGCCAGACGCTCAACCGACTGAGCCACCCAGGCGCCCCTAAATGTGTCACTTTTTAAGAAACCGCAAACGGGTCTTCCAGAGCGGCTGCACCGGTTGGCACTCCCCCGGCGGTGTGGTCCAGCTTTCCACTGTCATCGGTCCCACAGGTGTGCAGTGATGCGTCCTTGGGGTTCTAGTCTGCGTCTCTCTTATGACTCAGGATGTTGAGTATCTATCCATGTGCTTATTGGCCGCCAGCACATCTTCGCCCGAGAAGCCAGAACTAGAACGTTGTGGGGAACACACGGGGTGGGGGAGGCGTCTCTTGTCCTCTCTTCGTCCCCCCCACCCCCACCTCCTGACAGCTCCAAAAGGGGAACTACATTTGAGGTCCTGGAGGCGACTGAGCACGGAGCACTGGTTTCTGGGGTGTCTCCCGGTGCCCTCCGGCCCTTCAGCTGAGGGAGGCCCTGCAGCGCTCCCTCTTGAGCGGTGGGCCGGCTGTAGTGACCCGGATGGAGGCCGCACAGTCTGAAGGCTTCCAGCAGAGCTCAGAGACACGCCAAGTGCAGGCTGCTCGGGGCCCCTTTCAGGGTAAAGCCTCCATGGGGAGCGTGGTGGTGGAACAGCGGTCCCGGTCCCCAGAAGCAGCCCTGGCGTGTCCTTGACCACAGCTCCTAAAGGAAGCCAGGCAGCACCCTTCCCGGGGTCAGGGCCACCTGGGGTGGTGCTGGGGCCCAAAGTTCTGCCATTAGGAATAAAATAATGTTTGTTAAGTCCTCGTCAAGGACAGGAGCGCTGAGCCCCTTGCAAACCCCCGCCAGATCTAAAAGAGGGAAGGGCTTCAAAGGGCCAGGGGCGCTGCGGCTCAGCACAGCTACCCACGGAATCCGTTTTCAGGCAGGCCTTTTCAAGGCCGGTGACAGAAGTCCCCCTCAGCATTCAGGGGAGCCACAGGACGCTGCCACTTTTATAGGTCAGAAAACAGTGAGGCAGCGGCGGCCGTCAGGGCCCACCCGACAGCCGAGTTTAAGTAGCGGGTCACGCGCCGCGCCGGCGATCGCACACTTAGGGATGGGTCCCCGGATGCAGGCTGGATGCAGGGGTCCCGGGCGCGGGTCTCCACTTCCCCCCCCTCGTTCACGGGCCCCCTTTCCCGGTGCGGCAGGTCGTACCCGCCCACCTGCGGCCCTCACACCCACGGCACCCTCGCACACCCTCCGGCACCCTCGCACACCCTCCGGCTCCGATGACCGGGGACCACCTGCGCCGGAGACCCGGCCGGAGAACCCAGGCGGGGTCCTGATTGGCCTGGCTTGGGTCACATGACCTTTCTTAAACCAATCACTGTGGCCTGGGGAGCGGGAAGCTCCGACTGGCCAGGGCTGGGCCACGTGGGCGCAACCCCTGCCTGGAGAGGGCGTGTCCTCGTGGCTCGGGAGACCGGAAGCTCCGTGGGGGCCACGTGAGCAGAGAAGCCCCGCCCTCGGCGGACAGCGTAGGCGGAGAGGCCGGCGGTCGGACCGGGGGAGACACACCGCACGGGACACAGGGGTCCTGCCTTCCCTGCTGGGGGTCTCTCTGCAGGTCAGCCCACCAGCCGCCCCAGGGCACGGGAGGGGGGCCCCCTGGGGGCCCGGTGCGTCCGAGCAGCCATTGCCGGCGGTGGCTCGCCGTCACAGGTCACCAGCTGGGGTGGGGTGGCGGGGGCCGCGTCCCCACGGGGAGGAGGGGGGCGGGGCTCTCCGGTGGGGCGGCTGCAGGAACGGGTCTCAGAGGCCACACCTGGCGGGCTCCGTGCTGCCCTTACCCCGCTGCTTCCCTGCAGAAGGGGACAGGCCAGGGGGAGGCGCCGACCGGGTCACCCTCCAGAGGGAGCAGTGGCCATACTCCACGGTGCGCTGGCTTTGGGGCGATTCACACGCTTTCTCTCCAGCCCGAGGTTCTCCCCGTAATGAGAAGCTCCCCGACTACACGGAGCTCTGGATTCCAGCCGCCCCCGAGAACCCATTAAGCGCCTTCGTCAGGATCGCCTTTAGTGTTTTTTTCTGAGTTATTAAGCTGAGGAGTTCCCTGCAAGGAGCTTTCGGGGACACAAGGGAGAGGGAAGGCAGTTCGGTTCTCTGTGTGTCTTTCATGGCACTGCCTTTTCCTGACTCCTCTCCCGAAGCTCAGGGCCAGGGGATTTTCAAAGAGGGAGTAGGATCCGCCCTGGGGCTGGAGACAGCTTCTCCTCCGGAAGGATCCCCCCTCGAGCCTCCCCAGATGCATGCCTCCCGGTAAGGTGGAAAAAGCAGCAGCTGCGGAGGAAGCTGATTTCTAGATTCCTCCTGGTGGGAGTTCTCCTCGGATCCCTGAGCAGAAACCATGCCAGCCAGGATGGGTGTCATCCTCTAGCCACCTGCCCCTGGCCTCACAGCCCTCCGTGCATGGGCCCCCAGCCTTCAGTTCCCCAGAAACCGACTACCTGGACCCAGCTCGCTGCTAGTCTCGACTCACCGCCCACTCTTTGGTGGCCTGTCTCCGTGTCACAGTGTTTTGGTGTGAATACTCTGGTTCATTTGAAATTCCCGGGGGAAACACACACACACACACACACACACACACACACACACACACACACACTCAGCATCTGGAGCCTCCCTGCCATCCCCACGGAGGACACGGGGCTTAGCACCCGTCCTGTCGGCTCAGGCTGCCATAGCAGAGCACCACAGACCACGTGGCTTCAGCAACAGAGTCATTTGCTCAGAGTCCTGGAGGCTGGAAGGGCTGGTTTCCTCCAAGGCGTCTCTCCCTGGCTTGCAAATGACCTTCTCCCTGCGTGGGGGCACCCCTGCTGTCTTTCCAGACTCTCAGTTTCCTCTTCTCGTGAGGACACGTGAGGCTGTTAGGGTGGGCCCTCCCCCAAATACAGTCAGGTGCAGAGGTGCTGAGGGTAGGACTTCAGCTTGGTTTCAGTGGGGCAGGGGGCAGGGTGGGGACACACCATCCGACCCATGACAGCAGCCCAAAAAAGATGATGCTGCGGACCATTTTCATCAGTTACAGCCAAGAGTGTTTGATGCAGGGTGGGAGGGCAGCACTCCTTGATGATGCTGGTGCTACTCAGCAGCTACCGAGAAAGTTCCAGAAGCATCCTACCATCAAGGAAGGAAAATGGTATATCTGGCCAACCAAGGAACCAAGCACCACCACGTGGGGTTTCTTTGATCGTGTTCGGCAGATGTGGGGCAGAGTAGAGAGGCATGTTTCTGTCCAGGTAATTAAGGAGGGACTTCAAAAGCTTCAGAAGCTGGAGGCTTTCTGTTCAATTATTCAGACTGATGCATCCAAAGGTCTCTGAACAGGAAATAGGGAAGAGATTGCTAAGTAGTTATGATGAAGAGTAAATGAATTACTTGTCAGTGGTGCACATGTGATCTCGGAGCACCGCATGAGCTTGTGTCTCGCCAGGTGCGTGCTGTCCGTGAACGCTGGTGTGGGAGGGGTGGGTGGGAAAGGAGGCCCGGTCTCTCGGGAATGCCAGTCATTTCTTCCTTTTCCAAGATCGGTGACCACCTGTGTCTTTGTCAGGCGTGATTACACACTTCAGCGTGAGTCTGAGAGTCTTGGCATTCAGGCCGTGGGGGCCAACCCCCCCCCCCCGGGCACCTGAGTGAATAGTCACTGTCCTGGGACACCGTTGCGTCTCCACTCCCATTTGGGGTCAGCACCCGTGAGAAGCAAGGTAGTGTGGATTAAAAGCAGGGAAGTTTGAGATTGTCTCAGTAAGAGTAGTGCCCCAAAATGGATGATGGTAGAAATTTCAGGAGGGGTCATAGGGCATGTTGTGGTACTTCTCATTACTTTTGTTTATGTTTGAGATTTTCCATAAAAAAAGAAACTTAAAATTATATATAAAAAAAAAAAATGCCTCCTTCTGTTCATGGCCGTGATGGGAAAACAGAGCCTGGACTTGCCTTCCACAGGAAACGACCAAAACTCACACAAAATGTGTGAAACGAGGCCTTGTTTTGACCGTGAAAGATGCAAACACACAAGACAAGCCCTATGACTGCCCCGGCGTCCCGCGCTGAGTGTCCAGGAGCGAGAAGCCCGGCGCAGGCTGGAAGGATACTCAGGTAGAGGTGGGGCTGAGAGCCCAGGGGCCCACGGCAGCCACCGTTTGCAGAACAGAGTGCCAGAGAGGAAGTAGCTGCACGGAGGGAGTCAGCAAAGCTCTGACCAGCACACTCATCGGTGAAAACCCAGAGAAAGCATCACCCGAAGGGTTCGAGGATGGTGTCTGGAGCTCCCACGAGATAAAGAGGCAGGGCCTCTTCCTACCCACCAAACTGGAAGAAGAAAAAAAAAACAGAAAATTCATGCAGCATTGGGAAGGTACTCAGGAGGGTCCTGCCTTCACACTGGAGAGTAATCAGCCCTAAACTAATCATGTCTCTGTTCTCACCTAACAAATCTTAAAACCAAGACCTGAAACATCAGGCCCTTTCCAGGTCACTTAGCTGCGCCCAAAACAAAACTCAGGAATATTTATAAGAACACAAAAATATTCAGCAAATATCCAGCAAAGTGGAATTTGCAGTGTGTGGCATCCACTCAGAAATTCCCAGGTGTGCAAAGAAGCAGAAAACACAACCCATAGGAGAAAAATCAATTAGTCAAAGTTGACCAGGGATTGACACAGTTGTTAGAATTAGCAGAGAAGGATACTAAAGAATCATTATAACTATATTCCATAGGATAATAGTGACAGGGGAAAAAATTAAAATTCTCTGGACTGTACACTTACAAATGATTAAGATGCCAGTTTTTATGTTGTATTTCCCCACAGTTAATTTTTTTTTAATTTTAAAACTCAATTTAAACTTCCAGAGATGAAAACTACAATGTCTGAAATGAAAAATACACAGCATGGGATTAATGGCAGATCAGACATTGCAGAAGGAAAGGACAGTGAACGCAAAGAAGTAATGCTGGAAACTGTCCCAAGGGCGACACAGAGAGAAAAAGGAACCATCATTTTTAAGGAAATAAAACAATAGAGCATCGGTGCACTATGGGTCAGCTTCATGTCAGTATAAGTTCCTGGAGTGGAGGTGCTCATGTGGGGAGGAAGACAGAAAAAATATTTAAATAATGATAAAAATGTTTCAAACTGCAAGTGAACCGTGAACTCACAGATTGAGCAAACTCAAGACCCCCTGGGGAAAAAAGTCCACCAACACACGTAGTTTTCCAGTTGCCCAAAACCAGTGACAAAGATAAAAATCTTTAAAAAGCCAGCAGAGTGGGGAAAGATGCATCCCCTACAAAGAACAAAGACAAGAATGACAGCAGATCCAGCATTAGAAACAGTGCAAGTGAGAAGTCACAGAGATGCGTCTTTAAAGTACTAACGGAGGAGGAAACAGAGCTACTTCAAAAACAAAGGTAAAACAAAGACTTCTAAAAAACGCAAAAGCTAAAAGGCTTCATCACTGGCGGGCTGCACTTTAAGAAACACCGAACGAAGGACTTCCTTCAGGTACAAGGAGAATGACACTGGATGGAAATACTCAGAGGAAGGAAGGCACCAGAAATGGCAACAGCAAGACTATGTAAAGAAATGTGCTTACTATTTAAATCCCTTTAAAAGTCATTGGCTTAAAAAAAATTTTTAAGAAATAAAAGTCATTGGCTTTAAACAGAAGTAATAACAATGTAGTTTGGGGCTTATGACACAGGGAAAGGTAATATGTAGGGCAACTGCTAAAGTAACCATATAGCTAATAAGGTGACACAGGAGATAAAATGGAACCATAAAAATACTCAGCCCAAAAGAAGGTAGGAAAAGAGGGAAAGAAAGGGAGACAAAATACATATAGGGCAAATAAAAAATAGAAGATTGAAGTTAAACCTAACCATATCAATAATCACATTAAACGTAAATGGTGCAAAGACGCCCCAGTTAAAAGGCAGAATTATCAGGTTAGGTGACAAGCAGGACGCCTCCGAGGGGCACACCTTAACTATTAAGACACAGGTATGTTAAAAAGCAAGAGTGTGGTAAGGCTATACCAAAAGAAAAGAAAGCCAAAAGAAAACTTGAGTGGGCATATTAGTGTCAAAGTAGGTTTCATAATAAAGGATGTTAACAGAATACCTTAAACTTATGAGTAAGGAACACAATGATTTGGGGTGACACCTAAATCCTCACTGCTGATGTGAGATGAATTTTTGAGTGGGTAAAGGTCATCCCTAAGGTGACCTGCCTGCTTTGCAGGATGCCTGGAAGTCCCATTCTGCCTCTTCCCCCTTTGATTACTGAAAGGATAGACAAGTGCACATGTAAAAAATGAGGTTGGGAAGGTGTTTGCTTCCTATAAATAAGTGCCTTAACTGTGAAGGGTTTTTGGACCTGAGGTTGGCAACTCCCACAGGACCCCACCTCAAAAAAAAAAAAAAAAAATGTTAGCAGAGTTTAAGAATGTCATTTCGTAATGATAAAAGAGTCCATTCTGTAGAAGGACATAAGAACCATAAACATATACGCATCTCATAACAGAGCTTCAAAATACATGAAGCAAAAATTGGTAGACCTGTAAAGAGAAATAGATCCACAATTATAATCAGCTATTTCAATAGCCAATAGAGCAAGTACACAGAAAATCAGTAAGGATGTAGGAAATTGGAACAATGCTCTCAACCAATTTGGCCTAATTGACATCTATAGAACTCTGTGCTTTCTTTTCGAAAGCACTTGGAACAGTCCTCGAGATAAACCATATTCTGGGTCATAAAACAGGTGTCAATAAACTCAAAAGTATTCAAGTCATACAAATTTGTTCCCTAGTAGAATTGTATTAGGAACCGATAAGAGAAAGATCTCAGGAAAATCCCCCAAATGCTTATAAACTAAATAATGCTGCTCTAAATAATTCATGGGTCAAAGTAAGAATCAAATGGGAAATTAGGTAGCATTTGAGTTGAATGAAAATGAAAACACAACCCACCAACGTGTGTAGGGCACCACAAAAGTAGTCCTTAAGGGAAATTTATAGGACTGAATGCCTCCATTAGAAAAGAAAGTGCCCAAATCAATGACCTCAGCTTCCACTCAGAAGCTAGAAGAAAAAGAGCAAATTAAACCCAACATAAGGAGAAAAAGGGAAATAGTGAAGATCACAGCAATCGATGAAATAGAAAATAGAACAATAATAGGGGATATAATGACACCTAAAGCCGGTTCTTTGAAAACAGCAGTAAAATTGATAAACTTCTAGCCAAGCTTCTCCGGGAATAAAAGGGGGGTGTGGCGGGCACAACCTCCCATAGCAGAAATGAGAGCCAGGACACCGCTACCAATCCTTTCTCCAGCAGATTCCCTTTGTGCTCTGTCAGAAACCAGTTGTTCACATATGCACGCAGGTCTGGTTCTGAGCTCTCTCTTCTATTCCATCATCGACTGTCTTGATTACTGTGTCTTCATAATAAGTCTTGAAATAGATCGGGTCAGTCCTCCAGTTTTGTTCTTCTTTTTCAAAAACTTTTTGGGGGCTCCTGGATGGCTCAGTTGGTTGAACACCCAACTCTTGATTTCAGCTCAGGTCATGATCCCGTGGTTGTGGGATCGAGCCCCCCATCAGGCTCCACATGTAGCACTGAGCCTGCTTAAGATTCTTTCTCTCGGGGCCCTCGGGTGGCTCAACCAGTTAAGCAGCTGACTCTTGGTTCAGCTCAGGTCACGACCTCATGGTTTGTGAATTCGAGCCCCGCATCAGGCTCTACACTGACAACCCAGAGACAGCTTGGCAGCTTGGGATTCTCTCTCTCTCTCCCCCTCCCCCACTCGTGTTCTCTCTGAATAAATTTTAAAAAAATCAAAGATTCTCTCTCTCTCTGCCCCCTCCCGCTTTCACACATGCTCTGTCTCTAAAATAAATAAATACATAAAATGTTTACGAAATACCTTTTGGCTCTCCAAGGGAGCTTGCATTTCCATATGAAGTTAGCAGTCAGGGGCGCCTGGGTGGCGCAGTCGGTTAAGCGTCCGACTTCAGCCAGGTCACGATCTCACGGTCCGTGAGTTCGAGCCCCGCGTCGGGCTCTGGGCTGATGGCTCAGAGCCTGGAGCCTGTTTCCGATTCTGTGTCTCCCTCTCTCTCTGCCCCTCCCCCGTTCATGCTCTGTCTCTCTCTGTCCCAAAAATAAATAAAACGTTGAAAAAAAAATTTTTTTTAAAATTTAGCAGTCAGCCTGTCATTTTCTATAAAGAGCCTGCCGGGATCACACTGAGCCCGTCCACTGAGGAGCGTGGACCGCTGGACCCAGCCATCATGGAGCATCTGCTGCAAAGCCGCAGGGAATCTCTCCATTGCGTTGGCTCGTCTGCGTCTCTCAACAGCGTTTTGAGGTTTCCCGTGTACAGGTCTCCCCAGTCTTTTGCCAAACTTATCCCTAACTTTTTCATACTTTTTTAAGATGCTGTAAAGGTATTTAGATTTTTCTGCTCATGGTGGTCTGTTGCTGTTACGCAGAATGACAAGGGAGTGGGGGCAGTGGTCTCCACGAGGATGCTGTCCGTTCCAGTCCACTTGGTGGGCAACCCCGGCGTGGGAGTGGCCCAAGGACGGCCATTCTGCCCCAAGGCTCTTTCTCTGTCACACCTGTCTGTTGTTTGGGCAGCAGTGGGGTGGGCGAGGGGCGCTCTCTTCCATTTTGGGGAGACGTTGAGCTGGCACGTCTTTTCCGGAGGAAACTCATCACTTCCTACTAAGGCGCTAAATGCCAGTACCCTTTGCCCCCGCCTCTGCACTTCCGGGACTGTCCCCTCCGGTTCTGCTGGCCCAGGTGGAAGCTCGTGGAAACCACCCACGCAGCCCCAGGAGGGCGTTAGTCCGATAAGACACAGAGTGTCCACGCAGGGCTGTGCAGTGGAGCTGTTGCAAAGACGAGGCGGCTCTGGGGTCCTGCTAGGGGACGACTGCCAAGCAAATGGCTTTAAGCGAAAAGAGCCACAAACAGAGCAGCGGCCGAACGCATTGCTCTCGGCGTAAGAAAAAGGTGCCGTGTGCGGGAGCTCTTACTTTGTGCTCACCTTTTCTGTGAACTTAAGACTGATTGAAAGGAGCGCCTGGGTGGCTCGGTCGGTTAAGCGTCCCAACTCTCAGTCTCGGCTCAGGTCGTGGTCTCGCAGTGGTGTGTGAGTTCGAGCCCCACGTCAGGCTCAGAGCTGGCGGTGCAGAGCCTGCTTGGGGTTCTCTCTCTCCCTGTCTCTCTGCCCCTCCCCTGCCTGCTCTCTCTGTCTCTCTCGCTCTCAAAATAAATGAATAAACTTAAACCGATTTAAAAGATAGAGCCCTTTAAATTTAAGGGAAAAACACGAGAGGGACAGACGCACCGAGGAGGCCAAGTTTGCTGGAGGGGCTGTGTGTCTGTGTCACTGTTTCTTCTCACGTCCGTGAAACCAGGTGCCTCCTTGTTGATCTTGCATCTCCCTGTTCAGCTGTTTCTCGGGACAGTGGGTAGACGAGCCGTGTCCCATTTGGCTCGGTTGCCCCGTGCCTGGCACAGAGCCTCTCTCTCAGCAGATCTTCAGAGGTCTCCAGGGGTCAAAGCCGTGGGCTACATTCTTTCTGGAATGTTCTCATGGAGCCACCTCGCATCCCTCGAGGGGGGCACTGAGACGTCCACCTGTTACAGATGAGGCGCCCAAGGCACAGGGAGGGTGAGTCATTTGGTTAAGGTTGCACAGCTGAAGGTGGAGGGCTGGGATTTGCACCCAGGCCGTCCAGCTCGAGGCCGAGCCCTGAACGCCGGCCCAGCCAGCATCTCTGTGGCGGTGAGAGGCACCCACTGTGCGGGGCTGGGCACGTGTACAGGGCGAGCCTGATGCCGGCTCACGGGGGGAGCCCGTGGCACCGAGCCGCCAGCCCAGGTGTGCGGTGAGGAGTCTACACTTGGCGGACAGCCGCGCCCCCACAGTGAGTGCCAGAGGGAGTGGACCCAGGGTTCCCCTCCCGCTTTTGCCTTGTTCCAGGTGGCATTTCGGTTTCTTTGCTTAAAAGACGAAGGATAGTCAGACTTTCTGGTGGCATTTATTCTCCACTGGCATTTAAGATATTCGCCAAGACTGTCATTTTGAAGGGGAAAACGTTCAAATAGTAGCAGTGACTCAGACCGGGACTCGGCCCCCTCGTCTGGCTCGGCCCCCTCGGAGTCGCTGGGGATCTCAGCACCGGGGGGGGGGGCTCTGCTTGTCTTTAGGGGCTATGAGAGCGGGGTGGCCAAGCGCGGGGTCTTGGGGGGCGTGAGCGTGAAAACCGTGAGCCTGCCCTCCCCCTCAGTGCTACTGGCCTGGCCTCTCTGTGTAGAGCTTGAGGGGCCTCCTGGCACCACGTCCGGCCTTGAAGCTGGGGCTGCTCACTGGACCCCGGGCTCCTTTGTCTCTGCTCCACCATGGAACATCCTTCCAGAAGTATCCACGTGGAGCCCCTAGGCTCTCAGCCTCTCCTTTCAGGCTTAGCAGCAGGGACTTCAGGGTGGACGGGCCTGGGTTTAACCCTTACCTGGAGACTGACTACTATAGGATAGTATGTTTGTGTGCTTTTTGTCTGTAATTCACACAAGCCTGAGACCAGTCGGTGGCTCTGTCCCCAGCCCCAGGGACAGACCTGCCTGCAGGAGGCACTCGGTAAACGGAGAGTGATGAGTAAAGCTTTTGGTGTGATGCCTGGTAATGTAATGAGCCCTTGAGATATGGAAGCTGTTAGGTCCTTATGAGTCATAGCAGCAGGTGCCAAGATGTTTATGGTCGTGGCTTTGTAAAAACATGATCAGGTTCTACATGCGTGTCTATAACGGCTTTATTCATCATTGCCAAAACGTGGAAGCACCCTCGAACAAACTGTGGTCCATCCATTCAATTCAAGATTATGCGGCTATAAAAGGAAATGAGCCCGCAAGCCACAGAAAGACCCACGTAAGAGGAACCCACAAATGCATACTGCTTTGTGAAGGAAGCCAATCTGAACGAGCAAGGATCCCAACTATATGACATTCTGGAAAGGGCAAAACCGTGGAGACGGTAAAAAGATCCGTGGTTGTCAGGGCGGGGGTGGCGTGGGGAGAGGGCTGGACAGGTGGAGCACGGGGGAGTTTTAGGGCAGTGAAACTATTGTGTGCCACTGTAATGTCGGATACGTGGCAAAACCTATAGAAAGTACGTGAAGCGTGAGCCCTGTGGGCTTCAGTTCATGAGAACATAATCAGGATTGGCTCATCACCTGTGGCAAACGTAACACACCAGTCAGCGCAAGGTGTGAATAATAGGAGGGAAGGGATGTGTGGGAATTTGCCGTAGTATCTGCTCAATTTTTCTGTCTGTAAACCTAAAAGTGTTCCAAAATAGTCTCAGAATAAAGTCCGATCGGGCACTTACCGCCGAAGGTCTTACAGCCGAGAGTGGGAGTCTCAGGGAACCCGTCACCCAGAGAGTACGGAAGGGAAGGGGCTCCAGAACCTTCTGCGGATCCGCACAGTGGTTACCATGACCTTGGAGCCTGTGTGGGGAGGACTCCCTCCGGACGCCGCTGGGGACGAGGTCCCGGGAAAAGTGTGAGATGCCCAGAAGCGGCTGGCAGGTTGGGGAGGTGGGTGTCTAATCAGGAGGACGTCACGGGGGGATGGAGACTTGGCGTTTTTCTCCTCCTCGTGCACCTGTGGGGAGGCGCCTGTGGACCCGGGAGTTCCTGGCACACAAGCACGGGCCACCGCTGTCATCTGCCTCCACCCCAGAGCGGTTATTTTGCGGCTGTCACGCACACCGGGCACTTCCTGCAGCCAGTGGGCAACCTCTCAGTGGCCACCCGCGCTGTTTCGGGCTGTCCTTCCCTTGACTCAAGCTACGACTTCCCTACCACACACGGACTCACAGCCTCTTGTACGGCACGCAGCTCGACACCGTCGCCCCGGTGCCCGTGCCCTGCACTCAGGCTCATGCTTGTGCCTGAGCTCTGGCCACGGAATGGGAGGGTGGCCTGTTCTAAACCCCCACGAGCCACCTCCGCACCCTCCGTCCACCCTGCGCCTGTATGTAGATGAGCCCAAACCCGTAAGCTCCATGTTGAAAAGGGCAGCGCCCAGGACCCTGAATCGCCCCCTGGAAGCCAGCTGCCATTTCTCGGGACTTTGCCCGGAAGAGAAGGAACTTCCCGTGGGACTGAGCTCTCATTCGTTAGGGGCATTGGTTCTGGAAGCCGGCTGAAGGAACGTAGGGATATATCACACATCCTGACTTTGAACCCCACGTAGCCCACCTAATCACTTGAAACCCAAGAGTGTAGAGGTAAAGGGGACCTTTGAGAGCCCGGGTCAACCCTCTCACTTCCCCAGATAGGGGTCTTGTCAAAGATTGCAAAGTCATTTGTAGAAGGACTGGTGCATCTGGGGTTCTGACCCTGGCTCCCTGCCCCTCACCACCCGTCCCGTGAGCGTGACCTCCGCCAACAACAAGTCAGGAGTCTGGGCCAGCAGCTGGGAAGGGAACGTATTGTTGGAGACTGCCATGGGCTGAGTTGGGTCCCCAGAATTCATATGCTGGAGTCTTGACCCCCTACCAGCTCAGAATGTGATCTGAGGCCATCTGGAGATGGGGCCTCGGAGGAGGTGATTGAGGTAAAGTAAGGTCACTAGGGGAGGGTCCAATCCAGAATGCACGGGGTCCTTGTAAGAAGAGGGGATTAGAACTCAGACATGCACAGAGCGGCGACCCCGTGGGGCCACTGGGAGAGGACGTCCGTCCACACACAAGGAGAGAGGCCTCAGGAGGACCCGGCCCCGCCCACGCCTGGACCTCGGGCTCCGGCCTCCGGGACCGGGAGACAATGCCTCCTGTGGTGCGAGCCCCGACTATGGGACTGTGTTACGCTGCCAGAGCGAACTCACACAGAGATTGTTGGAACTGAGTCCAAGGAGAGGTCAGATAGACCCCAGCTCACCGTCTGCACGAACACCCGCATGTGTTAGTCAGAGAAACGCTGCGTTCCCGCTGGACTGGGCTGGCCCTGCGCATATTACGTTATGGGTGCGTCCGTTCTCTGGGCACTCCTCCCGGAGAGGACCTTTGGGCCACAGGTTTAATTAACACCCAGGATGAGCCCAAGGTGACCCACTGTCTGCCCAAGCTCAGCCTCTCCCCACGTGGGACCGGGTGGAAAGTAGCAAGCAGCCTTCCGGACGAGAGCCTGGGGGCCGGTGCCGCAGAAATGAGGCATCCCATCCGCTTGGAGAGTTAATCGTTTGCTTTGGGGATTAATTTTTCAGTTGTTGGCTTTGAGTTAAAGCACTCAGTAAATTACTCGTCGTGATGTGGGACATGTATGAGCTAAATGGAGCTATAAATCTCCCAAGCTTGGTGTTAAAGCCTGAGCCTCAACCCACGCTCCCTCCAGGAGGGGCCCACACGTGCTCTCAGCTGGGAGACCGGCCGATCCGTGATGACTTCTCGGGGCTCCCCTGGGCCAGAACCCAGGGCAGACCTCCTGTGGCCTGGCCTGGCCTGGCCCAGAGAAACTCCCATCAGGTTCTACTGGATCCCCTCCTCCCTGGAAGGGCCAGCTCGCTGCCCCCTCGTCTGTGTGTCTTTCCCGGCCAGAAAGCCCGTGCCCTTGAAAGGCCCTCAGTGTCCCCGTCACTGCCCCGTCTTTGCCCTCGCACGCTCACATATCCTGGTCATGTTATCCTTCAAAACCAGAGTCAAGGCCCGCCTCCTCAAGGACCCCCTGCAGTCTCCCTTTCATTGGGCTTCCGGTGGCTACCTGTGAGCTCAGAAGCCACGTGGGAGTATCTCGGTGCTCCTCGGGTTTGCATGCTGTCCCCAGGAAAGCGCGCAGACCCTGGGAGGGAAGAAGCCCACGCACCCTCGGTACCCCTCCGTGTCTTAAGCTGGGAAGGTGCACAGCACAAGTGTGGCGAGTGGGGGGGGGGGGTTCCCTCAGGGTCGCCCCGCCGGCCCCCAGCCTCCAGGCAGCACCGACTCGGGGGCCCCAGGCCAATGTTCCTATGTGTTCACACTTTTAGCGGGAGAATTCAGAGTCCTGCCACACCAGGGGTCGGGAGGAAGAGAGAAGGTGACGTGTCCCCAGTAGGGGCCACGTGCCCCTGTGGCTCACAGGTGACGCAGGGAGGGAAGGGTCCACGTCTCCACTTTGATGGCACGGGTCCACTTTATCGCATGCTCATAAAACCGTGGCTCTATTCCTGCTGGGCTTTGGGGAGGGTATTGAGTACGGAAGACCCCGAGTCAGTGTAAAAAAAATAATAACATATATGGAACCCAAGCAACGGGGCCAAAACCAGGGTCCTTGGTACCCAAATGATAAAGGTGGGGAGAGTTACACTGTGGAGACACGATTACTATCCTATCACCCAGATGTTTCAGACCAAAGTCAGGTACAGTAGCCGGATGGATTATGAGTCTTCGGGAATGGCGTCCACAAATTTAAAACAGGAGGCCATGCCAACCTCCCGCCGCCGACCTGCGTTCTTCAGGGTCGGCCTGGCCATCCGGTGGGGGTGGAAGAGGCTGAGGATGACCATATGAGTGCGTGTGAACCAGACTCCGCTTAGGGAGCCGAGTGGGGATGTGGGGTCCGTGCACTTGAGAACATCAACGAAGGCAGAGGCAGGCGGCCTCGGGAGGGGAGGGCTGAGCCCCCCCCCCCCCCGGGAAGCGAGGCATTTGGAGACACAGTGAATGTCCTCGGAGACCGAGGTCTGGGAGGGTGGGGGCAGGAAGGGGAGCTGGCTTTCGAGGCCTCTCCTCCACCCACCCCAGGCCCCCTGGGGCCCTCCCAGACCGCATCACCCTTCCCAGGGTCCTGTGGCGCACGGACTGGTGTCCACACGCATGTGCTTATGGCACTGAGTGGCTGATTCCTCTCTCCTTCACTGTCCGCAGATGTTCCCCGGGCACCCCCACCCTTCCAGGTCCTGCCTACCACGTCCGTGACCGATGGGGGGGGGGGGGTCATGGGGGCACAGGTGCCAGGACTCGAGTTTGTAGCCCCTCCAGGGCTCAGGCCGGCGTCCGAGCGCCCGAGTCGACCCAGGTGCCCAGGACAGAAGGAGGTGTGCTTTCCTGCACCTGCTAGGCTTGCCCCGAGGCTCCCCGGAGCCGCAGTCTTCCTTGTGGGGCCTCTTTCCCCGGGATTCTCCGGGGCCACGGGGTCTCTGCGACACCAGCAAGGCCTCCTCAAATGCTCAGCGCCCTCCCGCAGCCACGCTGGGCCCTGGACAGCCGCACAGGGACCCCGCTGCTGGGCTGGGGTCCCTCTCGGGGAGGGGCGATGGAGCAGCCAGCCCAGCCCCGCCCCCCCGACCCCGCAGCCAGGCCACACGGCCCCTCCTAGTGGTGCTTCTGGGAACACACTAGCCCCTCCTAGAACCCCCACCCCGTGCCATTTCGACTAAGGAAGGCCCGAGACCCTCTCACGCGGGGAGGGTGGGCCAGAGCAGGTGGCTCCGCGCAGCGGCTCGTGGCCACCACAGGCGGGAGGGACGGGGGGGATGCTCAGCCTTTGGCAAACGCTGCCTTTCTGGTCACTGGTGCCCGTTTCTCTACACCTTGCTGGGTCCTTCCTCTAAACACAGCCAGCATTTCCGCCCTTGGCTGCCCGTCGCGTGAGCCTCCACTCGGGCGAGTGACGGCGTGAATGCCGCTGGGGACAGATGATACTCTTGTATCTTCCTATTTGCGACTCTGTGGACCTGTGTTCCGAGGTCTCGGTGGGCAGACGGCCAGTACGGTCTCACGGATATAATCTGGAGGTGGCTGAGGGGTGGTGGATCGGGGCTCCTGTGTCTGCAGACGCATCCCCGCTGGGGTGCCGTCCTGGGCCATCAGGTCCCCAGTGTTAGGCTGTACCCGTGAAGGGGTGCGCACGATGGCGGGCTTGGTGGGAGGAGCCGAAGAAAGTAGCAGTAAGGAGCGGGGCTCCGGCGTTCCCCGGCCACTCCCCCCAGAGCCGCCGTGCCTGCCCCACCTGTGTGTCGGGGCCCCTCGAGGGCTCGCTGGTGTGAAGTCTGGCCGAGAAGTTCCGTAAGCCAGACCGTGGCCCCGCCCCCTGCGGGCAGGCGTGGGTGTTAGTTAGCACGTCGGGCCGTCTCTTGGTGCACGGACGCACCTGGGGTTTGCTTCCTGGGGCGGCCGCCTCAGAGCGCCACCCACTGTGTGGCTAACACAGAAATTTGTTCTCCCACAGCCTGGAGGCCGGAAGTCCAAAATCAAGGCGTGGGCAGGGCTGTGCTCCCTTGAAGGTGCGAGGGGAGGGTCCTTCCTGCCGCCTTCAGCTTCTGGAGCTCCAGGCGCCCCTGGGCTGGTGGCCGTGTCCCTCCTGGCTCCGCCTCTGCCTTCACACGGCCCCTCCCCTGGAGGTGGGTCCAGATCTCCCCCGTGTTAGAAGAGACACGTCATTAGATCAGGGCTTTTCCTGATGACCCCAGCTTAACTGAATCACGTCTGCAGAGACCCTGTTTCCAAATAAGGTCACATTCACAGGTTCCAGGAGTTCGAATGTGGACACATCCTTTTGGGGGAGCACCGTTCAACCCACAGTGACCCCTGATCCCAGCACACACAAGCCTCCCCTGCAGACCACACCCCGAGCCCTCGACGACCTGCCTGAGACTCGGTGCCCTCCCTCAGGGACAGGGACACATGTGCAAACGGGCATTGCAAAGAGTGGGCTTCCAAAGCAGGACCCAAGGACAGCCTCCTGGTGCCCAGCCACCCCACCCCCCGGCCCCACCAAGTGCTGTCGTGAGAGGGGGGTTCGGCAGCCAGAACAAGGCCAGGGAAGTGGGCGGAAGGAAGGAGGCAGGACACCGGCCGGGGGTCCTGGAAGCAGAAACCTCCCCACACAGACCTGGAATGAGGGGTGGTCCCAGGAGGAAGGGAGGTTTGGCAACCGATTGCTAGAAATGGTTGTGTGTCCCTATCTGCGTCTAAGGCTTTGTTCAGGAAGATTGTCGTTTTATGTGAAAATCCGGAGCAGCGATTTCAGACGGGAAGCCCGAGTGGTGAGGGCACCCCCCCCCCGCCATCCGCTGGAGGGAGGGTCGCCCGAGAGGACGGGGGTCCAGGAACATCTGACCGGGGATGGCGCACACGTGGCTCCCGGGACCGGGCCCCGAGGAGGCTCCCGCCGGCCGCGCTGCAGGGGGGACCCTGGCAGGAGGCATCGGCATTTCCAGCTCTGGCCTGAGCTGATAATGAATTTGTCTTCACTCTGTCGCCACGGAGCTCAGACCTGGGTTTCCAGGGACTTGACCGCAGCTTCTGAACTATTTGCATGTGATCGTGGGCTTCCAGCATCACGGGGACCCAGGATCCCTGCCACAGAGGAATTCGCACTCGGAAACCAGCTGCCTAGAACAAGCACTCAGTCTTTCAAGTCAGTTCTGCAAACCGAGAGTTATTTTTCTTTTCCAAGTGGCTCCGGCCCTCCCTGAAGCCTGAGAAGTAAGGGTAATTCTCAGACACCCGCTCCAGCCAGGCCCACGTGCCAGTGGTGGGCGTAGAACGGGCAGGGGCAGGATTCCGCCCAGAAGGTCGGCAGCTAGAGGGCGTGGGGAGAAGTCCAGGGCGGGGGGGGGGGGGGGGGAGCATGCACACCGCGCGCAAGCAAGGCAGCAAGCCCACGGCCGAGGTCCTGGGCCCGCAAGGTCCGCACGGCCCCCCGAAGGAGTGCAGGGAGGGGCTCGTGCTAGAGGAAAGGCCGCAGCGAGCAGGGCATCGGGGCAGCCGAGAGCCGTGGCATGATAAATACAAACAAATAGGCTGTTAATAAGCATCAGCTCCTGGCCCTGAGTCCCTAAACCCCTTGGAACTTACTGTCTCTTGTTCGCCAGTGAGATGGCTCATGGGGGACCCAAGACAGCTTCAGGATGGGTGGCCACCGGAGTAAGAAGGGATCTTACGATGAGAGGGTCAGAGCTGTCAGCCCCGCCCCCGTACCCACCCCCCCAGCGGGAGCTGGCAAGGGGGAAGGGAGTCCAGTGATCCAGACAGCGGGGCCGGGAGAGATTGGGGTTGGAGAACCCGCAGAGGCGCGAGGAGCTCCGGCGCCCCCCTACTCCGCCCCTCGCGTCTCTTCCGTCAGGCAGCTCCGGAGCCGTACCCTTGATAATAGACTGATGAGCATAAGGAAAGCACTTTCCTGGGTTTTGTGAGATGTCCTAGCAAATTACCCAACTGGAAAAGGAGATCATGGGAACCCCCGGTTCATAGCCAGGCAGGGGGGGTCAGAAGTACGTGTGGCCTGGACTTGGATGGCACAAATGGAGAGGAACCGTCACACAGGACCGAGCCCCGCCTCATGGGTCCGCGCCGACCAGAACGGACTGTGGGACCCCCAGCTGGCGTGGGAGACCGGAGAATCGGTGTTGGAATGACATATTTGCTGTCAAACACACACACACACACACACACACACACACACACACACACACACAGAACAAAAAATGCTCACTGTTTATTGAGCACCTGTCACGTGTCAGGCACCGTGCTAATGGGGTACAAGCGTGACCCCCATCTAATCACACCGACAGCCCTGAGAAGTCAACCCAGTCGCTAGGCTGTGCTCAGGTGGGGAAACTGAGGCGCAGAGGTCGGACTCCGGTTCCTGCGGTGAGCTTAAGGTAGATGCCCTCAGAGGAGAGGGGCAGCGAGCGGAGGCCGCGGGCAAGCGGAGGCCGGACCACCCGACGCACAAGTGGGGGTCGGGCAGCGGGCTCGCCAGCTCATGAGGAGGAGACGCGCACCTACAGAATCCGACTGGCCACGCCGGGCGGACCTAGACCAGCCAGACCAGTGGCTCAGACAGTGAGCTCAGCAGCTGCGGAAGCCGCGTCCATGCATGTCTCAGGCGGAAAGAGATGCGGCCGCCGCGCAGGGGCCGTGGTCACCCACTGAGAACGGTCCAGGGGCGTTCACTCGGGCTGGCCCCACCACCCCTGCGGTGCCCCTGACTTTGCTCTCCTTGGCGTCCATTGGCTCTGAAGGTCGCCGTCCCCAAAGGGCTCCTGGACGGGGACGTGGACAGTGGAGCCCGAGCCGGAGCCTCGCCCGTGGGGGCGCCACAAGCTCCCCTCACCTTGCACCTTGCAGGGTCCCTTCTTGACTCAGAATCCGGGCAGGGTCTTGGGGTGGCCCCTGACACATTCACTCCTTTGTTGCCCGACAAGCTAAGGGCAGGTCGACATTGCCCTTCCCCGTGGCGGTGAGACAGGACTCCAGGTCATGGGGGCGGATGGCCGGGCTTCCTACCTGCTTTTGTCTCCCATTGAAAGTAACAGCCAAGTCGCTGCAGAGTGGTGGCCCTGCTCCCGGTCCCAGGACCGCCCTGACCCAGTGGCTCCCCCCTGCCCTTGCTCTGCCGAGGGCCCCTCCTGGCTCACAGATGGCCGCCTCTGGCTGTGCGCCCGTGTGGCACAGAGAGAGCCAGCTCTCCGGTGTCTCTTCGTGCAAGGGCGCCAGTCCCGTCAGGCGGGGACCGCTCCCCTGTGACCTCACCTGACCCTCCCTACCTCCCAAAGGCCCCACCCCCGAATACCATCCCACTGGGGGTCAGGCTGGAACATCAGAATTTGGAGGAGGGGGTCACGAATGTTCAGACCATAACAAACGGCAGTCATTACCGGTTGGCACAGGAAGGTCCCGCAAGTGAGAAGCCCACCTTCGGGGCCCCTTTTACCGTCACGCAGCTCTGAGCGGGGGGCCCCGTGTTACAGATGAGGACACTGAGGTGTGGGACTGTATCACGGCCTCTCTGCTGGCCGTGGGGAGCAGGGGTTTGAACCTGGGCACCCCACGCCTGGAATAGGTGTAGAGGGGTGGGTGGCGAGGCCAGATCTCCCAACGGGCTTGTTTCTTGCCCTTTCAGGGAGCTGTCTGGCCAAACTCGTTGGCCAGTTGCCTTCCATCGACACCAAATTGGGCACGTGGCTCTCTGGTGCCTTTCCCAAACAGGGTGCCCTCTGAACTAATAGTCGGCCAGCCGGCACCCCGCTGGGACGGTCGTGGGTTCTGGTCGCCCGCCAGCCTGGCACCCGTTACCGGAATGGATTGCCCGGCCATCCTCGGGCGCTCCCAGGGAAGCCCGGTCAGCGTCTCGGCTCCCCTGGCACCCAGAGCGCTGTCCACACGCTGACGGAGCCGTGAGGGTCAGGCCCTGCGGGACCGAGGCCCCGGAGGCAGGGCTGAGTGCCGACTGCACCAGCCTCCCGGAGCCGCTTGCTGCCACGCGGGGCCCCCAGCCGGGGGCTTCAGACAACAGGAGCTTCTTCTCTCCCAGCTCTGGAGCCGGGCCGACTGTGAGATCAAGGCGTCCGCGGGGCCCAGCCCCCTCCAGAGGCTCTGCCGGAGGACCCGGCCTCGCTCCCTCTGACCCCCGAAGGCTTGTGTGTCCTCACGTGGCTCCTCCCTGTGTGTCTTCTCCTACCTGTCAGGTGAATAGGGCCCCCCAGGTCATCCAGGACGAGCTCATCGTGAGATCCTGAATGTTACCGCATCCGCGAAGACCCCATTTCCAGATAAGGTCACAGCCACAGGTCACAGGGCTTAGGACTCGGACATACCCTTTAGCAGACCACCGTTCAACTCCCTGCCTAGCGGGTTCGTCATCTCCCCGCCCCCGCCTCTCCCCTCGGACGAGGCAGGCCGCTGTGATGCACCCAGGGACTCAGTGGTCCTTGCGCGGAGGAGCTGGATGGATCCTGGGCGGTAAATCCCTTCTAGGCACCGTCGGCAGGGTGCACGACAGCCTGTCCTCACTGCCGGTCCCTCCTGCCGAGGCCGCCCTCAGCACAGTGATGGCTGGGGCCAGACCGTCCCCCCTTGTGGGGCTCTGGGCGCACCGTGGGAGGTCGGTCCAGCTGTGACAACCAAAATGCCTCCAGGCCTTGCTCAATGGCTCTGGGGTGAAGGCACGATCACCCGCCGAAAACCACCACCTGGGACTACAAACCGGTCCCAGAGCCTCGCTCTGGCCGTCAGCGCCCGCCAGCCCGGGGTGCCTCTCGGGCCTAGCCCGCCACGCCCTGCAGAACCGGGCGTCAGCTGACCCGGGCCCACCACCCGCCCCCTGGAGCGCAGAGCTGGCCGGGTCGGGAGGGCGCCCTGTGGAGCCGCCAGGCCAACCTCCGCAGCTTCCCACCCGCCCACTTTTGGGTTTTGTTTCTTACGAAGCCGAGGACGGTCGGTCTGGGATGAGAGGGTGTCAATCGTGCCCTTCGCCCTCGGCCGATGGAGCAGGAGACGCAGAGGCTGCGGTCCGGCTGAGTGGAGAGAGAGATGCCCTCGGATGAAGAGGAACCCCAATGGCGGGCGGGCGGGCACCGAACAAAATGCGGTCCGTCCACGCGGTGGAATAGTACTCGGCCCTTAAAAGGAAGGAGATGCTCGCACCTGCTGCAGCAGGACGGACCCGAAGGCGGGACGCTGAGGGACACGGGCCAGACACGCAGGGACGCGTGCCGCACCCTCCCACTTCCGCGAGGGCCCGACGGGAGTCACACGCGTGAACAGAGCAGGACGGTGGGCGCCGCGGCAGGGGGAAGGCGTGTGCGCTGACGTTCACGGGGCTTCAGTCTGGGAAGATGGACCACCTGGATTTCTGTCTCACCGCCACGTGGACATACGCAACGCCACAGAGTGACGCATCCAAACGTGGCTAAAGCGGTCCATTCTGTGTTACACGCCTTTTGCCACCACTCAAAATAAAAGATCACCGGGCCGGCCCCGAGGCTCCTCCGGAGGGGTGACCGAGAACGTCTGGAGGTCTCTGCCACGTTGGCTTTTCCTCCTGGTACCAATCACGAGGCCACGGCTCCCGGCCGTCGGACGCACGTCGGACACCGCGGTGGGCACCTCGCCCGGGTTGTCACATGGGCGCACCGTGGCCCTGTCACGGGGCGTTCGGATCGGCATCGTCCTGCTCGCCCTGACCTCGCAGAAGAGGGTGCGGTGCTCGGCCTGGAAGCGGCAGGATGCGCCCGACTCCGTTCCTCCCCGGGGACCCCCTGGCTGGCCTCACTCTCGTCCTCGCCAAGACGGACGAGACCGGCCCGCCCTCGCAGGGAGGCCTGGAAGACGAGCCTGTCTGCCTCCTCACTCTTGTGAGCTGAATTATGTCCCCCCGAATTCGTACATCGAAGTCCTAACCCCTCCGGGCCTCAGAATGTGACCTTATTTGGAATTAGGGTCTCCACAGATGTGAGTGGTTAAGATGGGGTCTTCCCGGGGCGGGGGGGGGTGCCTCGGTCTGGTGACCGGTGTTCCTGTAAAAAAGGGAGCTTGGACCCAGGCAGGCGGGCAGGCAGGGAGACACCGTGTGAACGTGGGAGCAGAGATGGGGGGAGGGGCCCCGCAGATGGTCAGCAAACCAGACTCCGCCTCGGCCCCCCAGCAGGAGCCAGCTCTGCCGGCACCTTGATTTGCGACGCCCGGCCTGCAGACTGAGACGGCACGTTTCTGTGTGTTTCGTGACGGTGGCCGCGGGAAGCCGGGACCCCCCACGGGAAACCGGCCTACGGGGTCAGGGCTCCGGGGGGCGCCGTGGTCCCACCTTCTGTGCTCCGAGCCCTCAGGTCTGCCCTGTGTGGCGCCGTCCTCGCCGTGAGCCACGCCGTGAGCCACGCCGTGAGCCACGCCGTCAGCACTGTGTGTAGAACAAGGGGCACGGGCCCCGAGGACGAGACGGGCCTGTCCTGCCAGCTCAGGGCTTTTGTGGCACCAGCTGGCTGGCTCGGGAACGTCCTCGCCGACGGGCTCTTCTGGACCGATGGACCAGTGATTCTCTGCGGGGGACGGGGGGCCCTGAGCCGGCACCCAGGGTGGTCCCCACTCTCGGACACGTGGCCACTCGCGTCCCCGTCGTGAGCTCTGCCTTTCTGCTCCAGAGTTGGGCTTTTCGCTGGAGGCTGGCTGTGCCCAGGGGGCTTGCTCTGACTCAGGGCCATCTGGTCTCATCCAGATGAGACCCCTCCGGGGCCCCTCCGTCGTCCCCGGAACACAAGTGACCTGGCTTCCCGCTTCCCCGTTTCTTGCGCTAGAAATGTCACCCCAGGGGCGCCTGGGTGGCTCAGTCAGTTAAGCGTCCAACTCTTGATTTTGGTCATGGCCTCGCAGTTCGTGAGATCAAGCCCCACGTTGGGCTCTGTGCTGACAGCACAGGGCCCGCTTGGGATTCTCGCTCCCTCTCTCTCTGTCCCTCCCCTGTCTCCCTCTGTCTCTCTCTCCCAAAATAAATAAGCTTAAAATGTTTTTAACGAAAAGGAAAGTCCCCCAGCTTCCTCTTTCTGTCCCGACTCAGCACTGACCAAGGCCAGGGCACTGATCATCTTAGAGGACAGCAGGGAGCCACCTCCTTAGCATCGGCTCAGGGCCAGGACGGCCCCCCCAGAAGCCACTCTCCCTTTGCCCCATCCTGAGCCTGGCACAGAGGCCCCACGTGCCATCCAGAAGGGGCCCGGGTGGGCAGCTTTGCTCCCCTTGGCGTCCTGGGCCCAGCCCCTCGGGACGAAGGCTCAGGTAGCCACCGAGCCGCCCAGGGAAGGAATAGAGGACGTCTGGAGGGTGCACGTACCCAGGGGCCCCGTGGGGCTGGTGGGCCGTGTGTGGGTGGTGCAATCCCCCCCCCCCCCCCACTCTCCCACATTCATGGACCCTGCTCTCCTGATGCCGGACCAGGACCAGGTGGCTGAGTGGGGGTTGGGTTTCACGCAGTCCAATTTTTGGACACCCTGTCAGGGGGTCCCGGAGCCCCCCATCTACCTGTAAACGCACGGTCCAGCCGGGCAGGTGACCGACCTGGGTGCCCCGAGCAGTGGCTCCTAGGCGCAGGGCCGAGGACGGCCGCCCAGCCCCGCACCCACCCGGTCCCTGCCACCAAGGCGCCCCTGGGGACGGAGGCAAGGCCGGCCACGCAGCATCAGCAGCAGAAGTGTGTGCGTGTTCCGGGGTGGCCGCCGCAAAGCACCACGAGCCAGGGGGCTTGGAACGACACGAATTTATTCTCCTGTGGTTCTGGAAGCCGCAAGTCCCAACGCAGTTACCACGGGGCTGAAATCAGGGTGTGAGCGGGGCCGCGCCCCTCCCCCCACCCCGAGGCTCCTACCCTCCTCGTCCGGGGCTCCAGGCCTGCGTCCCTGGCTGCTGGCCGTGTCCCTCTGGTCTCTGCCTCCGCCTTCACGTGGCCTCCCCGCTCTGTGCGTTCTCCCCTCCGCTGTCTCAAGGGCACCTGTCTTGGGACCCCAGGCCCGCCCTAAATCCAGGGTCATCGCATCTTGAGATCCTTATCTTAGTTACATCTGCAAAGACCATCCTTCCAAATACGGTCACATTCACAGGTGTCTAGGGTTCGGGCACAGACGTGGCTTTCGGCGGGACACCAAGCCCTCCTTGGTCCATCAGGCCTAAATTCTGGGTGTCGTCGGGAGACCAGACCCCCGCAGGGGCTCCCGTGGAGGGAGGGGCGCCCAGGGAACAGGTGGGGCGCACTCTGCCGGCTGGGGGAGGAGAGATCCGGGCTCAGGAGCCGGCACCACTTTCCTCCCCTGGACCCTGGACGACTGCAATCACCCTAGCCCCCCTCTCCCTCCTGGGGCCCCTCCTCACCCACTCTGCCGTCTCTCTGCCCCGGAACCATCCCGTCTGGCCGGCTCCCTCCCTCCGTCTCCGGCTTTCCCAGCACACGACTCACCAGTGCCTCTGCCCCGCTGCCCAGCCACCCTCCTCCCGCCCTCTGTGTCTTCCTCACCTCCCCTGTCCCCAGGCCGCCCGGACGCACCTCTTAGGTGCGTGTCCCCTGTACCAAGCTGCAAGCGGGACCCCCTGGGCCAGCTGACACCCACTCAGCAGATGTGTTCGGCGTGACGTGCCCGGGGCCAGCCACATGCTGGGGGCCGCGGAGAAGGGAACTGTGCCCGCACAGGGCCCTCAGGAGAGAGGTGTGGAGAGCGGTCGGTCCTGTCCTGGAGGGCAGGGTTTTTTCTCTTAGCTGAGGAGAGGAGAGGAGGACCCAGCCTTCCCAAAGAGCTGGGATCTGTCGCTGATCGATCCTTCTGACTTCTCGTGAGAGCTGTGGGCATAATGATACAACAGAGCAGCACCCACGGGCATGGGAACCTGGAACCTCTGAGTTGGACGACCCTTTCCCAAGTTTATCAATTAGGGAGTAAAGACCACCAAAGTAAACAGCAGCTTTGAAACAACTCGGAGGTTATTCGGTCTTTAAATCGGAAGGTGGAGAGTTGAAGGCATTGATTCAACAGGTCAAGGACACGAGAGCTTAAATTCTCTTGGCCATCACCTCGCTGTCACAAGACGGCTGCTGGCGTTCCAGCTGTTAGCATCCACGTTCCAGGCAAGAAGGCCAAAGGAAGTGGCAGATCGGCACCTATATTAGAGAAGCCAAACTTTCCTGGAAATTCCCAGCAGATCTGCACCTGCGTCCCATTGGCTAGGACCATACTATGCATCCTCCCGCGGTTTCAAGAGAAGCCAGGAAATTATTCATTTTAGAACCTGGGGGTGTTGCTGCGCTAAACGGCATCGGGATGGCAGTGGGACGGGAGAACGGGAGGGCAGCTACCAGCCAGGGTCCTGGCCGTCCTGCCACTCTAGGCCCCTGGGGGACAGATATCTTCAAACCAGAAGCTGGAAGCCCCGGGCCTGGCAGCCGGTGGGGAAGAAGTGGAGAAGACAATGAGCAGCCTGCTGAGCCCCCTCCCCATCCGCAGCCTCACTGGGGAGCCCCTCTTCTCGCTGGGCTGCAGCCCCCACCCCCGGCCTCCCCGGGGAGCCCCTCTTCTACCCGGGCTTCAGTGCAGAACCTACCACTCGACACGCGAAGGCGCTCCGGAAGCACCGCGTTTGTCTCCCGGGGGGAGAACACTCCTCTGCTCTGTTCTGCCCCCACAGTTCCCCCCCCCCCCTGCCCCCCCCCCCCCCACCGACAGTTCCCTGGCACGAGAAGTCGGAGCCACTTCGGGGATGCCTGACTCCCAGCGCTCGTGGGGAAAACTGAGGGTGGCCACCCGACGCCAGGCAGCGGGTCCCCAAGCTCTCCAGACACGGCCTCCGAGCCCAGGGCCCGCTTCTCTGCCCTCGGGCTCCCAGGAGGTGACGGTCCCGGGGCCACACAGCAGCAGGTGGCCCCCGGCCCCCACCCCCCACCCGCCGCGGAGCCGGCCTCCAGCCCGCAGAGCCAGCCCACACACTGACGCACCTCCGGGTTTATTTTAGACCAAGCCTCATGCTCAGCACAGTCCAACAGACTTGAACTTTAACAAAAAAAGAAGCATGACAGGCCCAGCCGCACCCTGTCATTTACAGCTGGCCCAGCCCCCCAGCTTCCGGCCACGTGGGGACATCTCTGCAGGGAGGCAGGGGGTGTGGGGGGGACCACAGGGGGCTCCTGGGCTGCTGTCCTCTGGCCGGCGTGGCTGGGATCCAGCCCAGGGGACCAACCCTGGGAGGGCAGGTGTGGTGACGTCTCAGAGCCTGGACCTGGGGGTGCCAGGCATGTCCCCGTGGCCTGGGGGGGGGGGGGGAGCGTGTGTGTGCGTGCACACAGAGTGGGGCGCAGGCCCCACCCAGCCCATCTCGGTTGTGCGGGGCCGCGCCCCTGCCCCTGGGTCCCCAGCCAGTATCCACACCCTGGCGCTCAGGGGGCCTGCGGTCCCCTCGCCTTCTCCGTAGACCCCCAAGGGCTGGGCCCTGCTCCCTGTGGGCACCGCTGGCCCAGGCTCTCCACGTTGGCCGCCCTTGTGCTGAACTACGTGACCCTCACAATGCTTGACCCTAACAGACGTCAGACCAGTGGACGAAAGGCTGGGTGGACAGACAGACAGACAGATGGGCAGACAGGCAGATAGATGGATCGATGAGAGTTGGGGGTCGGTGGACAGGCGGGGAGTTGGGATGGACAGGTGGACGGATGGATAACGGGTCGGGTGGGTGGATGGACAGGTCAACCAGTGGAGGATGGACAGAAGGATGGATGAACCGCGGACTGATAATGGGAGGGAGGGAGGAAGTGTGTCTGTAGGAACTTCCTCCGGCGGTGAGCATCGTCCTGTGCACCTGCCTTCTGTGCCGGGAGGCTGATCTTCCCTGCAGCCTCAGCCCTGCCCCGTCCGGTGTGGGCGGGAGGGCTGTTCCGGGCAGGTGCGCATTTGCGTGTCGCCCTGTTCCCCGGCCCTGCGGGCCGGGCACCCCTTTGGGCAGGTGTGACCCTGGCAGCCCGGCCCCATGTGCTCAGAGCGGCTCGGGCCCCCAGCCCCCATCTCGCTGGACTTGGCCTGAGCTCTGGGGAGCGGTCGGGGCATCAGCTACGTGTCCCCCAACTTACACGGGTGGTGGGGGGACACGACATGCTAGAGTACTTGTCACAAATTCAGAACACCCCCCCCACACACACCAGCAGCCCCAGGACACGGTCCTTCTCTCACCCGGCTGGGTCTGGAGCAAGAACCTAGGCCCCAGGGCCAGACGCTGGGCTGAGTCCTGCCCAAGGGGGACGGTGACAGGACCTGCCTCCCAGTGCAGCGTGGACTCCGTGAGCTTCTGCCCCTCCTGACTCGGTGCCTGGCCAACGCCGGCTCTGATCTCAACTCCCCAAAGAGCCGGGGCCCGGCCTGAGTCCGGGGCGGCCGAGCCACCCTGCCCTGGGACGCCCGTGGGAACCCACGCCGGGGAGCGGTCCTCACCCTCAAAGAGGAGCCAAGCACTGACCTTGGCCACGACTTGGACAGGCCTCGAAAAGATGATGCTGAGCGAAAGGAGCCAGACACAGAGATCACGTGTTGCATGATTTCATCACCCGGAACAGGCAAATCCAGAGACAGGAAGTAGACGGGTGGGTGCCAGGGCTGGGGGGCTGGGGGGAGGGGGACACGGAGTGGCAGCCGGTAGGTACGGGCTTCCTTTGGGGCAGCAAGAATGTTCTGGAACCAGATGGAGGTGGTGGCAGCACAGCACTGAGAGGTGTTAAATGCCACCGACTGTGCATTTGAAAAGGCACAATGTAATTTCATTGTATGAATTGCACCTCAATTTTGTCAAAAGTACACATAAACCACAAAACCAGCTCGTGGGAGCAGGGAGATTCCAGCACGGCCGAGGCAGAGGGTGCCCGGAGGGCAGGTGGGTGGCGTGGGACCGGACCCCGGCAGGGAGCCGCAGGGGAGGGGCGGTCGAACGGGGTCCGTGTCTCCCGCTCACGGTGGCTCCGGTGGGGAGGACGGGCCACGGGAGAACGCGCCCGCTTCCTCACGGTCTCCCCTAGGCAGCCGGTGTCATCCGTGCGGTCTGCACGCTGATGTGACCCCAGCAGGCTGCCCTCCCAGCCACCCTGCTCCCATCGGGCCACCCAGGGCCACGAGCTGTTTGGGTTGGCACCACGGCTGCCCCGTGGGGTCCGGGCCTGGCTATGGGGGCAGCAGACAAGAGCAGGTGGTGGGGTCCATGACGCGGTGGCCAGCCCGGGTGGTGGGTCCCAGCCAGGACGCCCACCCTAAGGGGCCCCGGAGGCTGCACTGCCCGCGGACGCGGGAGCCCCCCCCTCCGCACCCCTGGCCGCCCGGCCGAGCTCCCCCTTCCATCCAGCGCCCAGGGCGGGGGGACCCGCTTCGAGATGGGCTCTGGGGGCAGCTGTGCTGCCTTCGGGACCCTCTGCTTAGGGGGGCCGCTTTCCACACAGGGACAGCACAACAGTGTCCTGTCACTGTCTCTGTGTGCCCCCCGCACCTGCACCTTACTGTCCAGCTAAGAGGTGACAGTCACCATGTGCATTTCTGGTCCGTTTCTTTGCAACGTGTCCAGTGCGAGGCTGAAACCTGACCCTCCACGGCTTTCCCACTTCGTAGACGAGCCTGAGGCTCAGAGGTGGGGCTCTGACGAGGTCCGCGCTCGGGCAGAGCAGGACGGGACCCCAGGACCACCGCCTGGCGTTGCCCCCACAGCCCCTGGCCCTGGCCCAGCCACTGTCCCCGGGTGCCCCCTGCAGCAGGGGCTGGTTCCCTGGGCAGCCTGGCCTCCGGCGGGAGGGCCCCGCGCGTCCACACCGTGCCGGGGCTCACCGATGTGTCCCCGGGCCCCCCTCCCCCACGATCTCCGTGTCTGAGTCACCGAGTGCCCAGGACGGGGCTGCCCGTCCCTGGTGAGGTGGCCTGAATGGCAGTGGGGACGCAGGGGGCCGCGGAGTCCTGGCCGAGGGGCCCCCGCTCCTTTCGGTGCCGGGCAGGGTCTGCAGCGCCGAGATGCCCCCTCGCAAGCCCAGGCCGACTTTAATTACACACGTTAGTGCTGCGGGCGAAGCTGCTGGAACCCTTTGTCGGTGGTTGCCCTTCTGAGTTAAGAGCAAAATGACTATTTTAAACACACCGGGAAGTCAACCACTTTAGGATTCCCCAGCCTGAATCCGGCCCACCTGAGCCCACGCGTTCCCCAGGCCCACGGGGGCTGTTCCAGAAAGCGGTCCAGGCTCTGCCCCGGAGGGAGGGGGCCGCCGGAGTCTGCCCTCGGGCCGGTCACCGACACCCTCTCCAGGGGGGCTTACGTCCAGGGGTCCCACACCCTGCGCCCAAGACTCCCCGGAGAATGTGGTCCGGGAAAGGCAGGGCCTGTGTCAGGGGTGGGGCCTCAGTGGCCCTCGACCGCGCGTGGGGCCCTCCCAGGCCGAGGCCACAGAGGGCGAGGCCATGTCGGAGGAAGGGTCCAGAACAGCATCCTGCAGAGAGGCGCTGGGGGCGTCTTGTCCGCAGCGAGGAGACTCGGTGGCCGGCACATCCCTGGGAAGGGTCGGGGCACTTCTGGGGGGCAGGGCGGAACCAGCAGGTGCAGAAAGGTGAGCCGGGGTACACACGGGCCCCCACAGACGGCATGACGAAGGGACAGGTCCCCATCACCAAGGCTGTTCTGGAGGGAGGGAGGAGGGCAGGGGCCTTCCTGTTATGGGGGGGGGGTCTTCCTTGGGGAGGGGGCCAGATGCCCAGGGAGCCTCCCGGGGGCTGTGGTGAGTGGGGCCTGTCACACTCCCATCGGTCATCTGCCTCCCCCATCCGAGACCACCCCACGCTGTCCCCAAGCCAGCCCACAGCTGAGCCCCGGCCCAGCCCCCCGACTGCTAATTACCCTCCAGAAGCCCTGGGACAGCCTACCTACAGGCTTACCTCAGGGTCCCCGTCTGTCCCCATCCACTCGCCCCACAAAAATTAGCCACCGACTCCTCCCCCTCCATCCAAGTGAAGGCAGGCTCCACCCCCTCGACCCCAGCTCCTGCAATTTGAGGACTGTGTCACCCCAGGCCTGGTGCCCTGCCCCGCCCCCCCCCAGGGGAGGTCCTCCCAGGGACAGGAGCCCACCCACTGCTGTCCGAGGGTCTGCCTCCCCAGGGACCGCAGCCAGCACCTGGGGGCATCTTCCTGAGGCGGAAAACCTCCTCCTGCTTCCTCCTCCCCCCAGGGCCCCGTCCCGGGGCCGCCAGGTACCGAGGCTCAGGGCGTGGACACTGATTTCGTCATGCCCCCCCGCTCGGACAGACAGAGACCCGTTGGGCACGGGAACGAGGGCAGCTGTGGCCCCTTCCTGAGAGGGACCCAGGCCTCGAGATGAGGAAGGGGCTCCGTCAGGGGGGACAAGGAGCCCTGGTGGGGGGGGGGGGGAGCCGGGAGGATGGGGTCCCAGGCGGTATATCCCCTGCCTCGACCTGGACCCCGGGGTGCTGGGGAGTGGAGGCGAGCCCCGCCTCGACCTGGGAGCCTGTTTGCTTTGGCCCCTGGTCGCCGGCTCCTCTGCTTCCCCAAACACCGTCTTCTCCTGTGTCGGCGCGTCCTATGCTCCCGGTAGAAAGTGGAGGCAAAAAGAGAGAGCTGCCGGCTTGGGGCTCGCGGAAGGGGCCAGGCTGTCCCGGTGCCTCCGGGCGGCCGGTCGTGTCTGCGGTCGCTTCCAGCGCCGCCTGATGGGCCGCCGTGCGGGGCTGACCCAGCTGTCTGACGGGCGGCGGTGGCCACCAGCTGGGTGAACGTTGGTGGGTCGTCCACCGCCCTGGCCTCAAGCCCTCGGGGCCACCGCAGGGTGGCTGTCCACAAGGTGGCTCTCCAGAAGCGGCCTAGGTCTGCTCCACAACCCTAGGTAGGTCTACGCCGTGACCCTCCCGGGGGGGCTGGCCAGCGGCTCTGAACGGCGCCCCTCTCCGCCACGGACACTTTCAGCACCGTTGGGTCCCCTGGACCACGAGGCCAGCTGCTGCTGCCGTCTGGGAGCGGCCGTCGGCGGTCCCCGCTCAGAGTGGGCGGCCCCACGGAGGCCTTGAGACGTGCTAGAAACTCGCACTCGGAGACGGCGCGTGTCGCGTCCACGTCGCAGAAGGCCCGGCAAGCACGGCGCCTGCTCTCGTGCGTGCCCGCGAGCCTGCGCGGTGGGGGGGCCGGCGGGGTGTGAGGGCAGCCCTGGTCTTCACGTGGGCAGGGACCTTCCGACGTGTCCCGGATGCCGGGCCCCGGAAGCCTGCCTTCTGGGGAGGGAGGCAGGCCGGGGGCTGGGAGGGCTTGACCCTCCCTTGACATAAAGGGGCGTGTGGCGCACATGCTTCCCGCGCGTCAGACGTGGGCACCATCGCGTCGTCAGCCCAGGGCCCCGGGCAGGCATCCTGTGGGGAGTCGGGCTGGCCAGGGTCTCTGCCACGTGTTTCCCCAGAGCCAAGACTCACGGCCCCGGGGCCAGGCCACGCGCCAGTGCTGTGGGCCATAGATCCGATGGCGTGGGCGTTCAGGTCCTCAGCATGGGGACTCGTCGGAGGTGCTCACCGTGGGGGACTCGTCGGAGGTGCTCCCCGTGGGGGACTCGTCGGAGGTGCTCCCCGTGGGGACTCGTCGGAGGTGCTCCCCGTGGGGGACACGTCGGAGGTGCTCCCCGTGGGGGACACGTCGGAGGTGCTCCCCGTGGGGGACACGTCGGAGGTGCTCCCCGTGGGGACTCGTCGGAGATGCTCACTGTAGGGGACATGTCGGAGGTGCTCCCCGTGGGGACTCGTCGGAGATGCTCACTGTAGG
>NW_024412786.1:6239717-6288797 GCF_014898765.1 Herpailurus yagouaroundi | reverse complement strand
CCATGGTTCCAAGTGGGTCGCCTGGGCCTCCGGCCCCTCAGACCTCACGTGGGGCCGTGTGGAGCCAGCGCAATGGGGGGCAAGGGCAGCTCTGGGAGACAGGGGACGGGGGATGCTGGCATGGAAGGTCGTCCTGGCTTCCCAGCACGGCCGGGTGACACTCGGGCAGCGCCCATGGGGCGTCTGTGCGCTGCTTTGAACGGAAGTGGCAGGCGTTCGCCAGGAGAGTGACAAGGTGATGGGCTGAGAGCCCCCAGAGCCCCCAGTTCGTGCCAGATCGGCCCCAGCTGGAGCAGGAAGGGCCGGACGCCCGACCCCACCGGACCGACCGTCGGCGGGTCAGCGACAAAGCGCGAGACCGAGCCGGTTCAAACCAGAAAGTCAGAGGGGCCGGCTCGCAGGCCCAACCTTGACTGGGAGAAGGGCTGGGGCGGGAGGGGGCTGGGGGTGCAGCAGCCCCCTCCCTGCCGGAGCAGAGCCTCCAGTTTGGCCGACACGGATGTCACACACCCATCCCCCTCCTCGGCTGTGGGATCGCTGGACGCCGGCTTGGGGTTTATTCTCCCGGCGCGTCGGGCGGGGCCCGTGAGACTCAAAGGCCCGGTCCAGGTCCCTCGCTCGCTTGGGAGACAGGGAGCTGGGACCCGAACCCAGGTCTCGGACCCCGCCCCCGCTCATTGTTTTTCCGCATTCCCAAGTATTTACTGAGCGCTGTCGTTCGGGGTCTGGAATCTGCATCCACGACAGGTCCCAGCACCGTGATGCCTGCTGACGGGAGAGGCCAGCCGCCCCGCGTGGACACAGAAACGTGCGCACGGCGCCCGCACGGGCCTCACAGACGGGGCGGTGGGTGCAGCAAGAAAGTGGCCACGCTCCGAGCCCACGCCGGCTGGTGCGCCCACGGCTGGCGGACACGCGGGAGCCCTCTGCTCGCCGCCCGCCGGCACCACAGGCGGGCTTCCCCGAGGGGGTGCGGGGTGGGGTCCCGGGCGGAAGGAAGTCCCTGGCGAGGCAGCCCGCCCACCGCGGCCCCCGGCTGCCCCCACGGCACTGTGGCCGGGCCCGTGCGGGTGTCCCGGGGATACAGCGAACGGCCACATGCCGGGGGGGCCGTGGGGTGTGGTCAGGAGGGGGGGACCCTCCGCGTGCTGCCCTGCGCTGCCTCCAGGATGCGTCGTTCCGTAAGAAAGGCAAGGCTGAGAGAAGTGTGACCAGCAGGCTACCGTCTGTGCAAGGAAGGTGGGGACCACACACCCGCACGGGCACACGTGCACACAGACACGTGCACACGTACGCACAGGCATACGCACGCATACAGACATCCACGCGGGTATATGCTCGTTTCTTCTTTTCAACGGAAGGATGACCCACGCGCCATTGTTTTCGATTTCCTGCTGCCTCGGGGGCTGGGTGAGGAAGAGAAAGAAGAGAATCCTGACCCGATTTGTCTTATAGATTAGAATATGAAATCGGGTTAAAATGGCACTTCGTTGTAAAACGCAAACCAACCTTTTAGAAGTCAAGAGCAAAACAGTATCACCGCCATAACCTGCCGATGAAAGCGATGCATTAACAGAGGAATCACTTCGAGCGGCACCTCGCACGTGGCTGCCAAGGGGAGGAAGCACATCTTCAGCCCTGCTCGTGCTCGGCAACTAGACCGCTGCCGGGACCCTCGCTGCGCCGCTGCTTCGAACGATCGCTGACGGATTCGTGGATGACACGCTCGCAGACAGGGCGAGCAAAGAAACCTTCACCTGCACGCTGGTCGCGAGGAGCCCCGATTTTTAACAAAGAGACGAAAATGGAAAGCCAAAGGCCTGACACACCCGCTGTTCTAACGTTCAGTTGAAGTTGTCGGCACAGGTTCACCAAGAGCCCGGAACACCGCGTCTCGCCAGCGGGCAGGAAAGGTGTGCAGGTCCCGTGAAGACGCTGCACAGAGCGGGTGAGGGACCGGTAGGGCGGACCAGGAAGGGTGGCCCCGAGCCGCGGCTGGGGTCAGGGACGAAGTAAGATACAGAGCGTGGAGGCAGGGCCCAGGGACACAGGACACAGCCCCGGGGCCAAAGCGGGGCCAACCTTGAGCACCAGAGTGCGTAACTACCTAACAGAGTCTGGGGTGATAAGCCAAAGTACAACACAGGTGATATCTGGGAGTCCTACTGATGTGAACACGCCGTTGAACACATAAACAAAAGAGGAGAAGAGACAAATCTCCCCTGCAGAAGAACCCAGAATTCCTACAATTTATGAGGCCACACTGGTCTCAGTGCGATGGGCCGTAAGCCGCCCGAGCTGCGGCTGCACAGTGGCTTGCTTCGAACAACTGTATGGCAGGGATCTGACGCTCACTTCAGCCAGGTGACCAAGGTCAGCATCGCGGGGACGAGTCACGGGGGGGCGGGGGGCACGTGTCCCGACGTGATGGGGATGAGAAGGGCTCTCACCCTGTGGTCCTCCTCCCACACCCACAACCCCATCTGACCGTGAGAGGGAAAATCGTGGTTAAGAGATGGTCTACAAGGGGCGCCCGGGTGGCTCCGTCGGTTGAGCGTCCGACTTCGGCTCAGGTCACGATCTCGCGGTCCGTGGGTTCGAGCCCCGCGTCGGACTCTGTGCTGACAGCTCGGAGCCTGGAGCCTGTTTCCGATTCTGTCTCCCTCTCTCTGCCCCTCCCCCACTCGTGCTTTTTGTCTCTCTCTCTCTCTCACTCTCAACAATAAGCATTAAAAAAAAATTATTTTTAAAAAGAGAGATAGTCTAGAAAATACCTGACAGGTACTCAGAACTGTCAAAGTCATCAGAACGGTCACAGCCAAGAGGAATCTAAGGAAACACTACTGACAGTCATGTGGTGGCCTGGATGGGGCCCTGGACAGAGAAGGGACACTGGGTAACAGTCAAAGAGATCTGAGTAGGACGTGGGCTTCAGTTAGTAACAACACGTCAGTATCGGTTCACTAATCGTGACAGGTGCGCCACACTGATGTAGGACGTACAGAAGAGGGGAAGCTGGGTGTGGGGACCAGGGACGCTCTCTGTGCTACCTTCCTCACGAGTCCTGTGCACATCTGAAATTGTTCTCAAATAAAAGCTTGTTTAAAAACAAAGCTTGTATCAAAACAGACAAAAAGCTTGTTTAATTGCAGTGGATTCAGATATATCAAAAATGGTTTTTGTGGCACCCGGGTGGCTCCGTCAGTTAAATGTCCAACTCTTGGTTTCAGCTCAGGTCATGATCTCACAGTTCGGGAGTTCGAGCCCTGCATCAGGTGGGATTCTCTCTCTCCCTCTCTCTCTGCCCCTCTCCTGGAGAGCTTGTGCGCTCTCTCTCTCTCTCTAAATAAATAAATAAATAAATAAAAACTGCTTAAAAAATGGTTTTGGGGCGCCTGGGTGGCTCAGTCTGTTAAGCGTCCAAATTCAGCTCAGGTCATGATCTCGCAGTTCGTGGGTTCGAGCCCCGCGTCAGGCTCTGTGCTGATGGCTCCGAGCCTGGAGCCTGCTTCGAATTCTGTGTCTCCCTCTCTCTCTCTCTGCCCCTCCCCTGCTCATGCTTGTCTCACTCACTCTTTCTCAAAAATAAATAAACATTAAAAAAAATTTTTTTAATGGTTTTCAAACACCCCTGATTTCATGATGATGCATCTTAAAGAATGGGTCACTTTTGAAGGAACCAATTCATTAATCTGAAAGCTGGTAAAAGTCAAAAGAAAGAAGCAAGCACTTCTCTTGCCTTTCTTACACAGTAGCTCAGGGCAGTGTAACGATTGATAAGGGCAAGTTTCTCTTTACAAATTAGTCCAACTGGTAACTGGAGAAGGAACCACAGAAGTAGGAAATCACCATTTCACCGCCCCTGGAGGTACAGAATCCAGGCAGCGGCCATCAGGGGCTGGTAAAAATGGGATGTGACAGGGCACCTGGGTGGCTCAGGTGGTTAAGCCTCCGATTTCAACTCAGGTGACGATCTCACGGTTTGGGGTTCAAGCCTTGCGTCTCAAGTCTCAAGCCTGCTTGCGATCCTCTCTCTCCCTCTCTCTCTGCCCTTCCCCCACTTGTGTGCACCCTCTCTGCCTCTGTTTCTCTCAAAAGAAATAAGTAAACTTAAAAAAACAGTGACATGACAAGCTAACGGGATGGATCCGGCTGACCGTTCCTGAACCACCACCCCCCCCCCCCCCCCGCCAAATCTTAACGTCCCTCAAAACACAAGCAGAAGTTCAGGGTCCCCTGAGGTGGGGGGTACGGCACCACCTGACCCATCCACCTGCCCCAATCAAACCTGAACATGGTCCAGCTTCCAACCTCCAGATTAAACAAGACAAGAGGCGGGCCGACCAGGTGCGACATGTAGCTGTCATGACTCCAGTAAGCCAGCTGTGCACTTGGACGCAGGCAAGACCCAGCCTCAGCCACGATGGCGGATGGTTGTGATGACCTGAGCAATCTGGGTTGCCTTTCCGGTGTGATCATGGTATTGTGACTATGTTTTTACCACGGGGCTGGGTCTTTCAATAAAAAGCCTGCTGAAATGCCTTCCGGAGAGGTGATAGAAGGCTGGAATTCACAAGAATGTGCAGAGGGCAGGGGTGCACGGGGTTCAGTGCAACCGCCTCTCTGCTTTTGCACATTTGAGGGACTTTTTCCATAATAAAAACTGTAGTAATGAGCTTCTTTTTCAATGAGTGGGCTTTACTTGTTGGTAGTTTTAACTTACAGAAAAGAATAGAACAAAAAGTACAGAGAGTTCCGAACACTCCCTCACCCCTCCCCACTCACTCATTTCCTCTACTTTTTTTTAAAGATTAGTTATTTATTTTTAAGAAAGACAGAGATAGTGTGAGCCAGGAGAGGGAAAGAGAGAGAATCCCAAGCAGGCTCCACGTCGCCAGCACAGAGCCTGATGCGGGGCTCAAACTCATGAAACTGAGATCGTGGCCTGAGCTGAAACCAAGCGTTGGGACGCTTAAACAACTGACCCATCCAGGTGCCCCATTTCTCCTACTCTTAACATCTTGTTCTAGTGTGGTGTGCATTTGTTACAATTAATGAACCAGTGTGGATACGTTATTATTAAGTGAAGTCCACAGTAGACATTAGGGTTCACTGTGCTTTGTACGTCCTATGGGTTTAGACAAATGACATGTGTCCACCACACAGAATGACAAGTTCACTGCCCTCCAACTCCCCTGTCCGCACCCCTTCTGTTCATCCCTCCCTTCCCCCTGTCCTCTGGCAGCCCCTGATCTTTACTGTCTCCATAGTTTGGACTTTTCCAGCATTTCCCGCAGTTGGTATCACACAGTATGTAGCCTTTCCAGATTGGTTTCTTTCACTTAGTAAGATGCATTGAAGGTCCCTTTAGGTCCTTTTTGTGGCTTGAGAGCCACACTGAATAATATTTCTTTGCCTGGATGTCCCATAGCTTGTTAATCCATCTACCTGCTGAAGGACAGCTTGGTTGTGTCCAGGTTTTGGCAATTGTGGGTAAAGCCGCTATAAACATTTGCGTGTGGGTTTTTGTATGGACACAGGCTTTCCGCTTATCTGGGGTAAATATGAAGGTTTGCAAAGAATTTCTCCCAGTATATGGCTTCTTATTCTCTTGACAGTGTCTTTTTACAGACAGTGTCTTTTAGTGAAGTCCTCCTTACCACTTTTTTCTTTCGTGGTTGGTGCTTTTGATGTGATAAGGAGTTGTCACCAGGGGGCAGCTGGATGGCCCAGTTGGTTAAGCGTCTGGCTTTGCATTTCAGCTCAGGACACAATCTCATGGTTTGTGAGTTCGAGCCCTGCATCAGGCTCTGCACTGACAGTGCACAGCCTGCTTGGGAGTCTCTCTTTCCCTCTCTCTCTGCCCCTCCCCTGATTTTGTGCACACATGTTCTCTCTCTCTCTCTCTCTCTCTCTCTCTCTCTCTCTCTCTCTCTCTCAAAATAAATAAATACACTTTTTAAAAGAGTCCTCACCAGATGCAGGTCACACAGATACTCTCCTGGATTACCTTCTAGGAGTTTCACAGTTTTTTTGTCTCACATTCAGGTCGATGACCCATTAGGGTTCATTTTTTGTGAAATGGTGTAAGGTCTGGGTCTACATTCATCTTGCAGCTGGATGTCTTGTTGTTCCAGTGGGACACAGAAAAGTCTGTCTCTTGTCCATTGCTCCCTCATCACAGATCAGGTGACTATTCTTGGTGGGGGGGGGGGCAGTTTCCAGGTCCTCTCATGTTCAGCGGGTCTGTCTACTCGTTCACCAGTCCTTAATTGCTGTGGTTCAATAGTTAAGTCTTCAAGTCGAGTGCTGTCAGTCCTCCAACTCTGTTCTTCTCTTTCAATATTGTGTGGGCTCTTCTGTGCCTTGTCCCTCCGTATACACTTGTCAGTGTTCACAGAATAACTGGCTGGGACAGAAATCAGCTCTTTAGGGGCCACTCGTAAATATGTGCTGCCTGCCAAGAAGCACTGTGCACCTGATGAAAGAATGACTCTCGCAGGTGAGGCAGCCGGGTGGGGACCGGCAGCTCCAGCAGCAACCGGGGTGTCGAACGCTCTCACGGGGTCTCTAGTCACAACGAGCGTGTTCTGGGGCCTCACCAGCCTCTTGGTGCCCTGAGGGGCCCGACTGGGGAGTCATCATCATCCCGCTGGTGACCCGTTCACTTTGCTCCCCTCTTTTGGCCGATTGCAGTTCTGGCCCACGTCAACCCCTCTTTGGACCCACAGTTGAAAGATGAAGCCACCTGGGACCTCAGGTGTCACTGGCCTTGAGGAGAAAGACCCGCTCCCCATCACGGAGTCATTGAGGCCCCATTCTTGTAGATGCAAAGTGCCCTCCAAACCCAGACCACCTTCCTTGACTCGCCTCGGTTGGCCATGAGGTGCCTTAAACATTCACTCCGCTTTTGAATATCTTATTCTACAAAGCGGTATTCATTCCTGTCATTTTTTTTTTTTTTTTACATTTTGATGCATTTTGTGCCTCCTTAACTGACTCCATAAAATGTTTACACACCTTCTGAGACAGAAGGCACTGTTCTTCTGAGAAAGACGTTGCTGTCCTCTCGGAACCTGGTCATTTAGAGAAGACCCCAGCCTGCTCACAACATGGGAATCGGTGAAGTGTTTAAAAACTGTCACGAGTCCGTGATTCTCCAAGGGCGCAGTCAGGAGGAGGACGGTGTTCCCAGGGAGTGTCTGTCCCAGCAGAATTTACACTGAACTGTATTTTCACGATGACTTTCTTATTTCTGCCACCTTCTGGAATAAATTATTTTTCTGCTTTCTATGAAAGAAAAAGAATTTGTAAGAAACACAGAGCCCAAAACAAACATACTATGGAGAAAATGGAGGACACAGATCACACAGGGCGACTAGGATTTTGAAAAGTTATTATTAATGTGCTCGGTGAGATAAAAGGAGATACTGCACCCTCGATGTTAGAACAAAAATACTCTTTTTAAAAGTAACATTCGTAAGACAAAATCAGAGCTCTCGAATTTAAAACTACTCTAGCAGGTATGAAAATTCTGACAGCTGGATTACAAGATAAAACAGACGGGAGTCTCTAAGAAAGAGAAGACATGGTAAATGGAAGAAGAAAGACAACTGAGTTGGAGGACCAGTCCAGAAGAAACAAGGTTGCCTTGAAGAGAAACAGAAAGGAAGAGAGTGGCCAAGAAATGGTTGAAGGAAGCGTTCCACACCTAAAGGGCAAGAATGTCCCGGCGAAGAGGGCCCTACTTGAGAGGTGAGGACAGAGCCACACCATGGTGCGTCAACACATCTTGGTGAGCCTGTGGCAAAGAGGCCATCCTGCAGGGCTCTCCACCCTGTGGGCGGGGGCCACAGGGAGGGGACTCACGTTCCACCAACACAAGTGGTCACAGATCCCTCCAGAACAAACCTGGTCACCAGAGTAAATGAAGGAGAGCCTTCAAATTCCTGAAGGAAAATTATTTCCAAACTAGGGGCACCAGGCAGTGGCTCAGTCAGTTAAGCATCCGACTTCGGCCCAGGTCATGGTCTCACTGTTTGTGGTTTCAAGCCCCACATTAGGGTCTGTGCTGACAGTGCTTGGGATTCTGTCTCTCTGCCCTTCCCCCACTCTCTCTCTTTCAAATAAATAAACTGAAAAAGAAAAAAAAAAAAAAAAGAAAGAAAGAAAGAAAATTATTTCCAAACTTGAACTGTATGGCCCTGTACCTCATCCAGTTTGGTGAGTGTTCCACACACGCCCGGAGGGAATGTGTGTTCTGTAGTTACTGATCCATAAATATCAGGTCAAGATGATTGTTCAGATCATCTAAGTCTCTGTTGATTTTCTTGCCCAACTGTCCTATCAATTTGAGAAAGGGGTATTCAGTGTCCTGCTGTATTTGTAGAATTGCCCATTTCTCTCTTTTATCCTGTCAAATTTTGCTTCAGTATATCGAGGCCCTGTGAGCAGGTGCATAAGTGTTTATGACTGTTACGTCCTCTTTATGAATAATCTCCTGTAGCATTCTGAACTATCCCTCTTTATTTCTGGTAATATTCTTTTCCTGAAGTCTATTTTTTATTTTTTTAAAGATTTTATTTTTAAGTAACCTCTATACCCAATGTGGGGCTTGAACTTACAAGCCTGAGATCAAGAGTCACACACGCTACCAACTGAGCCAGCCAGGCGCCCCTGAAGTCTATTTTTTTTAATACAGCTTTATTGAGATATAATTCATGTCCATAAAATTCAACCATTTAAGGCACCCAATCTGGTGGATTTTAGTATATTCACAGAAATTTGCAACCATGAGCACAGTCTAATTTTAGAACATTTTGTCACAGAAAGAGATCTCACACCCATCAACAGTCTTTCTCCACCCTCCACCCGCTTCTCTCTGCTGCTAGGAGTAATGCCACCATGAAATTTTGTGTGCAGGTATTTGTGCGAGCATGTCTTCAGTTCTCTTGGGAATACACCTGGGCCTGGAGCTTCTGGGCCATCTCAAAGCTCTGTGTGTAACTTTTTGAGGGACTGCCAAACTGTTAATCAGAGTGGTTGAAGTCTCTTTTGTCTGATGTTGATATAGTGCTCAACCCACGGGAAACCTTCTTCCATTTGTTTGCTCTCTGACCTGCAGATTAGGTCTTTCTCCACAATCTATTTTTATAGTGTCTGCCTTTTTCTTTAAGTTTATTCATTTATTTTTGAGAGAGAGAGAGAGAGAGAGGGAAGGGGCAGAGAGCAAAGGAGAAAGAGAATCCCAAGCAGGCTCCACGCTATCAACACAGAGCCTGACGCAGGGCTCAAACTCACAAACTGTGAGATCATAACCTGAGCCAAGAGCAAGAGTTGGGTGCTTAACCAACTGAGCCACCAGGTGCCCCACTTTTTTTTTTTTAAGTTTATTTATTTTGAGAGAGGAGCAGAGACAGGGAGGTAGAGAGAAAATCCCAAGCAGGCTTTGCACTGTCGGTGCAGAGCTCAACACAAGGCTCAAACTTACAAACCCAGAGATCATGACCTGAGCTGAGATCAAGAGTCAGGTGCTTAAGCAAAGGGAGCCACTCAGGAGCCCCTATAGTATCTGCCTTTTAACTGGAGTTTTATCCCATTAACATTTAATGTAATTATTGGTGCTTTTCAATGTAGGTCCACCAGTTTAGTTGTTTCTGTTTCTCTTTTCTCTTTTCCTCTGTTCTCCCTTTTCTGCTTTTCTTGGATTATTTGACTATGTTTAGAACTCCATTTTAATGTATTGGCTTTTTGCTGTACTTTACATTCTTTTTAGTGCTGGGCTCTAGGATTACAGTGTATATCCTTAACTTTTCAGCCCACTTATAATCCATACTGCACAATTCACAGGAAATATAACGGCTCTGCAACCACGTAGGTGTGTCTCCCTCACTCCTGCCTTCATATACTCTACAGGTGTCACGTTTACTTACACTGTAAACCCCACAAAACGATATTCTTCTGCCTCAGTCATGTCTATTTTTTAAATGAGAGGAAAAATAATATTTTCTATTTTACCATGTCTGATATCCTCATGCCTCTAAGATCTAGTATCTGTATCCCCTCCAGCCTGAAGAACTTCCTTTCACGTTTTGCTTTTGTTTTTGTTTGTTGGAGTGCAGATTCACTGGCAACAGATTCTCATGGTTTTCACTTACCTATAAATGTTTTATTTTGCCTTCGCTCTTTGAAGCTATTTTCACTGGGTATAGAATTCTAGGCTTCACAGTGTAAAGATGTTCCACAGTCTTGCCTCCAGAGTTTCTGATGTGAAGTCCACAGTCATTGAAATCATTGTTCTTCCATAAGTAATGTATCATTATTCTCTGGCCACTTTGAGATTTCCTCCTTTTACCTTTGACTTTCAGCAGATTGGCTATGATGTGCCCAGTGGAGATTTTCTTTATATTTATCCCATTTGGGATTCACGGAGTTTCTTAAATCTGTAAACTTAAGTCCTTCATCTGACTGAGGAAGTTTTCAGCCATCATTTTTGTTTAAATTTTTTTTTAACGTTTATTTATTTTTGAGACAGAGAGAGACAGAGCATGAACAGGGGAGGGGCAGAGAGAGAGGGAGACACAGAATCGGAAACAGGCTCCAGGCTCTGAGCCATCAGCCCAGCGCCCGACACGGGGCTCGAACTCACGGACCGCGAGATCGTGACCCGGCTGAAGTCGGACGCTCAACCGACTGCGCCACCCAGGCGCCCCCGTGCTGGGCTTCTAAAGATACTTTTTTTGGGGGTTAATGTTTGTTTATTTTTGAGAGAGTGAGTGCACGGGAGGGGCAGAGAGAGAGGGAGACACAGAATCGGAAGCAGGCTCCAGGCTCTGAGCCATCAGCCCAGAGCCTGACGCGGGGCTCGAACTCCTGGACCGTGAGATCGTGACCTGAGCCGAAGTCGGCCGCTTAACCGACCGAGCCCCCCCAGGCGCCCCTCAGCCATCATTTTTTAAATTATTTTTTCTGACCCATTTTCTCTCTCTCTTCTGGGATTCCAATTTTCTCCCTTCTGGGACTCAAAATAGTAGACCTTTTGACATTGTCCCGCAAGTCCTTAAGATTCTGTTCACTTTTGGAAATCCTTTCTCCATCTTCATATTGGATAAATTCTTCAGATGTTTCTTCAACTTCACTCTTTGCTCTGCCATATCCATTTTGCTATTGAGCCCACCCAGTGCCTTTTTTAACTTACGATATTGTATTTTTTAGTTTTAACATTTTCATTTTTTTTACATTTTTAAAAATTTCTTTGATGGTATTTCGTACCTTTCATGCGTTGTGAGTATATTTTCCTTTACCTAGTTGAGTATTGTTGTGATAGCTGCTTCAAAGTCCTTGCCTGAGAATTCCAACATCTTAGTCATGTCTGGTGTTCATTAAATAAATGTTCATTGTATCCTGAATATTGTAAATACTATGCTGTGACGGTCTGGATTCCATTAGATTCCTTGGATGAGCGTTGATGTTTGCATTTTTGCTGGTAATTACCGTGGCTAGTCTCCAACTACAAATATCTGGGAGGCAGTAGGAGTAGCTCAAATGTCAGGTCAGGCATATTAGCCTTATCTGCAAGCTGCGTTGAGTCAACCCAGTGCAGGCACAGTTTCATACCCTCTATCGGATATTTGGGAACAGTTTACACACGGAACATGGAGCTGCCATTCTCTGACTCTCTCTTTTCTGGGACGCCCCCCTCACTTTGGCAGCTGTGGCCACCCCCCAAGGTTCTGTCCTCTGACTTTTTAAGCCTGAAAGGCTGAAGTTTTCCATCAGGGCTTTGAGTGACCCGCATCACACTCTGTCCATGGCACAGCACTTCTGACTTTCCACTCCCGTCCAAAATCCGCTTACCTTAGTTCACACTCGAGCTTTCAGGGAACTGCTTTTGTTTGTTTGGGTTTGGGGGCGGGGGAGTTGTTTTGCCGAGACTTTGTACATATTCCCTGCAGAGGAGTTGGTCTTAGGATATTTACTTTACCTTACCCTCCAACCTCAAATTTTGTACCCAAACTCCCAGTTAAGTGTGCAGTTAAAGTCATTTTCAAGTAAGCAATGTATCAAAAAAAAAAAAAAATCTCCCAAACTCCTTTTATTGGAAAGCAACTCAAGAATGTCATTTACCAAAAATGAGGCTTTATACCAAGCAACAGCCAAAAATATATCCAGGGGGTCTGGGATTTGGGCGACCCAACACAAGAATGAATCAGAAGGAATCCAGGGGACAGAGGTAATGGGACACAGGCGTAGAAAACACCAAACCCACGTTGTACAGAAAAGAGCTGAAGTCTTCAGGAGCAATTTCTTCAGCATAAACTTAACAAAATCCCCAACATATTTGAAGATTTTGAAAAGAGATTTACATAATTAGGAAGTGTTTGGATTGGAATTACTGTTAAGTACATGGGAAATTAAACCAATAAACAAACAACAGAAAATGATTTTACCCTGGGGAAGACATAATGTATGGGAAGACAAAGTCATCATAATATACTACATGGTTTAGCTATGAATAGATATTACGCAGTCGTGATGTAAACCCTGAGTGCTGATCTAGTCAGAATTATGATACAACTGTAAGCTGAGGTTGAAGTCCTGGGGGGTGAAAGAAAAGACCTGAATCCGTGGTTGTCAACTGAGGGCGACTCTGACCTCCCAGTGGACATTTGGCAATGTCTAGAAACATCTGCAGGTGCCACATTTAGGAGGAAGGGGATATTGCTGGCATCCGGGGATACTGCCCCACATCCTATCATGTACGCCCACAACAAAGAATTAATTGGTCCACACTTGCAACTGTGCCACTGTTCAGAAACCCTGGGATAAGCGATCATTCTCCACGTCAGTGTGTCAGCAGACCACATCTACAATGTAAACACTGGGGCGCCTGGGTGGCTCACTCGGCTAAACGTCCAACTTCGGCCCAGGTCATGATCTCACGATTCGTGAGTTCGAGCTCCGTGTCGGGCTCTGTGCTGACAGCTCGGAGCCTGGAGCCTGCCTCAGATTCTGTGTCTCCCTCTCTCTCTGCACCTTCCCCGCTCGTGCTCTCTTTCTCTCAAAAATAGACATTTAACATTTTTTTTTAATAAATGAATAAAATAAAATAGAATGGAAACATCAAGTAGCAACCACATAAGCATGTTCGGAGACTCAGGAATAAATTAGAAAGAGTGAGCTGAAGGCTTTGGGAGTGACAGGTCGGGCCTGGGTGACGTCCTCTGGGTTTTGTAACCAGCCCTACAGAACGCCGTCGCTTTAAAGCGCGTGCAGGTGTGAGTTTTGTGTTCTGAGTGACAATTCATGTGGAAGAAGAGAACGATTGAGGAGAGTACGAAAGTGTGCAAAGGCAGCCTGACTTCCTGTTCTTCACAGAAGCTCTCTGAACCCTGGTGGATGCTAGCCCTGGGTTCTTGCCCTCTGCCAGGATGTAGCCGTGGTTTGCTCCCTCCTTAGATGGCTCCACGTCTGCATGGAAGGACGATGCCTGGAGGGGCATGTTACTCTGCCCTGCAGTTAACTGGATCCATGGCTTGTAACCCGTGTCTTTCTTCTGCAAGGCAGTCATCCCAGGAGGCTCAGCATTGGGGTTAACCTTCTGTAAATGTGGCAGGCGCTCAAGGCCCACACCGCCCCCTGGCGGCAGCGTGCCAGAATTGCAGGCCCAGGTGTTCTGAGGGACACGGGAACCCCGTGGAAGTTCAAGACGCCAAGCTGGACATCTGAGGATCAGGCAGCATTTCACCCCCTCAGCCTCTGAGGCTCCTGTCCCCACACAAGCAGCCCAGAACACCTGTCGTACGGCCGGTAGCTGATTGTGATGTCCCACTGTGGGTTAAACTGAATTTTGAGTTTGTTTAAAGGCTGGGAAATTCTATGGGGGCACCTGGGTGGCTCAGTCAGTTAAGCATCCAGCTTCAGCTCAGGTCATGGTCTTTCAGTTTGTGGGTTCGAACCCGGTGTCAGGCTCTGTGCTGACAGCCTGCTTTGGATTCTGTGTCTTCCTCTCTCTCTGCTCCTCCCCTACTCATGCACTGTCTCTCTCGTTCTCTCTCTCTCTCTCTCTCTCTCTCTCTCTCTCTCTCTCTCTTGAAAATAAACATTAAAAAAAAATACATTAAAGGCTGGGGAATTCTAAAATGTTTATTTATCTTGAGAGAGAGAGGGAGGCAGAGAGAGAATCCCAAGCAGGCTCCCTGCTCTCAGCACAGAGCCCAGAGCCCGACGCGAGGCTCGAGTTCGCCAACCATGAGGTCATGACCTGGTCTGGAATCACGAGTCGGACACTTAACCCGCTGAGCCACAGGCACCCCTGAAGGCTGGGAAACCCCGAAGTGCGGCTTTGCTCCTCCTCTTCCTCTCTTCCGTGCCCCCCATGCTGGGAAGGAGAATGCAGCCAAGGGGCCCGTCCTGCCTTTAGTCCTGGTCTGCGGCTTCCAAGCTGAACCTGCTGCCTCGCGCCTTTGCTCACTCTTCTCGCAGGAGGACGCTTACAGGCATCACAGCACAAGCCCACACGTGGCACCCCTGTGCCCTTGCTGGCCGAGCACTCACCCGCACACCAGTGGCTGATCCACAAGAGCCCGGAGCCACGCAGCCCGCTGCTTCGACCTTGATAGGTTTCTTGCTTTGGGAGAAGGACTCTATCCAAACGTATTTACTTTGCAAAGCGGGATGGGAATTTAAGATGGGCCGTTTGAGGTGGGGCCCGGGGCGCTGCCGGCACCCATCGTCCTGCAGCGGGGCTCCCCAGCCTGTGCCCGGGCCCCCAGCCCCCACCCGGCCCAGGACCCTGCCTCCTGTTCCCTGGGCCTGTTTTCTCGGGTGACACTCGGCACACCTGGGGTTACACCTGTTCACCGACTCATGTGTGGCCAGCCCCCCACAAGAATGTCCACTCCGGAGGCAGGGACGGGCTGCCCGCCAGGATCACCCCTCACCACCTGACTTTTTGTGGGTGCCCTGAGCAAAGTGGTGAACGAGGCAGTGAGTGCACAAGTCACTTCTCTGGTGTGTGGCGAGGAGAGAGGGAGAGGAGGGGCGTCAGCCGCGGTCCCGGGGCTTGCGTCCGTGTCTTTAGCGGGGCCGCGGAGACCGCGGGGCCGCTGCCGCGTGTCTCACCGAACACGAGTTCCCCTGTCTGGCGCTCCGAGGCCAGGAGGAGTGTACTTGTCGTCGGTGTGGGGACCCCAGTGCCCGGGTGTGAGGAGTCATCAGGCCTGTTAACTTCTCTGCTCGAGGCTCCCTTGCCCTTGATGGGTTTTTAGGGAATCCCCAGCAGGAGAAAGTACCACAAAATGGGGACAGCGATGGCAGGGATGGGCGGGGCCTCGGGGGCTTCCCACCTGTTCTTTGCAGTGGGGGGAGGGGGCTTTTCTTTCTTGGAGGACGGCGCACAGGGCGATCTCGGGTTCACTCCCTTGCCCCTCGGTGCCCGGTGCTCACCCTGGGAGCTGTGGGGATGGCAGGTGCCCACGCCCCTCCCAGAGGGGTCCAGTTCAGTGAGCGTGAGGGGCAACGCCGGGCCAGAGACGTGGAGCCCCAATGCCCGAGAACCCCCCAAACTCCGGGAGGTGCAGAGTGCCCTCGGTGTCAGAGTTCAAGGCCCAGCCCCGGCTCTGCCTGCCGATGCCGTGGGGACAGACAGATGTGAAGGGGGAGGCGGGGGCCAGGAGCTCGGCGAACACCCGAGTGGCCGCGGTGGAGGCATCCTCCGGTGTCACTGGATGGGCAGGGCGGCGGACCTGTGGCCCTTAGCACCTCGTCCGCCAAATTTCTGTGCCTTTTGCAGCGTCCCGGGCAGGAGCGGAGGAGGGAGGGAGCACCTGAAGGAAATGAGCCGTTTCAGTGGATGTGTGTTCCCCAAATCTGTGAAAAGCAATTAGTGTTTCCTCTTAAGTGTGACAATGGAAAGCTGTAGGGCCACAGCCTGGGACCCTGGAAATCTGTCTGGCTTTTCGCGCGTCACTGGTAGCCAAGAAATTCCTCCCGGGTTCAATGAGAATCAGCCCCGGCCGCCTGGCAGCTGGAAACGGCCCTGCACAGAGTGACAGGCACCCCCTCCACCACCAGGCCACGGTTAGCTGGCCTGCAGCCACCACAGAGCACCCCCTGGCCCCCCCAGAGCACTTGTGGTTCCAGAAGCCACCACGGTTTCCCTCTGTCCGTCTGCTGACCGGGCGGGGGACGGGGGGCAGGGGGCACTGTTCCCTTCCTCCCGCGCGGGCCCCTCACCCACAGCCCCTGTCTCCCGCAGGTGAACAAGGAGAACGTCGTGAAGGTCGGCCACCGGCAGGTGGTGAACATGATCCGCCAGGGAGGGAACCACCTCGTCCTCAAGGTGGTCACGGTGACCAGGAATCTCGACCCGGACGACACCGCCAGGAAGAAAGGTGCCCGCCCCGCCCCCCTGCACCGCCCCCCACATCTCCTGCCCGGGGGGGGGGGGCGGCCCCCCCGAGAGGAGGAAAAGAAGCCAGACAGGGAGGTGAAGAGAGGACTCAGGAGCTCGGGCCTCAGGCAAGGCTGTGCTCAGCAGCCCTGGGTCCGGGGGGCACAGGCACACGTGTGAGGCCCGGGTCCTCGCTGTGACGGGGTGGGGGGTGGGGGGCGGCCGGCCAGGGGCTACAAGGCTGCCGGAACCACGAGGTCCATTAGTCACCCGCAGGCACGCGGCGGAAAGAGGGCCGGACCGGCTCCCCTCTGCGCGTTTCTGCTCCCTCGGAAAGGGCAGGGGTGCCAAGTGCCAGGTGTGCCTGGGGGGCTCAGTACAGAGCGCAGGGGCCCCCACACAGGGCCTGTCCCGGTCCCAACCCCTCGCGGCCCGAGCGGAAGCTCAGTGGGTGACACGGCTGCTTCCCCACCTTGGGGGCTCGGGGCCGCCGGCCCCCAGGTTGTTCTGGAAGCCGGGTGGGGGCAGGGGCACATCAGGGCCAGGCTCTCACACCCGTGTCTCTCCCGCCTGCCCCTCAAGCCCCCCCGCCTCCCAAGCGCGCCCCGACCACGGCCCTCACCCTGCGCTCCAAGTCCATGACCTCGGAGCTGGAGGAGCTCGGTAAGAGTCGCCCGTCTGGCCCGCCCGGCCCCCCGCTGCCGCCACCCCCGGGACCTGTCCGCGCTGCCTCAGCCCGTGCATGGCCCTGTGCCCGCTTGCTTGTCCCGTCCCCTGCCCCTGAACCCCTGGAACGGCATCAGGAGCCCTGCGTGCGGGCGGCTCCCACGCTGGCATGTCCGTGGGAGTCCTGCTGGCTTTGGGGGTGGTTGCTAGTCTTGCCTTTTGCTGTTTTCGGCTCGTCTAACATTGTTTTGTTTTGAATTTTTGGGCCTCTCACTAGTGGATAAAGGTAAGCCGCCCCACGGTGTCCCCCAAACAGCTCCCCTGCTGTCTCGGGCGCACCCCACCCCCCAAATCCGCCTCACCACCCCCGCGTGCTGGACGCAGACCAGAAAGCTCCATCCCTGGGGTTTGGTGTAGATGGTGGTGGGGCCAGCAGGCCTGGAAGGGTGTGCACCAGGGGTAGGGGGCTCCTAGAATCTTCTAAAAGGTCTGAAAGGCACAGGAGAGCTCGAGCCACTGGCCCTATCAGAGAGACAGGGAAGGGTGTTCAGAGCAGCAAGGGCCCCAGGTCCAGGGCAGTGCTGGCTACTGAGAGGGAAGATTCTAGAGCTGGCACGGGCCATCCGGATGCTGGCTAAATGTTGTGCTGGGACGTCACCCATGGGGCCTGGGGACACGCTTGGTAGGAGGCTGGCTCTTCCACACAGAAGTGGCGAGAGGGCCGATGTACTTGCTCTGCGGAGAGCGTGGAGAGGGGCTGGCCGGGTGATGAAGGGCCAGCGTCTGGGCGCCCCGTGCAGCGCGGAAACCGGCCCTGAGCCCGGGACCCGCCCATCAGGCACAGCTGGCTCAGTGGGGGGAGTCTGAACTCCCCCCCCCCCGTCGGCGTTTAACTTGACGTCACTCCCACCTGACCCCAGCCTCCCGGGGAGACCTTCTGGACCCTCCCGGAACCCGTAGTTCCTCACGAGCCCCTTTTCTCCCAGCCACGTCCTGTCCGCCCGAACGAGGCTCTCCAGGAGAGCCCTGACTGTCCCCGCGCACCTGGCGTGGCACCCGGTGGGGATGACCACAGAATTGCTGCACATCCTTTAAAACTGGGCAGCACGTGCTACCCCGGCCCCTCCCCTGGGCCTTGGCGTCTCTCCCCCCGTCTCTCCCCCGTGCGGGGACTCCGTGTTCCCCCTGTCACCCCGTGCCGCTTTGGCACAGTGCTGCGGGGACAGTGTCTCACCCGTGGCCAGGAAGCAGGTTTAGCAGCCGGTCATGTTGGAAGGGGAAGGTCACCCCATCACCAGGTTCCTGGGAGAGCCATAAACCCAGCCGTCTAGACACCCCACCCTTCCGCGTGTGGCCCGCGTGCGCTTCCGGTCAGCATTAGGTTTCCGGGCCCCCTAGCCAGGCCCCGGGGGGAGCGCTGCCGTCGTGGACTCACCCTCCCCTTTCTGTTTGCAAGCCTCCATCCGGAAGAAGAAGGGTAAGGGGCCAGCCCAGTGTCTGTTCCCAGCCCCTGCCCGCATACCCTATGGAAGAGACCCCCTCTGTGGCTGTCGGCGTGGCGTCTACACCGCCGTACTCTTGCGCTGTCTCCTCCCTGTGCCGGGGCCTACGGAGGGGCCCAGCTCCAGACCGCGTCCTGTCTCAGTCTGTCCCGTCTGCTTTGCTTTTCCCAGTGTGGTTCCTCTCTCACCCCCGACGTGTTGTGCGTCTCCCCCAGAGCTGTGTCCTCATCGTCATGACCATGAGGCCCGTGGGACCCTCAGGCTGTCACAGCTGGGCCCGCCCTACCCGCCGGCAGCCTCGAAGTTGCGTCCGGTCCACGGCCACACGCAGCAGGCAGCCGGGGTGCAGGCCGGCAGGGCCCCGACGCGGGGCGAGGGGCTGGTCCCCTGACTGCTAGCTGCCTGGGCCTTGGGGGCAGGGGCAGCATCCTCGAGCTCACAGAAAGCCCCTGGCTCTCACGCTCTCTGCCTGCGGGATAGCCGTCCTTAAGCTTGCGGGGACCCGGGAGCCGACTGGCACGGGGTGGGGGACGGTTTGCAGTGCTGTGAACAGCAGAGACACACGCGCCACGAGAGCCCCAACAACAGAGCCCCAGAACGATGCGGGCTCCTCCTTCAGCAGCATCCATATTTTGGGGTGTTTCTCACCTGACTGCTGGAGACAACGATCCCAATAGAAAGAAGCACAATAAACTCAAAACTCCTTCTGGGGGTCTGGGGGAGCGCGGCGTGGGCCCCATCACGGGAGCCTAGGCGCTGGCGCGGAGGCACAACGCGGTATTCTGAACACTGAAGTCGGGAGGTGGGTCTCAGAATCCATCAGCCGGTATCTGGGGGGGCCAGGACCGTGGGTCCTAGAGCATCAAGTCAGAACACCTGCTCCTCCTCCCCGGCCTCCACCCGCCACCCCCAGGACTGCCCAGAAATTTTCCTGGGATTCCATGTCTCCCTGAAGTCCCCTTCAACCCAAGGCCAACACCCTGCTGCCCCAGGGACGACCCCTCTGTCTGCCACACCATCCTGAATAAGGCACCCCGGCGTGGGCTCCCGGGACTTCACTGCCATAACAGAGCTGGCCGAGAAGGTCCCTTGTCAAGGGGGCGCCTCCAGCAGCCACCCTGGACCGTGTGAAAAGACAGGAGTCACAATCCTTGTGGCCAGCACGGGCACAGGAGACAGGGAGTCCTGGAGGGTGGAGATCCACCTGGCTTTGAACAGCAGAGAAAACTGGAGGCAATTTGAGACCAAATGCCCCTCCCCCACATTTCCTGACCCCAGCTGGTGCGGGAGACAGTGTGCACGCAAGACCCCAAAGTTGCCCCGTGGCCGTGGTCCACCCAGCTCCTGTGTGAGCAGTCCACGGGGCTGGGGAGATTGTGGGGTGCAGTGTGGCGCTCCAGCGGCCCACACTCACTGCGCAGCGAGGTAGTGGACAGTCCGGCCTCACAGAGCTTGGAGCATCGGACGCTGGTGGGCATGCAGAGAATGCTTCTGGCACACTGCCCCTGCCATCTCTTCCGGGGGACCGGTCTAAGCTCAGAACCTGCCAGTCTCTTCTAAGGGACCGGTCTAACCTCAGAACCTGCCATCTCTTCCGGGGGACCAGTCTAAGCTCAGAACCTGCCAGTCTCTTCTAGGGGACCGGTCTAACCTCAGAACCTGCCATCTCTTCCGGGGGACCGGTCTAAGCTCAGAACCTGCCGTCTCTTCCGGGGGACCGGTCTAACCTCAGAAGTATTCCCCATGCTCCAGGGCCATGTGCAACAGGGGGAAAACGGGCTTTTACAACATACTGGTTGAATAGCGTCCCCCCAGAAACCCACGTCCGGCTAGAACCTGAGAAAGGGACCTTATTTGGAAACGGGGCCTTTGCAAATGTGAGCCTGTTGAGGGCTGCACTGTATCGGGGTGGACCCAGAGCCAATGATCATGAGCTCACAAGAGAGGAAGAGATTCAGACACACGCAGAGGAGGGCACAGAGGCAGAGTTTGGAGGGACGCGGCCACAGCCCAGGAATGAACGCTTGGAGCCCCGGAACCTGGAAGAGGCAGGAAGGATCGTCCCCGGGAGCCTCCAGGAGGAGAAACATCCTACTGACACCTTGACTTGGGAATTGTGGCTTCCAGACTGACGGAGAACAAACTTCTTTCGTTCTGAACTGTTTGTGGTGGTTCCAGAAAACTGTCACACCAGTGAGATGGCCCCCAGCCCTGGCTCCCCCGGGCGACCCCGGTGCTGCCTGCACCCACAGGCCTGACCCTTGGAAGGCGTGAGACGCGTCAGGGCCATCAGACCGGGAACAGCTCAAAGACCCCTCCCCGCGCCTCACGGCCCCCCGGGAAGACTAAGCCAGAAGTGGGCCAGCCGGCCACAGCCACTGCCTCCCCCGGGGCTGGCGCGTGGCCTCTGGTGCCATCGGTGTTTGCGTTTCCCTCATGCAGAGGAGATCCCACCGAGGTCTGGCTCGTGGAACGTGGGTTCCTGCCTTGGGAGGGCTCAGGGCGCGCTGGCTGAAGCCTGCCAGTGGCCAAGGGTGAGCTCCTGGGCGGGGGGGGGGGGGGGGGGGGGCGGTGAGGGCTTGTGACGCTCTGGCTGTCCCTGCTCTGGTTCCCCGGGGGACCTAACCGCTCTTGCCAAATATGCCACCTCCCCTCCTATAACACGCTGCCCCCTCGCCAGGAAGCGGGCAGTTTATGGACGGGAGCATCACCCCAGTCCGTACGTTTGCTCAGAAAATGACAGCACGTGGCTGCTTCTAAAGGCTTCTCCTCAACTCCCTGCTAGGTGGTTTTTAAGATGCGTCTGCGGGATTGTTCTGAGCCGCAGAGCACTTCATTTTAGGGCTGCAGGGGGCTGCGTTCGCTAATCCTCTTTATCCCCGACCGGAGACCCAAACCCAGGCTCTCTTAAACGAAGCACAATAACCTGGAGACTCTACAATGAGAAGTAGGACTCCAGCCTCACAGCTTTTCCTAAAAGCCTTCATGTTCCGGTAAACAGACCCTCCGAGGCGGGCGCAAGGCAGGAGGAGCCCCAGGTCTCCCGTGCGGAAGCCACGGGCTGTCCGTGTTCCCATCTGAATCGCACAAACCACACTTAATGGCTGTCACTGAAAGCAATCGTTCCCAGCCGTACCCCCCACAACCCAAGAACTCTGGTGTTCTGGTTCAAAAGAACATTTGGCTGGAGGTGGAAAGGCCAAGATTTAAAACAAGGACAAGGAGAAGGACAAGGAGGGGCGCCTGGGGGGCCCCGTCGGTTAAGCGTCCAACTTCAGCTCAGGTCACGATCTCGAGGTTCATGAGTTCGAGCCCTGCGTCGAGCCTGGAGCCTGCTTCGGATTCTGTGTCTCCCTCTCTCTGCCCCTCCCTCACTCATACTGTCTCCAAGATAAATGAACATTTAAAAAAACTTTTTTTTTAATAATAAATAAAACAAGGACGAGGACATCCACTCAAGGTGGCCACGACTCCAAGGCACGCGCTTCTGGGCACCCCCAGACCCGCCCCTCTCAGCACGGGGCGACTGGCGTGGACAGTGCCCTGACTTCTCAGCCGGCTGGAGCGGGCAGACCGTCCCGATGCCCACCGCCCTTCAGGGCTCGGGACCCCTGGCCCAGGGTGGGGTGGGGATGCGGAGGCCGGCAGACCCCGGTGCGAGGCCCAGCTCCCACCCACCGGCTCGCCTGGTCACGGGTTTTTAGCCGCGTGACCTTCAACATCGCAGATCGGGACCGTTCCCCTCCCCGACGGCCAGAAAGGAGAGGAGGTGCTTGGGACTGCCACCAGGGACCACTGCTCCCGACACGGGGTCTTTGCCTCACCTGTGCCCGCCCGTGACTGAAGGTGCATTTTTGGGGTGCCTGCCACGTGCCCTGGGGCTCCAAGGTCACAGAGGGCTCCCTGCTCATTCTGACTCGTGACGAGAGTCCAGGCGGTACTCGGATACCGGGCAGCAGCCCCTCGGCCTGCTGGGAAATTAGGGTGAACCGCCCATCCGCTTGGAGCAAGGGGGTTAAAACCAAAGAAACGGCTCGAACCAGGAGACCGTCGAAGGTGCTGCTGGTTAGCTCTGCGTCACAGGAGAGCATCCTGCCCCGGGGCCCCCGCCCCGTACGGTGCCTCCCACGGGATGAGTGTTGGCCTCCAGTCGCTCTTTCTGTGGCTCGGTGGCACCCCCTCCACGTCCCGGAGGCCCGGCAGAGCCCCGCTGAGTGGCATGCCCTTGCGACCAAGGCCGGACCTGGAAGGACGGCCCGAGCCCGAGGACGGGCCCCCAGCCCCGAGGACACCCGACTCCCCGCAGCTCAAGCTGAAACGAGCCGACAGCCAGCGCCAGGGGCCCAGCTTCCAGGGACAGGCCACGAAGACCAAGGAGGCCAGCCAAGCGCCACCTGAGCACGTCCGTGAGGGGACCCCGCGCCACAGTCAAGGGAGCGAGGCCCGGCCGGAGGGGCGGGGTGGGGGTCCGGCACAGAAACAGGTTAAACCCCAGCCTCCGAAGGAATCCCGGCCCAGATCGGAGGTGGGACGGCTCCCCAGAGGAAGCAGCTTTCCGGGACCGTGGGGTGTGCACAGCACAGCGGCAGGGACGGGGACCCGGCAGCAAAGGGAAGGAGCGGCAGCTGGTGGCCGGGTGGGGGTGAGTGGCGCCTCCCGGGGCCCTAAGCACGGCTGAGGACAGGACAGCTCCGTGGGCCGTGAGGAGGAAGGCGGGCTGGGGACACGGTGACCGTGGCTGCTAGTGGCCCAGAGACAGAAGTGTCTCTGACCAACTCCCTAAGGGGCTGATGCTCCCTAGCACGCATGACGAGGAGGACGTGCCCTTGCCCGACCAGTCCGGACCTCAGGGCAGGACACAGGGAGGGAGTGGGTCTTCTCTTCACGAGGGAGAGACGTGAATGCGCATGTCGGGGGGAAGGGCCTTCTCAATGCCGCTCGGCCAGAACCCTCTGCGCCCGGGGCTCCCGGGCAGGTAAACTGGGACAGGGTCCGGGCCAGGGGGCAGGTATTTTCCAGACGGTGAGGGTTTTGGCCTTGCAGGCCACGGGCTCTCTGTGGCACATTCTCCTTCCCCTCCTTTTAACAGCCTCTTAAAAATGTAATCTCAGGGGCGCCTGGGTGACTCAGTCGGTTAGGCATCTGACTTTGGCTCAGGTCATGATGTCACGGTCTGTGGGTTCGAGCCCCGCGTCGGGCTCTGTGCCGACAGCTCGGAGCCTGGAGCCTGCTTCGGATTCTGTGTCTCCCTCTCTCTGACCCTAACCCAACCCACTCGCATTCTGTCTCTGTCTCTCTCAAAGATAAACATTTAAAAAAAACAAAAACGTAATCGCTGCACGCAGGGGGAGTGTCTGCCTGCTGGCAGTCAGGATCTGGCCCAAGGGCCCTAGTTTGCTCACCCCCAGTCCAGGACACAGGTCTGGACCCGGGAGTCTTGTGAGCAGTTAGTCACAGATGTCAGAGGCCCACCTGCTGGGTGGTCTGTGAGGCTGGGGTGGCCCTGGTGGCTGCTTGCCTGCCCGGCCCCCCGGCCCTCCCCCACCCCACACACCTCCTCCCTTTTGCAGTTCCTCTATGGGGACCCTGGTGTGGGTGGCTCTGGGGGGGCTTTTCCAGGGGACTAGCTCCTCTTGGGAAGCCCCTGTTGTTCCAAGTGGCTGTCCTGCCCGGTGGGAACGAGCAGACGCCCCAAGCCTCACACCCTGGCCTGACAGCTCTGGGTCTGGGCGAGACTCCAGGGGCCTGGGAGTCTCTTCGTGACAGCAGGCACTTCGAGGGGAGTCGCCAGACCCCGGAAAGATCGGGGTTGCTGGGAGAAGGCCTCGGGCCTGCGGACGGAATGTCCACGTGACCACACGTCCAGGCCTGCGCGTCCTGGGGGATGGGGGGCAAGGACGGTGCCGGGCCTCACGAGGCCCCAAATGGGATATTCCCATCAGGCACCGCCTCACACTGGCTTTGTGCCACCTGGGCCGTAGTCTTTCCGGGAGGGCGGGCCCCAAGGCCCCGCGGGGTCTCAGACATCCTACAGGTGAAGCGAGGGCGTGTGGGCGATCCTAGGCCCCGCTGGAGTTTTCACGTTTTCCAAAGTTGTAATGATGTTTTACACTTAAATAGTAAAAAGTTTTTAATCTGTAAGAATTACACATCACTAACCCTTGACTCTCTTTTTCACCAAGAAGTAAGAATGTTGTCCTGTTGGGAAATTGGGTGTCCCCCACGCAGCACGGGCTTGGCGGCTGGGAATCCCGACGGCCACCTGACTGTGCCCGCCACCTCTAGCCCCGGGCGCGAGGGCCTTACAGCCCGGCAGCCGCAACCTGTGGCAAAGCACCTACGTATGCCTCTGAGCTTTTAAAGAGGAAACGATCCCAAACCCTGGTTTAGTTGGCACGGCCAAGAGTACGTCCAGCAGCGAAAACAAAGCGGCTCCGGTGAAGACTTGGCTTTCAGGGAGTTGCAGGCCTCAGGGGCCGAGGCTGTGTCACTGAGAGTCTTGTCCGCGTGCGCCTGCCCGGGGTGAGGGCTTGGGAATGGACTTGGCGTCGCTGCGAGTGCATGTGGCAGAGACGCATGCGTGACCCACACCGCGGTGACGAGCGCCCGCTTGCATGGTTTGGAGGCCGGAGCAGTTGAGTGGCTGTTCACGTGCGGAGGGCACCTTGTCAGAAGCCAGCCCCCCGTGGTGTTTCAGGGGCTCCGGTCACTGACGCCCGTTCCCACCGTCATGTTCACGTTGCAGATAAGCCCGACGAGATTGTCCCAGCCTCCAAGCCATCCCGCACTGCTGATAACGTGGCCGTGGAGTCCAGGGTAGCCACCATCAAGCAGCGGCCCACCAGCCGGTGCTTCCCATCCGTCTCCGACATGAACGTGAGTGGCCGTGCCCCGGGGAGGCGGGCGGGCCGTCCCTGCAGTGACAGCTCACACCTACGGTAACACCTGGAAACGTCGCCCGTTGCACAGGCCAGCCTGGTGTAATGCACGTTAGAACAGACCCACCTGCTGGTGTGGGACCCCCATCCCCGCCAGAACCCTGGGGCTGGGGCGGGGGGGGGGTGGTAATCCCACAAGCTCTGGGCCGCCCCACTGCGGGGTCAGCCCCCAGCCCCAGCCCCGTCTCCCCATCCTCACTGCCCGCCTTGTTTGTGGCCTCTCACCACATCTTAAGCCCCACGTGGCCCAGACGCTGTCTGGCCCGGCCTCGGGCCCCAGGCAGACGGTGCTCTAGGAAGACAGCCTGGGGCCCTGAGCACAGGATGCCAACGGGCTGACGCTCACGTTTCCACCGGGCTCAGCCGCCTCCGGTGCCGCCGACCGGGGGGCGGCCAGCAAGCCCAGCGTTAGAGACGAGGAAGCGGCGGGTTGGGCGGCGGCTGCACGGGGAATCCGTTTCCCAAGTGCACGAGGGAAGCTAAGCTCCCCTGGGGCCAGCCCACCTGCCGCAGGTCCGTGCCGGCGCCACTGGCCTCGGGGCTCCAGGGCAGTCCTTGCGCTTGCTCACCCACCCCCCCTACCTGGCTCACCCTGTCCCGTGCCGTGAGTCGGTGTTCCTGACCCATCCCGTGGAGGAGGGAACCGGAGACTCCTGCACTGCCCACCCGCTGTGCGCGCTTTCCTACCGAGCGTCTGCCGGTAGACGTGTCGGCCAGTCCACGGCTCCACGGGGCACCCTGGCATTTAGAGGCCAGGAGCCGCGGGGGGGTGGGGAGTGCCCAGCAAGAGCCTCTTCCGGCTCCCTGAGGCTGGTATGTCTTGCCGGCCTCGGCTGGACACGGCTTGCTCCTGGGGGGGCAGCACGGGAAGCCATGTGACAGGTGGGCACAGGTGCTTCCGTGTCACCCTCCGGGCCCGGATGCCCTGGGTGGGGCTGGTCGGGGCTCGTCTCACTCCGGGGTCTCTGGTTTGCAGTCCGTGTACGAACGACAGGGGATCGCCGTCATGACGCCCACTGTTCCTGGGAGCCCGAAAGGCCCGTTTCTGGGCCTCCCCCGAGGTACGATGCGAAGGCAGAAATCAATAGGTAAGAAGCATGGCCTCCCCCCACAGAGGTTGCCCCCTGGCTCTCAGAGAAGCCCTCAGAGTCCCCCAGGCAGAGCTGCCCCCTGGGGCCCACCCACCGGGGGGCCCTTTAGACCCCCACACAGACTCAAACTTTTCTACCTGCTGGAAACGACATCCAGCCTCGCAGGCCGTGCTAATGCCAGCGGGGTGACAGGGCACGCGCCAGGAGGGAGGCGGAGGGTGGCCCAGGGCAGCCTAGGAAGCCCCCCCACCACTGCCCTGCGGGGACCAGAGTGGCAGGTGGAGGTGGTCGCCCGCTCAACGCGATCCCCACGTCCCCCGAACCGCCCGGTCCCTGCCACGTTTCAAGCGGGTGAGCTCAGCGGACACACTTCTAAGGGTGGTTGGGCCACGTTCTAGAACGCCGACAAACTCAACGTACTGCGTGTCGTGGAAAGCCGCGTGCCTTCTTGTTAATGCCCCAGCGATACCTACGGGCACTTCCGGGCATGGCGAACGTGACCCTGCCGGACAGCCCCCTGTGCGATAACCCGACGCTGTCTGTACCGTGTAAAGCCTCAGAGGAGCTGGGCCACTGCCGGACCCGGCTGGACCCGGCGGCCCCAGGCCGGCCCTCGGGGACGCTGCGGGTGATTTCTGGAAGCGCCTCCTGTTATTGGAGGCCTGGCTCCTCGGTCACTAGCATGAGGTGGCTCCCAGTCCGCTGCTCCTCAAACCCGCCCTCCCCAAGAGCTCAGGGCCACCGCAGAGTAGCGTAGACGCCACTTTGTGCGCTGGCTCTGTTACTGCTTAATAACAATTCATTTCCTCCTGTCAGACAGCAGAATCTTTCTATCAGGTTAGTGAACCTTACGCTTCCGAATCTGTAATCTGAATGTAACCCCTATACTTACTCCTTAAGGCGTATTCTTAAATTACGACTCCTTGGGAAAGTTGTCGGGCGACCCACGTGTTAGCGACTGGTCGAGAAGGCCTTTTAGAAATCCGTCTGTTCGATGCCAAAACGCCCTCCCACAGGAGTACGTTAAATTGGGAATACCCTTATTGAACGGAGATTTTCATTGGAATAAGTTACCGTAGTTTGTCCTACAAGTTTTTTGATTTGAAGTAATCCATTTTGTTACCTCCTTGAGCAACCCGCATGCCCCCCCCCCCCCCCCCCCCCGAGTGAGACCCCAGTGCCTCCCATCTGTCGGTGTCTGTGTCTGTGTCTCGCTTCCGTCTCCTCGAGTGCATTCTGTTGATGTTTCGATACCTCGGACCGTTGGAAAGAGGGTCTGGAAAGCCTGGCCCAGCCGGCCCACACACAGAACTGGGGCCATCGCCATGCCGGGCCCCTCAGCACTTTCACACCCGACATCATCCGCTGCTTCGTCAGGTGGGGTCCTGCCTATGACGTGACCTGACTTTGTGCCAAGTCAGCTGAATGTCGACCCCACTTAATCGTGATGCTGGGAAACCCCCCCCCCCCCCCCCCGGCCCAGAGGGTCTTAGGCGGGACCCGGACGGGCTCCTGGGGCCAGTGGCCCAGGGTCTGCTCAGGAAGCTGCTCCTGGCTTGGGCTAAGGAGGAGTCTGGGCTCCCACCCCCCGTGGCCGTGTGTCCCTGATGGCCCGGGAGCACCAATACCCTCAAGCAACTTGGGTGGCCCAGAGAAGTCAGGCAACAAAACGGGTCCCTGTCACGGGGGTGAGGCCGGCTCTATCGTCCCTCGGCCGCAGCACCAGCCACGGCACGTCATCTCCCACAGGCAGCGTGACGGTGTCGGCCCCCAGACCCCACGCCCCGGGCCCGGGCCAGGCCCGAAAGGACAGATGCGTCCCGATCCAGCCCAGTCCCGACGCTCGCCCGCACACACGTGCGCGCACACACATGCGGCTGGCTGCCCCGGGTGCCCCGCCGCGGCCCCACGCGTCGCTCACACCTCTGCTCCGGGCACCACAAGCGGAACATCTCAACAGCACGCACTCCGTGCCTCCCAGTGCCTTTCCCTTTTTCCTTCCTTTCCCTTTCCCTTTCTTTTCCTTGCGGGGGGCTCGGACGGGCCCCGTAAGCTCCTGGCGTTGTGGCCTGTGCTGTGCTCTGTGAACAAGTGCTCCACTGTGAGTGTGCAAGACGTAGGGCAGCGCACCGGCCTAGGGGCTTGGTGGGGGGCTGCCGTCACGGTCTAAAGCTGAGTCTGCCTTCTCCTTTTGCAGGAATAACGGAGGAAGAGCGTCAGTTTCTGGCCCCTCCGATGCTGAAGTTCACCAGAAGCCTGTCCATGCCCGACACCTCGGAGGACATCCCTCCCCCGCCGCAGTCCGTGCCCCCGTCCCCGCCGCCCCCTTCCCCCACCGCCTACAACTGCCCCAAGTCCCCGACCCCGAGAGTCTACGGGACCATCAAGCCGGCGTTCAATCAGAACGCCGCCGCCAAGGTGCCCCCCGCGGCCCGCTCGGACACAGTGGCCACGGTGATGAGGGACAAGGGCTTGTACTACAGGAGAGAGCTGGACCGCTACTCCCTGGACTCCGAGGACCTCTACAGCCGCAGCGCCGCCGCCCAGGCCAACCTCCGCAGCAAGCGGGGCCAGATGCCCGAAAACCCGTACTCGGAGGTCGGCAGGGTGGCGAGCAAGGCCGTGTACGTGCCCGCCAAGCCCGCCCGGCGGAAGGGCATGCTGGTGAAGCAGTCCAACGTGGAGGACAGCCCCGAGAAGACGTGCTCCATTCCGATCCCCACCATCATCGTGAAGGAGCCCTCCACCAGCAGCAGCGGGAAGAGCAGCCAGGGCAGCAGCACCGAGATCGAGCCCCAGGCCTCCGAGCAGCCGGGCCAGCTGCGGCCCGACGACAGCCTGACCGCCAGCAGCCCCTTCGCCGCCGCCATCGCCGGGGCCGTCCGCGACCGGGAGAAGCGGCTGGAGGCCAGGAGGAACTCCCCGGCCTTCCTGTCCACGGACCTGGGGGACGAGGACGTGGGTCTGGGGCCGCCCGCCCCCCGCGTGCGCTCCTCCAACTTCCCCGAGGAGGCCGACTTCGGCGAGGAGGGTGGCGCCGAGCCGCTGTCGCTGCCCGCGCCGGGGGCGGCGCCCAGGGAGCCCGAGAACCATTTCGCGGGCGGAGGCGAGGCCGCAGCTCAGGGGGAGGCCGGCAGGCCGCTCAATTCCACATCCAAAGCCAAGGGCCCCGACGGCGGCCCCGCGGTGCCCCCCAAGGGCGGCAGCGCGGCCGGCCCCGAGAACTACGTCCACCCGCTCACGGGGCGGCTGTTGGACCCCAGCTCCCCGCTGGCCCTGGCGCTCTCTGCAAGGGACCGAGCCATGAAGGAGTCGCAGCAAGGCTCCAAGGGGGAGGCCCCCAAGGCCGACCTCCACAAACCCCTCTACATCGATACCAAAATGCGGCCCAGCGTGGAAGCAGGCTTCCCTCCCGTCACCAGGCAGAACACACGGGGGCCCCTGAGGCGGCAGGAGACGGAGAACAAGTACGAGACCGAGCTGGGCAAGGACCGGAAGAGCGAGGACAAGAAGAACATGCTCATCAACATCGTGGACACGTCCCAGCAGAGGTCGGCCGGCCTGCTGATGGTCCACACCGTGGACGCCACCAAGACCGACCGCCTGCTGGAGGAAGAGGAAGAGAAGGCCGACGCGGAGGCCAAGCCAGACAGCCCGCTGTCCGAGGTGCCAGAAGGCGCTCCCGAAACCGAAGGTGCTTTACAGATCTCCGCCAGCCCCGAGCCCGCCGCCGCCGCCGCGCCCGGCAGGACCATCGTGGCGGCGGGCTCCGTGGAAGAGGCGGTGATCTTGCCATTCCGCATCCCTCCTCCCCCTCTGGCATCCGTGGATTTGGACGAGGATTTTATTTTTACAGAGCCATTGCCTCCCCCCCTGGAATTTGCAAATAGTTTTGATATCCCCGATGACCGCATCGCTTCCGTCCCCGCCCTCACGGACTTGGTCAAGCAGAAGAAACACGACGCCTCCCAGCCCCCTCCGTCGAACCCCAGCCAGCCGGCCAACTGTGCGGACGGTAAGAAGCCGGCCGGCCTCTCCAACTGCCTGCCCGCCTCGTTCCTGCCACCCCCCGAGAACTTTGACGCCGTGACGGACTCTGGGATCGAGGAGGTGGACAGCCGGAGCAGCAGCGACCACCACCTCGAGACGACCAGCACCGTGTCCACGGTGTCCAGCATGTCCACGCTGTCGTCCGAGGGCGGGGACAACGTGGACACCTGCACGGTCTATGCGGACGGGCAGGCGTTTACGGTGGACAAGCCCCCGGTGCCTCCGAAGCCAAAAGTCAAGCCCATCATTCCCAAAAGCAACGCGCTTTACCAGGACGCGCTGGTGGAAGAAGACGTGGACAGCTTCGTCATCCCTCCCCCGGCGCCCCCGCCCCCGCCGGGCAGCGCCCAGCCTGGGGCCGCGAAGGTGACGCCGCCGAGGACCTCCAAGCTGTGGGGTGACGTCTCGGAGGTCAGAAGCCCGATTCGCTCGGGCCCGAAGGCAAACGTGATCAGCGAATTGAACTCAATCCTACAGCAAATGAACCGAGAGAAATCGGCCAAGCCGGGGGAAGCACTGGATTCGCCCACGGGCACCAAGCCCGCCAGCCTCGCTCCCAGGTAAGTCCCACAGTCGGCTTAGAGACTGCCCCCTGCCGGCCTTCCCATCTCGCCCAGTCAGTGCTGGCCAGGAAGTGCCCTTGGGGAGCAGCCGGAGCGGACACGCGCGGGCCACACCTGTTACCCAACGCTTGCGTCCCTTTCCCCTCCTCTCCTGGACGCCGGCACAGCCGAGTGTGGACCGCATCCACGCTGGCAGGACGTGGCTCTCCCGCGTAAAGACCTGTGATAGAAGGCAGCCAGCCACGGCAGACCATCCCTGCCCTGGCTTCCAAAGAGGAGCGCTGCTCCCTGTGGTTCCGTGTTCTCCAGATCCTTGCCGGGACCCCCACCCCTCCCCCCGCCCCGTAAGGCCATTCTGGAGCCTCGCAGAAGCCAAAACGGGTGAGCTCCACCAAGCTGGTGGCAGGGGAGTAACAGTGCCCATGGAGGGTGAGCGGGTCGGGGCGCGCACACGTGCGCGTGTGTGGTGAAGCGTGCGCGGATCCTTCTCGCCTCCTCCCGTCGCCGACCGGCCGGAGGGCTGGGGAGGTGCCAGGCTGTGGCTTCGCTAGTCAACTCGGAGGGAAATGGCAGCCCCCTGCCGGCCCTTCCCATCCCGGCTGGCAGGCGTCACGGAAGGAGGCGGCCGGTTGCCCACGGGGTAGCCAGTCACAGTCTGACGCAGAGTTCGAGGTGCTGCCGTCGCGGCTGGGGGTAGAATGTGAGGGGCCGCTTGTGAGGCTCTGCCCAGGCACGCCACACCCTAGAGCGGGCCGCTGGCTCTCTGCGTGGAGCCTCTGCCCAGACCCTGGGGGTGCCGGGCGCTCCCCCCGCTGTCCCGGGAGCCCGTTGTTTGCTGGCCTCCGCTGACGTCGGCGCCTAGGTGTTGACGCTTTGACTAACCCGTCTTCTCCGTACTCCCGTTGGACAGGCGCTTGACTCACACGTCTTGGGCCGTTAACCAGCAACACCACACCGTGGTTGGGCCTGCACGTGCGGGGCCAAGAGCCACAGTTTCCCCAGCTGTCTTTCCGTATGGACGTAAATCAACTTCTCACGTGGCTCGCGTTACACCCGGGAGAAACACCGATTGGCCGGCCGTGGTAGAAAGAAGCAGCACGGTAACACGCTGTCTTTGCATAGAGAATCCACCACCAACTGTGAGGTTCAAACAGTACCGCCAGTTGAAGACAGAGTCCGCGGAAGACCCCATTTCTGGCAGACGGCTACATACAACTTCAAATGTTATAAACTCGAAAGTCCTAAAAGACTTAAAAGCGGTCGGTTTTGCCCCTTCTCCTTAGGTGACAGTACAGCTCTTCATCGCTACCTGACGTGAGAGCACAAGTATTCGGATGCTTTGTCCTCGTGTTTCACACCGTACCGGGTGCTGGCATGTGAGCGAAGCATCTTGAGGACACTGGGGAGCAGGGGGGCAGGTAGGGACTGTACCCATTCTCCAGGAAGAGTGACCGAGACGCCGAGTGGCAGGTCCCCGTGCGCGGCGGGAGGCCGAGTGGGGACTCGGGCTGAGGTCTCCGCCTGGCGCTTCGCCTCCTTAGCCACGTCTGAGCACGGGAGAGTCCCGAGGGAGGAGTCCAGGGCTCAGGCTGCCGAGGCTCCCCTCCCCGGTCCAGGGGCCTCCTCCGTGCCTTCCCCAACCGGGTGAGCCCCCCGGGGGTCGGGGACAGCGGGCGTCGAGCTGCGCCTCCCCAGGGCTTCCCCGCCTGCGCTCCCCTAGCGGGGAGGGGCCTCGGGGCACACGTCACCCGGCGGAACCCGCCGGATTTCTGGAGAGCTGCTGCAGGACCGCCTCCAAGCGGTGCTCAGGAGCCAAGGACAGCCGCCCCCGGTCCGTTCTGCTATTTATAACCCAATTCACTCACAACGCGAACATCAGCCGGCACCTACTGAGGCCTCACCAAATGCCGGGCCCCGTGCTCTGCGGGGCCTGAGCTTCTGCCCGGTGAGCACAGGAGCAAACCGGAGGCCGAGAGGGGGAGCGCCTGGCCAGGGTATTCCACCGGAAGGCAGAGAGCCCGACCTCCGACCCAGGGGGCGTCTCAGGGTCCGACTCCTGCGCCCTTGGAGGAGCCAGAGAACAGCCTGGGAGGAAGGCGCGGCCGGCCAACCTGCCGGCGGGGCTGAGTTCGCCGAGGGTGGCTCGCCCGAGCCCAGCCGCACACCCAAGGCAGCTCTCTGCTGGTCACCAGACGGCCTCCGGCACCGATGAGCACCCGCAGCTGGCATCCTATCCTCTGCTCTCGGCCGAGGCTGGCACTGACGTCGGTGGCAGCCGATGGCCCCGAGGCCCAAGGACGGAGAGGAAAGTCATTGCCTTTGGGCACTAAACTGGGCATTCTGCCGGCTACCGAGGCTTTGCTGATCCCACGGCCTCACCAGGCAAAGCCCTAAGTGGATGTGGGCTGCTGACAAGGGTGAGGCTGGTGACAGCTGCTGGGCAGGGGACGGGAGGGGAGGCCAGGCTGCCCCCTCGCTTGCGGGTCTGTCCCCGGGGCAGGCCTCTCCCCTGCTGGGTCTTGCCTTGGTTGTCAGACTTGGGTATTTGCCCGTCTGGGGAGCAGACACAGCCTGCAAACTCACCCACCGGGACGCTCCCTGCCACGTCTAAATGCATCTCGAGGCTCCCGCCGGCACGGCCCTGGCGGCGTGAGGCCCGGGCCCGCGATGAAGGGCGTCCTCCTGAGGACAGGGAAAGGTTTTTCTAGGCAGACAAGAGGGGCGGCCGTGTGCGCGAATCACATCCCCACAGAAACGGTGTGGTCTCCCGAGAGAGGGCCGAGTTTTGGAGCTCACCCCTTTGGGGTCACCTGCCCCCTCGGGTCCTTCTTAACAAGTGCAGTGAGACCCTCACTTCTCACCAGAGCCCAGGGTGGGACAGGGGCGACGAGAGCGACAGGCCCTCGCTCACGGGGGACACGTGTGTCCGTTCCCTGAGATCGGAGACGACGCGGGTCTGGGGGTGTCTGATTACGAATACCTGGTAAGAAGGTGAGCAGGCAGCCTTCCCGCGTACTATCGTGGGAGGCGCGTCCTCGGACCACCTGGAAACACCCCGCCAGGCAGGCAGTTCAGGGGAAAGGGCGCCTTCGACCCCCCAGGCTGACTTTTCCAGGAAGCAGCCTCCACTCTGAAGAGAGTGTCAACCTAGATCAAAAGGCGGGGAGCGGGTGAGGACGCGGCAGAGCCCCGGCCGCTCCCGGGAAGCTCAGAGTCAGGGTGCCGGCCCGGCCACCCTCCCTCCACCGCGCTGGAGGGTCCCCACGAGCGGTGTTCTCCCCGCTGGGGAGTGCCTGACGTTTTGCCGGAGGTGGCGTGGAGAGGGCAGGCTCCCCCAGGGCAGAGCTGGGAAGCGACGGGACACCATCCTTGGGCCCGGAAGCGTCACTGGCCGGGAGTCCCCGGGCTGCAGTGTGGTAGGAACCAGTGCCAGGCCGGAGGGCCGAGCGGAGCAGGAGGGGTCCACACCCGCAGGGGCCCAGGCCCTGGGACACTGGGCAGCAGACACAAGGTTAGTGATCGTCTCTCCTGAGCCTTGGGACCCACCCCCGAACCAGACGACGTTCCAGGTCTCTCCTCTGGGGAGCTGCGCTCGCGAGGGGGAAAACGGACAGTAAGTGATGAGACAAACCCAGAGCACAGCAAGTGCCACAAAGGAATGAAAGTATATTCACGAGTCGAGTCGGAGTGCGCATGGGCAGGAAGGAGGTGACCGTCCTTGAGGAAGGGACCTTTGAAGGACCTGAAATACGAAAAGGAGCCAGCTGTGTGGAAAACCGGGAGCGGAACGTCCCAGGCACGGGGGATGCGAGCACAAAGCCCAGAGGCCAGAAAGCGCTCTCCACACCGAAGAAACTGAGGCCCCCGGAGAGGGCTGGCAGGCCGTGGGGGGTGGCGGAACTGCGTTCCGAGCCACGGCGGCCATCCCGGGCTTGCTCCAGGCTTAGCCTGACCTCATCTCCGTGTCATGAAGATTACCGGCAGCCAGGCGGCTCTCGTGGTGGCACAGGTACCCTTCAGCAAGCTGCTTCAGGGTCCACGTGCCAAGGCCAGCGGTGCTGCGCTCTGCAGACGACGGGGTAGATTCGAAGGCCGAGGGCCTCAGGAACGCGGAACAGCTCCGTTGGCCTGACTTACACGCTGTGGCGCCCCAGACATCGTCTCCAAAGCGAGATACGCACGCTGCTCTTTGCCCAGCACCCCCATGGCCCCAGAAAGTCAGTCTCACTGTGACCCTGTGTGTGCCGGGAGGAACAAGGACGGCACAAGCTGGTGGGGATCCCCGTCTGGCTCCTGTCCGGAGGGCCTGGCATCAGCTGGGTCCCCAGGCCCCTCCGGATCACCTACCTTTCTCGGCGGGCCCAGCGGTAACGTGGGCCCGGCCCTCCCCGCCGCCCAGACACAGATGGGCTTGTGGGGGAGGAAAGTCATCCCCTGGAGGCCCCGGGGGTGGGGGTACAGGCTGCCTGGAGGTGTGAGCAGGGCCCAGTCCTCGGGAAAGCGGCCCTCAAGCTCCTGGCTGCCCTTCCGAGGCCCCCACGTGGCCGCCCCCGTGTCAGCCCTCGCCTGGCCCCTGCCTCCGGCTCTACGGCAACTCTGCAATATTGGTCCTGAGAGCCTCCTGGTTTTAAAATAAATCAATTTGGGTTGTTAAAAAATGATCTGTGCCCAGCTGGTCCCAGAGCACAGACTTCAAACCTGGCTCAGTAACAGAAGCTGCTTAATGGCATTTTCATAACCTCAGTGCCGTCAGGCCGGCTTTATCATCTCGTGGCCCCCGACTGAAGTGTTAAGGGGTCCCAAAAAAAATAAATAAAAAACATTGAAGTGTTAAGGGGATGTCGGTGCAGATAATTAGGCGAGTGCTACTTACAGGGGCTCGCGAAATTTGCTTTCGGTGTGTTTTCTCGTAGACCGTGTTCCAAGAGGGTTCTCCCGGCCCGGCTGCGGGCTGCCCCTTGCTCACGCGACCTCCCGTTGCAAGTCTGGTCCTTAGGGTCTCTCTTTCCAGTCTGGACGTTCGGATCAGTCCGCGGGAATGCGTCAGGGGGTGAATGCTTCTCCCTGAAACCTGGGTTCCTTCTTGACCTGCTTGGACGTGAATGTTCCGGCGGGAGGACCCAAGGCACCCGCTCATGCACCCGGTCCGGCTCTTGTAACCTCGGTCATGTCACTTAACACGCCGATCAGGAAACAAGCTTAACTGTCTCCACCCGCCATCCACACAGCAACGACACTGCACACTGACTGTGGGCCAGAGCCCGGCGGATGCAGACAGACTGGGGCCCTCGGGGTGCTCAGGGCCCGGGGTGGCTGTGAGTTCTGGGCATCAGAGGCAGCAACAGGCCCCAGGCGTGGAGTCGGGGAGAGACACCGATGGCAGCGCTCGGACCTCGGGCAGGCTTGGTCCTGACTTGGTTCTCCTCCCCATCCCCCGTGTGTCTGTAACGCCCCACCTGTCGAAACGCTGTGCAGACAGCTCCAGCGCGGACAGCAAACACGCCGAGCCATCGTCACTGAGCGGCCTCTGGCCCACGTTCAGTGGTGATTGTTCCGGAGCGAGACGGAATTTGTAAACACAGTGAAAAAGCCACTTGACTTTGCCTTCCCCCATCCCAGGCACCCGGTACTGACTGATGGCATAACAGCACGTCTCTGTGTATGTCCCTGGTTAGCTCTCAGTTCTTGCTTTAATTCCGCTTCCATGTGGATTTGATCTAAAAGGCGGCATAGAGAGTGCTGATCCAAGGGAGTGTGTGTGTGTGTGCGCGTGTGTGTGCGCGCGCGTGTGTGTGTCTGTGTTCCAAATGAGGGCAACAGATTCCTGTGTGTTCCACCCGGGAACCCAGCAGTTGCTTAGCAACGTAATGATCTCTGCAACCAGGAGGATCCTGTGAATACTGTTAGCGTGGGGAACCGAGAGTAACAGGGCTACCGAGAAGGAGGGCAGGATGGGCCAGCCCAGGGCCGGCCTTCACTCTGCCTCTCCGACTCTCCCGGTTACTCTTTCCGGGGCGATATCCCGCAGGGGTCGGGGGCCGGCCCCAGACACGTGGCCAGATCTGATGTCCCCCCATCGTTAGCCGCCGGGCTCTCATCTCCTACCGTGTAGATTTGCAGCAAAGCACGGGAACCCAAGGGGCGCCCTCCCGCACAGGGCACGTTGATTCGGCCTTCACGCTGCCGGCGCGGAGCCCAACTTGGGGCTCGAACTCATGAACCAGGAGGTCGTGACCTGAGCCCAAACCGAGAGTCAGAGGCTCGACCGCCTGAGCCACCCAGGCGTCCCCCGTGTTGTCTCTTTCTTGACAGGCTTTCCCTGACGACGGTCTTCTCTGTACTTACGTGCTCCCAAGCCACAGAAGGCAGGGTCGTGAATTTCCCATTGTAACCACGAAAGCAAGGCCCGTGTGCATCCTCCGCTCTGGGCTGCCGTGTGGACCGCCCACTCGGCCTGCCTCCTTGGCCACAAAGGACGAGCATCAGTAGATTCTCGGCCAGTGTCCGTCCCACTGCTTTCGTTTCGTCTGTTGAAAGAAGCTGCTCTGTTTTAATTTTAATTAATTTTGCAGTGTTGTCTCAAGCCATTCCATTCTGTCATTTTCACGTGCTCTCGTGATGGGTGTTAACAGAAGAGGGTCGTGCTGAGCAGAAGTAAGTGCCGCCCGCGAAACTGCCTTGACCTCTGGGGTGTGCTGCTGTCCCTCCCTGCTGCCCACCCGCGTGTGGCGGAACCTCCTCTTTGCCTCTGACGCCAGACGCAGCCGCCCGCGAGCTTTCCTTCGAAAATGAACACTCCCAGCTAAGTGAGGACGGTTGGGATACTTGCAGTGGGCGAGCGGTGCCGACCAGCGGCCTCTGCTCAGAGACGCCCCCACGCCCTGGCCATGGGGCCCCGGCTTGGGGACCGACTCCCACACCGTACCGCTGTGCTGGGGCCGCCCGGAGCCGGGGTCCTGGGTGCCGTCGCCACGCCACGTCACCTTGGGAGAAGGCACCCCGGGACTGTTGCCGCGAGGCAGTGCCCGAGCAAGGGGGCTCTTGTGGGAGGCTCGCCCACTCTCCACGGCACGGCTGTCCTCCCGCAAAGGTCCTTGGCCCGAGTTACCAACTCGGCTCGCCTCTGGATGGAGCAGCCTTGCGTTGACTCGTGATTTCATCTCCACCATCTTGGCTTAATTGCTGTTATCGCAGCAGAACGAACGGGTCTTCCCCCCAACAGATGGGCCCTGCCACTGTGCCCTACCACCGGGGGGCAGGCAGAGAGGCCGCGCTAAAGAGCACCCCACGGCGGTAGCCGCGGCCCAGGCTGGCACCGGAGTGGGCTCTCTCCAACCTGCTCGGGCACCAGAATCTGCAGGCTTCTCCTTAAATCTTTGCTGCGTCCACAGCCGACCCCTCCCTCGGGAACCCGGATCTAGATACGGGAGGTGCCGGTTCCCTCTCCCCGCGTGGGGGGCCGGACGCCAGCAGGGCTCCTCCCCCTTGATGCTGAGTAGCCCAGCCTGGCAGTAGCACATGGGTGGTCTTTACCCTCCGGTATAACCAGCACCCACAGCCCCCGGGGCTTCTCGACCGGGTTAACAGACCCCACCCGGGGCGCCTGACCCCCAGGAAGCTGCCTGTGGATGGGGCGGGGGGGGGGGGTTCCCTCGACAACTGCTGCTCCAGCGTTCCGTGCTTAAAGCCACAACGGCTGCCACCGAGTGGGGAAGTGCCACGAGGCTTAGAGGCCTCGAGGCAGCCGACTGGTGGTTATACCCAACTCTATCAGTGGCAGAGAAAACAAACAGCAGCAAAAGGAAAGCTGAGGCAGAGAGCAGGCAGAGCGGGCCGCGTGCCCAGCTCACCCCTCCCTTCATAGAGGCCCCCCCATCCCTGTCCTTGTCTGTTTTCACCGCCCACCACGTTAGCACCTGTGCCACTCTCCCCGCGCTCCCGAGCAGGCCCCTGCTCTCGCCGGCTGGGAGGGAGGGGACCCCAGCTCACACACGGAGACAAAGGCTCACAACGCGCACCCACTGGTGTTTGGCCGGGATCTTTCCGGAAGGGGGCGGGTGGTCCATCCACACTCCCGTGAATGAGCCCAAAAGGCAAGAAACCCACAGCTGCTCTCGCCGCCTCTCCAGGGGCTTTAGCTGTCCCCGGGCAGCGGCACGGATATGCCTTCAGTTTGGGGGCAGCAGGGAAGAGGGTGAACCGGAGCCCGGGGGCCGGACGGCCTGCTGCGGGCCCCGGCCAGGGCCAGTGAGGGGCTGCACCTAATAAGGCCCCTCTGTACAGGCGAGCACACAGACCAGAGCCTCCTCTGGTAGCACGATGCAGCCTCGTCACCCCCTCAGGGCCAGTGCAGGCGGAACCTCAAAGATGAGGCTGTCCCCGGCCCGGCCCCTGGACTGCACCTGCCACAACAGGAAGGGCAGGGGGGGGGGGGGGACTCCCGCTGCCACTCGGGACAGTGGGGTTCATTTCAGATCGCTGCTTCTTTGCCAAGCATCAGACACACCACCAGCGAGCCTCTCACGCTGGCTTCACGCGGGGCCGAGACCGCCGAGCGAACCACCCCATCCCGCAACAAAATGGCCCTGCCGACGCTGGGCAAAGTCACAGCGCTCGGGCCCAGTACAGGTTGCGTCTTGGCAAATCGCTCCTTGCTTGCTCTCAGGGTCCGTGGACGGTTTCCTCAAACCCCAAGTGCCCCCAAGCTAGGTGTGGGGCTGCCCACTCACTGCAGCAGGGCCAGCCTGCAGGGGCCCTTCCCCGCCCTTGTCCCTTCAGGCCGAAAGGCTGAAGGCCTGACAGGCAGCTGGGAGAGAGAGTCTCCCCCGAAGGGCGCTCTACCTTCTACCTGCCCGAATGGAGGCAAAAGACGTCCTTGCCTCCCGCTGGCGATCTACCTGTGATGTCCCCAGACACATCGCACCCAGGGAGCAGGACCTCGTTCAGGCCCCGACCTCAGGTCTTCGAGGGAGCCCTTAAAAGCGCCTCAGTGGCCATCCTCGTCTGGCCCTTGCTGCTCCCGCGGCACAGGCGCACCGCCCCCCCCCGCCCCCGCGCAGGGCCAGGTGGGTGGGCGGCCTCGGTGTGTGTGCTGTGGTGTCCTCTCAGAACTCTGCCTCCTGCCCCCTTCCTCCCTGCCCCGGTCCTGGCGTGGCGCGTCGTCCGCTCACTTGCCAGTGCACCTGCCCTCAGCATGTCTCCCGCCGCCTTCTCGGCGACCTGCGGCCCGCAGGCCCCGCGCCGCGACCCGGCTTGTGACGCTCTTGTCTCTCGTTGCCGTTTCAGAAGCCCAGAGGTCATGAGCACCGTCTCAGGTACACGGAGCACAACGGTCACCTTCACGGTTCGCCCGGGGACCTCGCAGCCCATCACCCTGCAGAGCCGGCCCACAGACTTTGAGAGCAGGACCTCAGGAACGAGGCGCGCCCCGAGCCCCGTGGTCTCGCCAACGGAGATGAACAAGGAGATTCTGCCCGCCCCCCCGCCCGCCGCCGCTGCCGTCCCCTCCCCCACGCTCTCAGAGGTCTTTAGCCTTCCAAGCCAGCCCCCGGCCGGGGACCTGTTTGGCTTGAACCCAGCGGGACGAAGCAGATCGCCGTCCCCCTCCATACTGCAACAGCCAATCTCAAATAAGCCTTTCACGACTAAGCCTGTGCACCTGTGGACTAAACCAGACGTGGCGGACTGGCTGGAAAGTCTCAACTTGGGTGAGCATAAAGAGACCTTCATGGACAACGAGATTGATGGCAGTCACCTACCAAACCTTCAGAAGGAAGACCTAATCGACCTTGGGGTGACTCGGGTCGGGCACAGAATGAACATAGAAAGGGCTCTGAAACAGCTGCTGGACAGATAAGGGTGGCTGCTCCTTTACCTTCACAGACTCCTTGTTATAAGTAGAGATGGGCTTCTACTGAAATACGCGGGCGGCCAAGCACGGTCTGTGAGCGCCAACCCCATTCCACGGGTTCGTCTCCCGGTACCCAAAGAAACGCCGAGTGTGTCCGGGTGTGGCTGAGCGAAAGCCTGGCGGCTCCCCCACTCTGCACGGGGGCTTCACGGGCTGTTTCTGTGCAGCGGGGGACAAGGGGAGGGAGTCCTGCCACCACGGAAAGAGAGTCACGGCCTGCCTCGCGGCGTGCAGGTGACCTCCCTTTGCCAGGTCCCAGGGACGCCCCCGCCGGTTTAGCGCGGGAGCCCGGCTCTCGCAGGCAGACACCGGTGCGCTCCAGATACCTCCCGAGACCTCCCTCCTCTGCTTTCCGGGCAGCTCCCGCCCCCACCCCCGGCCCGCCTCAGTTCGCGGCCTCCGGGAGGACACTCCATGCTCACTTGCTCCTTTCTTTCCTGCACCTGGCTTGCGGTAAGCCACCCCAGGCCTGTCTCTCCGGTGCCCCTCGCTGGGCCCCAAAGGTAGAGAGTCTGTTTTTTTTCCTTTGGATTCTTTACCCCGCCTCCTCCCGCGATGTGCATCCGTGGTTCTCCGGCCAGGAAGTTCCTGGCCGCGGTGGGGAGTCCGATGGGATCGTGCCCGGCTTTGCTTAGCTTTCCTTCTTTCTTTCTGCAAATCTATTAGCATAATTCCAAAGTGGTCAGACAGATGTCACGTGGAGTTAGTCAAAGCACAAAGTCACGATTCCAAGCAGGAGGGGAGGCCCGGCCCCGGGAGCCAGCCGTGCGCGGCCGCCCGGGTCTCTTCTAGGGGAAGAGCGGGGAAGGGCGTCCCCGGCGCGGTGACAAGGGGATTCTCTGCCTTTCGCACGTTTTTAAAATGGAAAGCGTGTCTTGTTCTGCAAAGATCAGAGCAGGTGAGCGTCCACTTTACCACGTGGAGGGGGAGACACAAGGCTGATGGCCGGCACGTGCTGCTGTGGGGGAGACGGCATCTTCCCGGGTGCCGGGTGGGGCACAGTGACCTCTGTTCTGAGCCCGGCCAAGGGCAAGCACCTCTGCCGAGACCGCCCCTCTGCTCTCTGAGGCCAGGGAACCCCACCAGTCTGGCCGGTACGACAGGCTTTTCGAGAACCTGGCGGCTGAGGCGTCCGTCCACGCAGGACCCAGGGTCCGGAACACGCAGTGGGCTGCAGGCTGAGGGCGGGAGCAGACACATGAAGAAAGGAAAGACAGGGAGGTTTCCCGGGCTGCACCAGGCAGGCCCCTGTCGCGCGAGGTTTTCTCGAGTCGCACCCATTCTCTCCCCTGGAGTCCCCTCCCCTGTGACAATACCTCCAATTTCCAAGGGAGGTCACCACCTGCACGGGGGTCACCGGACATCCAGCCAGGCTTCCGGCACATTCTCCCACACTTGGAAGAAACTCGAACAGCAGGTTTTGGCTTTTATTATGATTTCAGAACTAGCCTAGCCCATCTCTAATTATAAAAACATGGTATTTTTTTTTTCCTTTCTTTTCTTTACGCTCACAATCAAGTGTCTGATTAGGTCTCGAACAGCTCTAGAATGAACACGTAAAATTTAGCAATTTAAAATCTCTTTCTTTACTGCAAGTTTAAATAGTTGTACAGATAGTTTATAAGCACAATATTTTAAGAAAAAAAAAAGTGGCTGGTCTACTAGGCAGCCTTTGTGCCACTTCAGTGCTAGAAAGTTAAAGAAAAAAAAAAACTTTTGTGATTTAATAATACTATTTCTGTGGAATTATAAAAGTATGACCTTTTTAAATCAACCTTATTTGGATGCATCTGAACCAGCAGAGCTGTGTTATATTTTCTATCTTTGCTAGAACTTCGTCATCGAAGGACAATTATTTCTTCAGAAGTGGTTACAATTCACGATGCAGCGGTTTCTCCAAAAACAAACATGCACCCCCCCCCACCCACACACACACACAGACACACACGCACAGTTTTTCCAGCCACGTGCCCCCGAATTGGAAACTGAGTTCCGGCCCTTCCTCCGCTCCAAACCCCTCTGCAGTCAGACTGGACCTGCACGCCCCACCCCTACTTGAAGTCAGTTGAACGTGAAGGCGCTTCTTCTCCCCCCCCCACCCCCCCACCCGTGCCCTTGCCGTCTCTCCGTCGTGGGGTGCGCCAGGACGCCGTGGGTGGCCTGCTGAGGCCGCCTGCTCGTTCACAAAGTGTAAAGGTGGTGGTTTGGCCATTATTCGTCTTCCATTTGGTGAGATTGCCAAATTCAGTCAGTACACCGCCTCACCGTGGCCCTTCTTTCTTCTACCTACTGCTGGCATCACCTCCGTGGCCAGTGCCAGGCGACACGCCGGGGCGAGGTGCGAGTGAGGGAAAGGCGCTGCTGGGTGGCCACCGGTGGCTGTAGAGCCACTGGGCCCTGGCGGCCGGGCGGTGAGGGTGGCTGCCACTCCCTTTCTTAGACTTCAAGCCACGGGCAACTAACCAGAAGCGAGCAGACTGCAAGGGGAAACCGAGAGCTGAGCAGTCATCCGTTTCTGCCTTGTCTTATTAGAGAAAAGTCACAGGAGCCCGCAGAACCTGCGCTGACCGAGAATAACACGTGTTGCCAAGACCAATCCATCTCGAGCCCTAGTCAATGGTTTTGCTCCAGAAAGCAATAGTTCCTCACTTAACTCGCTGCCCAATGCTCTTCCCCTGCCCCCCTCGGACACGTTAGGACCAGGCCCTCTTCCATGGCGGGACAAACGTCAAACTGCTCATATAAGGATCATGTGAATACTATCCCGGGTTTTCAGATCAACTTTTCTTACCTACTGTAATTTAAATAAATTGCATTTACATGCCTCGTCTCTGTAACATTGTGTATACAAAACCAAAATTTCTCCAGATGTAAATTATGTACACCTGCCAAGATACCTTCTCCAGGGTGTCTGTGCACATTTTAAGTTAATTCATAGAATATAAAATGACTCATTGTGACTGTTGATTTGCTGAACTCTACATATCACAAAGTGGGTTATCTGTGGTACCTTAGTTAGTAAAATGGTGATTTTTTTTTTTTTCTGGGTTACCGAACAAGCAAGCATTACCCAGGTGATCTGGCGATGACTTCGTGTGTGGGCCACAAACATGGATTTTTTCCCATTAACCGATTTTTTTTTTGTTGTTTTTTAGAAACTAATATGTTTCACACTACGGTTTGTGTAACTTGTGTTCGCATTCTCTGTGTTGCTGTTACTTTTGTGCTTTTATTCCTTTTAAACTTTATTTTGAAAAAGAAAAAAAAAAACGAAACAAAAAACGAGCTCCTGTAATCTGCACTTCCTCCCGATCCTTCGATCTCTTGTATGGCAACCAAAATGACTGTAAGAGAAATAAATATACGATTGCACTAAGGTTGTGGCTCTGATTACACACAGTGTAGCTGTCTGAGTGGACAAGTTGCCAGCTTGCGATCTCACGCAGGTAGGACAACACCGCCACTCTATCTCCGTGCAACTGAGCAGGTACTAGGTTTCGTCCAAGAGTAAGAACCTTCCTTCCAGCAGCTCACCTGCCGTGGTTCTGCTTCCTTAAAGCGCTCTCGTGACGCAGACGGAGACACGCCTGACTTCAGAGCCAAGTGCGTGTCGGCGTGCACGTCTGTGAGCTCCAAGAGCCCAGACGAGGCCCGGCCGTCCTCTCTGGTTTGGGACGGCAGTAGGGGTGGGGCCGAGGGGGAGCCGGAGTCACAGCTCTCCTTGAAGCACAGACCCCGATGCCCCCACCTGCTGGTCTTCCCCCCACCAGGCTCTGGGGCCACAGCACCAGGCGGCCTCTGTCGTTCCCACGAAGCCAGCCATGTTGTGCTAAGCCGGCGGGCCCCAAGCCTCGAGGCAAGAGGATTCGGGTCCTTTGGCAAAGAGCTGAGCCGGGGAGACACGGGCTATCTCTTTGCCTGTAGGGAAGTAGGTTTTCAACACCTAACCTCTTCTTTGGCCTCGTCAGTGAAAACCTGAGGTCTCTGGTTCTTGGACACTTTCTACTGTTTGGGCACATTCTCCATCTGCACAGCGGCCACTATGTTTCTGTGCTCACGAAAAATTCTAAGCCTCAGATCTCTCGGAGTGTCCTCTCCCCTAGGCCCCCTGCCTCGCTGTCTGGTGGTCTCTCCCAGACCTTAACCACCCCCATCACCTCCAGTGGTTTCTTCCAGACCTCCTCTAGGTTAATGTAATCAGTTTGTCTTGAGGGGGGGGGAAAATTCGAAGCGTTTTTCCTTCCCTCGTACTTTATTTGAGGCGTTTTAACAAGCAGGGCACTGGAGTGTCTGTCCACACCTGTAGCTCTCCGTGTAGACACCGGGTGGTTGGAAGCCCCACGGCACCCGGGGGAGCACAGTCCCCGCTGCCCCGGGGCAGCCGTGCTCCCGGGGGGGACTCGGGGAGTTTCCAGATGCGACCCTCCGACTCCAGCAGACCTGACCACTTCAGTTTCCGAGCCGCACTGTATCAGTGATTTTCTTTCTTTACTGTTCCTGTACCATGTTTCTCCATTCCACAGTCTTTACCGTTTTGTGTTTAAGATGACAAGCACTGTCCATTGCTTCTACTCTGGAACTCTCTGTTTATAGCAATTCTGAGACTTTAATATGAGCCTTCAAATAAATACAGAAAACAAAAACAAAAAACAAAAAAAAACAGGAAAAAAATCAAGTGTGTGCCTTGGGTGTTTTGAACCTGATCTGCATAAAAACCATATTGTATTCAAATGCTGTATATTTAATGAAAGGATAAATCTATCTTCACTGTATTAATGTAGCTGATAAAATAGTTATAGTGCCTTGTTTTCTGAACTGAGAAGCCCGTATCAATGCACAACGTAAAGTAAAAAACGATTCGAGAAATGAAATGTTGAGAAGACCTAGACATGGTTCTGGAGCCTTCATCCTAAGACTGTGCCACACACACAGTCGTTTAAATTTAAAAATAAAAAGAAAATTGAAATAAGATTGTGTTATCAGTTAATTTTCCATTGAAAGTGCTCTCTGCTCTTACTTCCACTATTTTTGTTCACTTAAAACAGAGCGTGTCTGAGAGGCCCCGTGGGCGAGAGGGGCGCGCGGGCAGGAGTCCTGGGCCCCCGCCTGCTGCCCCCGCTGCCACCTGGCCCCTGGCAGCCCTTGTCGGTGGCTTGTCGAAATCAGCGGTGTTGACTGTTTGCAGAGTTTGTAAAAAAATGAACAAAATATTTGCTTTTAGTGGCGGAGGCCACCCATCCCAGCACTCTTTCCAATGTTTACAAGTCAACGAAGCAGCAGCACACAGTCCGATTTTCTTGTAAAAGAAAAATGAGAGGAAATACACAAATTCTGGCCCAACGCTGCCACACTTCTCGTGCTGAAGGTCATGTGAGCAGCCCTTGTCATCTCACAAGTTGTCCGGGGTGCAGGGAGCACGTCGGGGCCCACCGCTCCACCCACAGGGCCACGGTGCAAGCGGGGGATGGCTCAGCCAGCCCGGAGGCAGGGATACGCCACGTGCTGCGTCCCTCGCCACATCTCTGGGCTCTCTGCAAACACGCGTCTGGAGGGAGCAAGGACCTACACGGGCTGTGCCTGTTTATCTCGCGAGACTCTCACCAGTGCCACTGCGTACCAGGCCAAAGTCAACTAGAGATCCAAACTTCTTCACTGCAGGCCACAAATGTAGCCGATCACCTGACAATCTGAAAGGGGCGGTTTGGGAGACACGGCAGGGTTTCTTAGGGGTCCCCGTTCCGCATGCCGCTGCCGCTGCCTCTGCTGGAAGCGTGCACGTGTCCAGAGCCAAAGGGGTGCTCCACAGCACCAGCCACGGCCACCAGGCAAGACCGACAGGCAGCCGGGCCCCGGGCCCCACAGGAGATGGGGATCAGACAAACCGCGGGCTGGCCTTCAGGCCGGCCAGGTGAGCAGGTGTGAGCGCGAAGACAGCTGATCTCAGCCGTCTCCGGTGGCGGCACACCTGTCCTGTGCCCCTTAGCCATCAAGCCTTCCTGCCACCGCCCACTCGCGGTCTTTCTTGCCAAGGGGCTTACGCGACTTAAATGTGTTCTGCAAACCCCAGAGCCCAGAGGGCAGGAGGAGAGCACAGCCTCTGAACTGCCAGGGAGGTGACCACAGCAAAAGACAGACATCAGTTTATTTCCCTGCACGGTCGCAAGAGGCAGCTGGAAATAACAGTACATCTACCGGGTGCCTGTGTGCCAGGCACCATCCAGACCACTGCCCTCACTGAGGGTCTAACAGCCCTGTGGTAGAAACAAATAGCCCCATTTTACAGATGAGGAAGCCAAGTCTTGCCAAGGTCCACAGTGAAGGCCCACCCAGGATTTGCCATAAAACCTCCATGGTGAAGTCCCTCTGTAGGAAAGAGAACCCCCATCAGGCGCCCCGAGAACGGCTGCTGGTGTCAGGGTCCGTCACTTTCTGCCCCTCCAAAGTCAACTGTGCAGGGCCGGGGGTCCAGGAGGCTGGGCAAGGTGGGGGCTCCTTCCAGCTGAACCGCCTCAGGGGTGTGACAGAGGGAGAAGATCCAATTCAGAAGTAACCTGTTTACCTTGCTGCCCTCGACTGGGATCAGGGAAACCAGGACCTAGGGATCAAAGGCCGCCTTTCCCAAAGACTTGATAAAGGCCCGCAGCTTAGAGCTTCATTCATTACACGTGGCATCTGCTTTAAGGCTCTCAAGGATCCACGAGGTAAGTACGGAAAAGACGATCGTCTCTGTTACCGATGACAAATCATCCTGAAGACGGTGAGGCCTCACCAAGGGAGCACAGCTGCCCTGGGCCCCGTCCTTCCCAGGCCCTCCTGCTAAACGCTTCCTCCCTTGGCTCTGGGCCACCCAGAACCCTCCCAGCGTGTTCCTTCGTGGCCTTCGTCCACCAGAGCCTGCCTCTGTTGCAACCAGAGAGGCCTTGCGGCGAACCGCTCCCAGCCCCGATGCCCGTGTATTCGCTCCCACACCCCTCGGCCTCCTTCCGCCAGGTAGAACGGGCGCAGCCCCTCCTTGCCCTTCACAGTCACCCTCAGTGGCGGAGGAGAAAAGGCGAAGCGAATGGAAGACAAGGAGCCAGTCACATGGCTGCAGAATGAGTTCGAAAGTGAGTCTCACAGGCCCACACAGCTTTGAAGCTTCACAGAAAGCCACAGGCACCAGGTCTCGGAGCCTGCCATCTGGGCAAGCTAAAAATAAAGGTTCCATTTTGGAGCAAGAGTTTATAAATGTGACTACAAAGGTCCCGATAAAGACATCAAGGCTCTGGGGGAACCGCGTGGCCTGAAACCTCTAGCCCTGGCAGGGGTTGCCAGGGAAGCCCAGCCCCCCCCTCCCCCCCCCTCCCCCCGGGCACCGGTGGCCAGCTTTTTCCCGCAGCAGTCGCGAAGCGAAGAGAAGGTGGCGGCTCTTTACGGCTGTGGGGGGGGGGGGGGGGGGACCACAAAAGGAGAGGGCTGGATCTAGCTTAGCGGCAACACGGACACAGCCGCGAGGACCCCAGCCCTGCCCTTGAGGCCAGGGCCCACGTCATCCGGAGCCGTCGGACCCCCGCCCACCTCCCCAAGCTCCTCCTTGCTCACCTTGCTGCCACAGGTGGGGGCTCCAATCTGCCTGCTCCTCTGGGCGTCTGGAATGTTCTTCCCCTGTGTCTGCACCGCCTCCTGAACCATCAGATTCAGAGTAAAAGTCATCTTAATCACCCACTCACATCGCCGTGTCTTCTCTTCTCAGGGCAGTTATTACTACCTCCAAGTGGCCCCTTAATTAGCTGACTGGTTCCCCCCCCCCCCCACCTGGGGGGCAGACACATCCACACCCACCCACCCACCCCAATCCGGAAGACACGTCCAACAGCACAGGAGCCTGTCCTGCCCCATCGCAGGCACTGCTGTTTCCCTGCCTGCGCAATGCCTACAGAGGCAGCCTCTCCTTCCAGACACCCCCCACCCTCCCCGGACAGCCCTCA
>NW_024412786.1:6195541-6239617 GCF_014898765.1 Herpailurus yagouaroundi | reverse complement strand
CCCCCCCCCCCCCCCCCCCGCAGCTGCGGCCTCAGTGCCCGCGGCTCCCGTCTGGTCCTCCCAGTCCCGGTAAGGGAGGCAGACTTCCCTAGCGCTCCAAGGCCCTGCCTGCCCCTGCGCTGAGTCGCCCTGTCCTGGAAAGTTCCCGGGGCCTCCTGCCCTCGGCCCACCCGTGTAGGTGCAGCTCCTGCCGCAACCATCCGTGGCCCCTGCTCCCCCACGACACCGGGCACCTGTTCTCTCTAGGGCCGCCTGCCTCGCAGGTCCTGCCTCGGGGAAGCTGCGGAAGCGGTAACGGGAGCCCGGCCCTGGTGGGGATGGGGGTGGCGGTCCCTCCCCAGCGAGGGGGCCCGACGGGGAAGTGGGGCTCAGCCCTCCTGCTCCCCGCCTGCCACGGGCCTGCCATGCGGCACGCGGGGTGTCAGTGGCGGCCGCGAGGACTCCGGCTGGCGCGCAGGGGCCCGGACGGGGGGGTCTGGGGGAGCCCGCCTCACCCTTGGCTCCAGGAGAGGCGGCCCCCCGGGTCCCGAGCTCCGACAGCGGTCTCCGTCACAGCTCCGCCGGGCCACGGGAGACGCCACGGCCGCCCGCCTCGGCCGCAGAGGACCCTGGGCCTGTCGGTCACGTGCCCCGCGTGAGCCAATCAAGGCCGGCACCGGGACTGCTCTGCACGTGCCCAGCGAGGACCAATCCCGACTGGCAAAGGGGGGATCGTGATTGGCCCAGCTGGAGGAGAGGCAGCTTTCGACCAATCCCGGGGGCCAGGAGGCGGGCCGTGGATGAAGCGCCCGGCCCACCGGGGAAAAGCTCGCAGGCAGGTGAGGGCACAAGTAAGACGCTTGCGGTCCAGCCTCAGGGCTTCTAGCGGGTGAGGCTAGAGCGACCTCACAAAGCTGCGAGCATCTATCTGTCTTCCCCCCCCCCCATCCCTGGAAGCAGACCAGTATAAATAAAAGGCAGATTGGGGCTGCAAATAATGGAAATTCCACTTAACAATGGCTTCAACAAAAAGTGCTTTATTCTTTCCATAGGACTTTGTACAAAAATGTAAGCTCCGCGTGGGCAGGACTTTTATCTGTCTTGTTGGATGCCCTGCATCCGTAACAAGATGTTCTCAGTAAGGGTGTGCTGGAAACATGGGTGAATGGGAGGACCCTAGGTGGGTGGTCCCTGGCTTTGATCTGACAGCTCAACATAGGCCTGAGATTCAGCCTCTCCCTCCAATTTCTCAGCCTTACAGCAACAAAAGGCTGCTGCCACCCCACACGTCACATTCTGTTCCAGGCGAGGAAGAAGAGGAGAAGACCATGGCAGCTGTGTCCGCTCCCCTTTAACGGAGAAGCCAGTGCATTCCCAGAAGTGTCTACCAATATGTCATAGGCCAGTGGTATCTAGAACCATCCCTAGAAGCAAGGCACACTGGGAAAGTGCTGCGAGGAACAAAATTGTGGGTGTGTTAAAAGACGGGGGGGGGGGGCGCCTGGGTGGCTCAGTCAGTGAAGTGTCTGACTCCTGATTTCAGTTCAGGCCCTGATCTTGTGGTTTGTGAGTTCCAGCCCCAAATCGGCCTCTCCACTGCCAGTGCAGAGCCTGCTTGGGATTCTGTCTTTCCCCCTCTCTGCCCCCCCTACTAGTGCATGTGTGTGCACTCTCTCTCTCAAGGTAAATAAACACAAATTTTATAAAAAGGGGCGCCTGAGTGGCTCAGTCGGTTAAGTGTCCGACTTCGGCTCAGGTCATGATCTCACGGTCCGTGGGTTCGAGCCCCACGTGGGGCTCTGTGCTGACAGCTGGGAGCCTGGAGCCTGCTTCCGAGTCTGCATCTCCCTCCCTCTGCCCCTTCCCCACTCATTCTCTCTCAAAAATAAGTAAACATTACAAAAAACTTTTTAGGGGCGCCTGGGTGGCTTGGTCGGTTGAGTGTCCGACTTCGGCTCAGGTCATGATCTCACAGTCCGTGAGTTCGAGCCCCACGTCGGGCTCTGTGCTGACAGCTCAGAGCCTGGAGCCTGTTTCAGATTCTGTGTCTCCCTCTCTCTGTGACCCTCCCCCGTTCATGCTCTGTCTCTCCCTGTCTCAAAAGTAAATAAAAACGTTTAAAAAATAAAATAAAAAAATTAATTAAAAAAAAAACTTTTTAAAAGTTATAAAAAAAATAATTTTAAAAGAAGGCAGAAGGTAAATGGAGGATGTATGGACAGGTGACGTATGGGGTCACAAGAGCGTCCAGGTGGATTCTCCTCACTGAGCATTTGAAAGTGCACAACCAGTGGCATTAAACGTATTCACACTTCCATAAGGCTGTCGGCACTGGCCGGTTCCATCCTGCCGAAGAGAAACCCTGTGCCCGTGAGCAGTCACCCCCCCTTTTACCCACTGTCCCCGGCCCCAGGCACCCAGGGATCTCTCGGTCTCTGTGGATTTGCCTACTCTGGACATTTCATGAAAGTGGAATCACACATGTGGTCTTCTGGGTCCGATTTCTCCCACGGAGCATTTTTTCAAGGCTCATCCGTGGGACAGCGCACCTTTTACGGCTCAAGGGTGTTCCGTTGGAGACGGAGACCACACTCGGTTTTTCCCTTTGTCGGTTGATGGACGTGTGGGTTGTCTCCACCTTCTGGCTGTTGGGAATAGTGCTGCTGGGAACATGCGTGTGCGGGGATTTGTTTCAGTCCGTTTTCAGTTCTTTGGGGCGTATATCCTGGGGGTGGAGTTGCCGGGTCATGTGGTTGCTCTCTGTGGAACCTGTTGAAGGAGTCGCTGGACTGTTTCCTGCAAAGGCCACACCATTTATATTCCCACCAGCGGTGGGTGAGGGCTCCTCCCTGGAGACTTTTGAGGTCCTGTTTCTGCAGGCTAAAAACTCTTCGGGGCCCGGTCTGTAGCTCACGCTTACACGTACAGCCCAGGACCCGGGGACAGGCTGGGGCACAGCGACTCTGCGTTTCCAGCGAGCCCCCAGCCAGGCACTGCTGGGGAGACTGGTGTGGACTGCTCCCCTCCCCTCCCCGCGGCTGGCAGGCGGGGAGCGTCTGTGAACAGGCGGATGGTCAGGCCTCCTCCCAGGCATCCGGTTTCAGTAGGAAGTGTCAAAATTCAGAGAGCTTTACTCCTATGAATACTTTATCGAGGGAGAAACAACCTGTTCTCGTCCAGGGAGATCTCAAATTTGAAAGTGGTAGGAAGCTCAGGGGCGTGTCATTATAGGACGGCTTGTAAAGCAAGAATGGTTACCAGGTGGGAGTTTCCAGATGGCAGGGAATTGGTTAAACAGGAGTATCTTACACCATTTGGGCAGGAGAAGACGTCTTAGGTTTGCCACGTATGGCTCTCAGAGGCATCGACCACAAACGACCTAAGTTCTCTTGTTCGTGAGACGAGCAGGGTTAAGCTTGCTTACGTGGGTTAACTGGACCTATCCGCTCGGGACCTTCAGGTCTGGTCTCTATTTTATTTGATTTTTAACAAGAGGAAGCCCCCCGAAGTCTGTGCGGTTAACGCTCTCCTGGGCGGGTCTTACGGGCAGTTCGAGAAACTGCCCCTCGCATCCCCCGTCCGCAATCGGCAGGCATGGGTGAGAGGTGGGTGGCGACAGCCTGGAGCACAGGTGACTTTGTGGCACAGGCAGCTTGTACATCTGCTTTCTGGAACTGCCAGTGCCCGGACCGTTGTCCCCCGTGCCTCCGTCGGTCTACAAAGCACAGCAGGGGAGGCTCTAAGGCAGTGGGTCTCCCAAGTCTGGTCCCTGGGCCGGCGGCATCAGGGTCAGTCACCTGGGACCCGGTTAGAAATGCAAATGTTTGGGACACCTGGGTGGCTCAGCCGGCTAAGCGTCTGGCTCTCGGTGTTAGCCCGGGTCGTGATCTCGAGGCTCGTGGGTTCGAGCCCCAGGTCAGGCTCCAGTGTGGAGCCCGCTTGGGATTCTCTCTCCCCCTCTCTCTCTCTGTCCCTCCCCTGTTCATGCTCTCTAAATAAATAAATAAATGGGGAGGAATGCAAACGTCTGTCCCTCCCCCACCCGCAGAACGAGAAGCTCTGGGGCAGGACCCAGCCACAAAAGCTAACAAGCCTTCCAGGTGACCCTGGTGCCTGCTGGAGTTTGCAAGTCCCTTCTCCAAAGCGACCCCTGCAAAATAAACCTGCCCCAACCCTCTGTGCAGTGTCAGGGGTCGCTGCCACTCCAGCAAGTCCCACGTGGCTGTGTAGGGCTGAGTGCGTGCCCGCAGGTCACTGAGGTCTGCGTGTGGACGCCTCGGAGAACAGCTCATGGAGCCAAGCTGAGTGCCCCGAGGGAGGGCACCGGGGGCCTGAGGCCACTTCCGTCCTGTGCCAAGGAAACCCACCCAGCGAGTTTCACTGCTCAGCGTGGGACTTCACCTGGGAACCAGCCGCCCGGCCCCCCTCTGCACCACCCACCAGTCCGTGAACCCCGCAACCTCTGGGCTCCTCAGCGGTCTCATCTGAGATATGGACTGATGATCCCCGAGGTCCCAGGAACCTGTGGGGGCACACGAGGTCTTGCCTGGGAAATGGCATACCACTGCCAGCGGGCATAAACAAAGACAGATGGGATCCTCTTGTTAATCAAGTGTCGAATGAAACTCAGGAAAGTGTCAAGCAAGAGCGTGTCTCCCTTCCCCGCTGGCTTCCCGAACCCCAGGGTGCCTCCCCAAAGCTCTCGCCTATTAAGGATTCCTTGTGATCCTTCCCTGGCCTGGTGCATACATCTGCAAGCATATGCGTATGAATCATTTTAAAAACCCAAATATAGCTCACTCTACTCACTGCTCTGTACTAGTCTTGCTCCTTTCAAAATTATGAAACCGATCGGTTTGAAACAGACGACGGGGAGCTGCGAACACTCACGTCCACCACCCAGCTTGAGACGTCGGACGTTACCGGGACGCTCGTCCCTTTCGTCCCTCTTGATTCCACCTCCTTCCCTCCACCCCAGACGTAACCACTGCCCTGAACTCGGTGTTTATCATCTCTCTGCATGTTGCGACGTGCGCATCGCTTACGTATGTGCCCATAAATGATATGTGGTAGTACCATGCACATTTTAAAACCTTATACGGGCGTCTGGGGGGGCTCAGTCGGCTGAGCGTCCGACTTCGGCTCAGGTCATGATCTCACATTCGTGGGTTCGAGCCCCGCGTCAGGCTCTGTGCTGACAGCTGGGAGCCTGGAGCCTGCTTTGCATTCTGTGTCTCCCTCTCTCCGCCCCTCCCCCCCCCCCCAGTCGCACGCTCTCCAAAAAATAAATAAAAATAAATAAAACTTGACAGAAACTGTCTGTACGTCATGCATGATTAGTTAGCAATCCTCATCAAGAGAACAGTGCCTGACACTGAGTCCCCAGCCAGTTAACTGGTGGCTAGCATCATCATCGATAGTATAATTATTGGCAATCGTGAATCCCGCAGCTGGCTTATTTATTTCAATATCACTTTTGAGGCTCATCAAACACGACAGATGCAGCTCGAAATCATTCATGTTCACAGTTGAATCTATTTCATTATAGGAATATATCAAAATTGATGTATCCCTTCATCTGTCGATTAATCTTTACTTTTTTTTTTTTTTTTTGCTATAAAAACGATGCTTTTCGACATCATGCTGAATGAAACAAGCCTGCCCCGAATTACCACGTGTTGTATGATCCCATTTACATGATGTCTAGAGCAGGAAGATTCAGAGACAGACAGGAGATGATGAGTGGGTGGCGGGGGCTGGGGGGGGTGGTGGCTGCTGCCAGGCATGGGGTTGCTTTTTGGGTGACGAGAATGTTCTGGAATCAGACAGAGGTGATATTCCCGTAACTCTGCGAATACACTAAAAGCTGTTAAACTGTGCACTATATAGGTGAGTTGTACGGTAAGCAAATTATGTCTCAATACATCTTTTGGGTTTTTTGTTAAGAAAAAAAATGGTTTTTTAAATGTAACGTGGGGCCCTACGTTGGATCTTGGAGCAGAAAAAGGACACTCGTGGAAAAACCTAAATCCAAAAAAAGGCTGCCATTTAGTGAATGGTGTTGTACCAACGTTAATTTCTCAGTTTGAATGAGGGGACCACGGTTGGATAAGAGGTTAATCTTAGGGGAAATCGGCAGGGAGTATATAAGAATTCCTCGTATCATAATTCGCAACTTTTCTATAAAATTATTCCAAAATTAAAAAAAAAAAAAAAAAAGCGAGTAGGGCTGCCGTGAATACCCCCAAGTGCGCGTGTATGAGAGCATGGCTCGGGAGCTCACTCAGGACTGGAGTCATGGAGCCGTAGGACATGGCATCTCCGGGCTCCTGGGAAGGACCCGGCCGCTGCCCCCAGGACAGCGTGCCTGTCAGCTGACGCGCATCTTGGCGACGGCTCCCAGGCGCCCGGCTCCTCGGCACCGGTGTTCGGCACCGTCCCGCAGGCCCTGCGGATGGGCACGGAGGTCATCTCTGCTCCACGCACACGAAGTACAACCGGGGTAAATCCCTACAAGTAAACCGTGGGGGGTGAAGGGCGTTTGAGCCACTTTCTTGAGTCCTTGAAGGGCCTGACGGCTGCCCCCTCACGAACGGTGTCGGGGACACCCGTCGGCACGGCCACATCTTCTGCGAGGGAGCCCATGCCCGTTCTTTGCTGGATTCAAATGAGAAACTCAAACATCTCCATGGTTACGTGTTGCCGTCTTACAAACTGCCCCCAAGTTTAGTGGCCTGAAGTAGCAACGGATGCTGATTGAATCTCCCGCTGTTTCCCTAGGCCAAGAACTTGGGACCAGATGAGCAGGGCGGTCGTGGGTCAGCAGCTGTCACGAGGCTTCGGTTGAGGTGCTGACCGAGATTTTCTGGGCACGGACGGTTGGTTTCCAAGGTGACGCACTCACAGGGCTGATGGCAGGAGGCCTCGGTCCCTTGCCACCCTGGCCTCGAGGGCTGTCGGAGCTTCCTCACGACAGGGTGCCGGCTTCTCTGAGAGCCCGTGATCTAGGAGAGCAAGGCAGGGCCTGCCGTGTCTCCTACGACCTCCCGTCTGGAGGTGACACCTGCCACGTTCGTGGTGTCCTATTGTTATGCAGGTTGCCCCGTTCTGGGAGGCAGGGACTGCACGAGGACACGATACAGGGAGGCAAGGAGCACTGGAGTCATCTCGGGGGCTGGCTGTGACCTCACCGTTGCAGTTCATGGATGAAGGTAGGGCCATAAACCCACTTAGTCAATTCTGTTACAAAGGGGTAAAGAGCATCTACCAAAAACTGACAGGTGACACTGCACTTGATGGTGAAGGACTGAGTGCTTTCCTCCTAAGGCTGGAAACAAGGACGTGTGCTGTCAGTCCTCTCGGCACAGCACAGCACTGGACGTTCTAGCTGAGGCGATATGGCAAGAAAAGGCACACAGACTGGAAAGGGAAAAAATACAACTGTCTCATTTTGCAGGTGATTGTCTACACAGAAGATCCCAAAGAATCTACAAAAAAAACCCTGAAAAAACCCACAGAAGTTTCTAGAACTTCTGAGGGAGCTCAGTAAGGTTGCAAGATATAAGATAAACATACAAAAATCTACTGCCCTTCCATAGCCTACCAACGGATGTGTGTGTACTGAAAACGGAAATATAGTTCATGGCTGCGAAAAAGTAAATGAAACGTAAATATGGATCTGGTCAAACACACGCAAGACTTCTATCCTGAAAACTACAAAAAGCTGGTGAAATAGACGAAAGAAAATGTAAAGAAACGGAGGGAAATACCGTGTTTCTATACGGGATGGCTCTACCTAGTGAAGACGCTATGTAAGTGTAACGTAACTCGTACCCAAATCCCAGCAAGATTTTTTTTTGTGGATGTCAACAAGACGGTTCTAAATTTACACAGGACAGCGAAAGAACCACAATAGCTAAAACAATTTGGAAAGGAAGACTAGTGAGAGAAATCAGTTTACCCGATGTCAAGACTTACTTTAGAGCTGCTATAACCGAGACTGTGGTATTGATGGAAAGACAAAGGGACCAATGGAACAGAGTGAAGAACGCACATCCACTCCAACCACACATTCCTGCCAACCGAAAAATGTTTCGTTTTGTTTACAAACATAAATATTACTGTTTTCTTTGTTTGCAGTAAATGGAACATGAGGCCTTTTTATTTTTTTCAAGGACCCATGGCAAGAGGTAGTAGGAACCCCTGAAACACGCAGGGTTAAATTCCAAAACTTTAGTTTTATTCATGACCTTCGTCCTTCAGGGCTCTGGGGCCAAGAAGTCGGATATCACGTGGGCATCAAGATGCCTAAATGATCCTTCCAGAAAACAGATGGGATCTTCAGGGCTTAAAAGTCTGCAAAAACTCCTGGGTGCACTTAGAATAAAGTCCAATCCTCTTAATTGGCTCATAAAGCCCTTCATGATCCGGCCCTGCCTGTGTCTCTAGCTCCCGTGTTGTCCTCTCGCACACGGGCTGCGCTGCTGGGCCTGGCTTTCCTGTACTTGTCCTCCAACACTCAGCTCCGGCCTGACCTCATCCCACAGTCTGTCCGTGGCTCTGCCCGGCTGCCCTCCCCGGGCTGCCCACAGCACCCCTACTTGTCATACGGTAACAGGACTGTCTGCCTGTCGTCGTGGTGACGAACGACAGGACTCAGATGACCTCTTCCCTTCAGACCATTTGCCATTTCAGCGTGCAAGCCAACGGCACGTAGTGCATTCACAATGTCGTGCGACCTCCACCTGCATCGAGTGCGGGGACGTCACCGCCCCAAAAGGAAACCCGAGAGCCACTGGCAGTCACTCCCTCCTCCCCCCATCCTCCAGCCCCTCGTAACCACTACTCCGCTTTCTATGGACCTGCAGAGACTGTCTCTTTATCCCCGCATCCCTAGTTCTCGAAAAGGATTTTTTAATACTTATTGATTGTTGAGAGAGAGAGACCGAGCATGAGCGGGGGAAGAGCAGAGAGGGAGGGAGACAGAGAATCCCAAGCAGGCCCCGAGCTGTCAGGGCAAAGCCTGACGTGGGGCTCGAACTCACAAACCACAAGATCGTGACCCGAGCCACAGTCGGACGCTCAACCGACCGCGCCACCCAGACGCCCGTTTCAGTTGCACTGACCAAAGGTCACCCAACCTCTTTTCCCCAGCCCAGATCTGAGGGCCAGACGGACAGGTTACTTCGGTCTCCAGCGTCGCCAATGGGCAGATGCCTCCCCGCTGAGGGCCCTGGTTTCACTGGGCTCCTCTGCCCAGGGCTGCGTGCACCCTGCTCGGCTGGGAGCCTTACCTCCCGCCCCCGTGTGTGCGCAAACCCCTCGGCTGTAACCGATGACCTCACGCTACTCAGACCTCGAGGGCGAGCCTTCTGTTCTGCTCCTGCTGCTTCTTCTGCTTTGGCCCCTGAAGATGTCCTCGACCTTCCTACAGGCTCAGCTCTACGTGTAAAAGAGGTTTGTTGCAACTCATCTCACACTTTAGGTATTTTGTGGCAAGACGGGTGTCACGACGTCTAGTCCCCAGTATTTCCAGGACCGGAAGTCCTTGTTTTGAATTTGTACCATGAGCCCGTCGTGAGTCACTCGTGAGTACGGAGCAAACAGACAATGAAAAGGACAGAGAAGGAAGGAAAGAAGGGGACTGACCACTGAGGGTAAAATGAAGTCCAAGTAACAAGAATATGCATCTTCACTTACTAGATTGTCAGAGATCTCACGTTGTTACAACACTTGAGTTCGGCCAAAGAAGAGAGACGTGCTCTCACGTGGAGGCTAATGCAAACCTTTTCAGAGGGAAATTTCATATTCACGGACCCAGCGAATCAGCTGGGAAGCTGTTCGCGCTTACAGCAGAAATGACAATGGTTTAGACAGAATAAACGTTTCTCTCTCTGCCTCATCAGAACACACAAGCCAACAAAAAAAGGTTCCGAAACGTGCAAAACCAACGGGGCAGCTCCTTGGTGTCGTCATGAACCCAGGCTCTTTCTATCTTTCTGTTCCACTATCCTCAGAAAGTACCGTTGAGGTGCCTCGTAGTCCGCGAGAGCTGGCAGAGCTCCAGCCATCACACCCACATTCCAGACAACAGAAAGGAGAAACAGAGAGAGGGGAGAGGTCAAAAGACACTCCCACCGTCAGTCCCCTCTGCAAGGACCGTCCCCAGAAATCCTCCACAACCAGGTTTCACTTCCAAACCACTCACGTAGCCTCGTCGCGTAAGTGATGGGAAATACGGCCTTTTAACCGGGCTGCACTTCTGAAGACAACGGAGATGGGTGACTAGGAAGTGGGGGAAAGGCAAGCAGTGGTCTCTCCGGCACTCAGCCACCCCCTCCGATCGCTCACCCTCCGGACGCCTGCGCCCAGGAATGCCGGGACACCGAGAGGCACCGTCCGTGACAGCAAAATAAACATCCATCTGTGGGGCTCGCCTAATCGCCACGTTGCCAAGTGAGATTCTGCACAGGGGACACAAAAAGATGTAATAAAGCCCGACAAAACGTATTGTTTAAGAAGCAAGTTGCAGGGGCGCCTGGGAGGCTCGCTCCGACTCTCGGCTTCGGCCCAGGTCGCGATCTCCGGTTCTAGGGTTCGAGCCTCGCATCGGGCTCTGCCAGGCCTCCCAGGACCCTCTACCTCGCCTTCCTTCCACCCCCGCCTATAGGAACCTGGCCTCTCCCCTGGCAACGATACTCAGAGGCAACTTCTGAATCGACTTCTTGGGGGCTAGAAAGATCTACTTAAAAAACACTTCGGATTAACAACGTATGGCGTTTCTCTGCCACGGTGAACGGAACAGGTCCCGTGAGTCGGTAACACGGAGCCCACGGCCCAGGCGGGAGACAGGGCACAGCTCCCGTTCAGAAAAGACGGTGCGGATTCCACGGACACGGAATGTCCCAGGAAGGGCAAACCCAGAAAGGAGGGGTTCTCTCTGGGAGATGGGGGGGGGGGTTCTGACATGCGGCTCACAAACCTGAACGCACTGAAAACCACCCACCTACGTGCCTGAGATGGGGGACTCGTGAGATTTGTGAACTGTATCTCAACAAACTGGTTTTAAAAATCATGCAGGGGCACCTGGCTGGTTCCGTCGGTAGAACATGTGGCTCTTGATCTCGAAGTCGTGAGTTTGAGTCCTGCTACTGGATGTAGAGATTACTTAAAAATATAATCTCAAGAGGGGCGCCTGGGTGGCGCAGTCGGTTGAGCATCCGACTTCAGCCAGGTCACGATCTCGCGGTCCGTGAGTTCGAGCCCCGCGTCAGGCTCTGGGCTGACGGCTCGGAGCCTGGAGCCTGTTTCCGATTCTGTGTCTCCCTCTCTCTCTGCCCCTCCCCCGTTCATGCTCTGTCTCTCTCTGTCCCAAAAAATAAATAAACGTTGAAAAAAAAAATTAAAAAAAAATATATATATAATCTCAAGAAAAAACAAAAACAAACCACACAATGTGATGTAAGTACTGTCCGCTGTGATAAAGAGAAGGGAAAGGGGTGGGGGCTAGGTTTGGGCAGACCCACAGATTTAAGTAGACTTTGAGGGAACACCGGCTGGCCGGGGAGGGAGTGAGCCTGGGGGCACTGGCAGAAGGAACACTCCAAAGTGCAAAGGCCCTGAGGCAGCGACGTGCTGGCTCATCAGGAGGGAGAGCGGGAGGGGCGGTGGGCCTCGGGACCCTTGGTGAGGACCACAGCCTGACTCCCAGGGAAACGGAAGCTGCTCTGGGGTTCAGAGTCCCAGGAGGGATGGGAATTCACGTTGGAAACGTCTTCAGAGGACAGGGGAGGCCGGAACCGCGGCTGGGAGGGACCTGGACGGGGCGGGAGCAGGAAGGCGGACCATGCCTCCCCGTCACGGCGGACAGCTGGCTGGCAGACGGGCCAGAGGGGAGAAGGAAGGAGTCAGGGTGACTCCAAGGCTGCAGGCGTCAGAAAGGGAAGGATGGAGCCGCCTTGGCGGAGTCGAGGGTCCGCAGGAGGGGCAGGCGTGGGGTCAGCTTTGGAGTCCGGCCACATGGGGACGACAAGGCGGCGGTTCGGCATCTGGACGGGGAGGCCCGTCTGCAGGATCGTCCCCAAGTGTGGGTGTCTGCAGGCCAGGAATGTGTCCGAGGACAAAGCCCTGGGGCACCCCGCCATTTAAAAGTCCGGGGGAGAGAGCATCACGCATCAGGACTAAGAGGGGACAGGAGAACAGGGGTCCCGGGAGCGGCTGCTGAGAACATTCCCGGGACAGATGTGGCAGCAGAACCTGGGGGCACGTCGGGTGAGACGCAGCTCCGGTCCCAGCCCCCGGGGATCCCCGAGGGGGCGTCGGCGGGCTGGGGTGGGCCGGGCAGCCGGACGGAGCAGGTGCGTCAGAAAACAGGAACACAGCAGCCAATAGGCGGAGGCGAGCCCAATGTCCGTGAACGGACGAGTGGATGGACGAGGTCTGGCCCCACCCTGGACTGTCACTCGGCCCTGACAAGGAGGGACACCCTGATGCCCGCCACAACGTGGCTGTGGACCCGGGGGACGTGACGCAGAGTGAAACACACACAGAAGAACAGACCCCCCTGTGACCCTCCCGCCCGCACGTGGTCCCTACCACTACCCCGGGGCGGTGGGGGACACCAGCTCCTGAAAAAAGGAAAAACGCGTGAATCTGGATGGTCTGTGATCTGTGCTGCCCCCCCCCCCCCCCCGCCCCACCCCGGGTCTTCCAGGGGCGGCGAGGGCAGCTTTTCCAGAAGTCTCAAAGCCCCGTCCTGCCACACGAGACGCCCGCCAGGGGAGGCCTGCCTCTGGCCATGGCCTCTGGGGGGCCAGGTCTGCGGACAGCACGCGGTCCCTCCACACCAGAGGGCGAGGGGGGACGGCTCCACGGCACAAACCCGCATGACCAGGAGCGGACCTACTCTCAGCCGGGCGGCCCACGTCTGCTCACCGAAGCTGTCCACCCGGTCAGGTCCACGCCAGCCTCCGCACGCCCCGCGTTCACCGGCTGCTTCTAGGTTACCGTGTCCAGCGGTCGGCCCAGGGCAGGCCCAGGAGCCAGGCCTCGCGTCCACCAGCCCCTCTGCTCACGAGTGTTGCTCTCTCGGACCTCGATTTACTGCACCCCAAAGGAAAACGGAGCCTGGGCCGCACGATAACCATCTCGGGGCTTCGGAAGCATAGTTCAAAAAATGGATTTCTAAAGGAACGTTTTCTATTTTGCTTAGAATCCTTGTCCAAAAACTTGACAACGTCAGAGCATAAATACAGTTCCCTCATAAAAAGTGCCTCTTAAAAGGGGGATCCTTAGTCGGTCTAGAGCTGAGAAATTACAGGGTCAGGGGTCAGGCAGCCACCTAAGTGACTAAATCCCAAAACAAAATCAGCAAGCAAGTGGATCAAAAAAAGTTTATTTTGAATATTTAATTAAAAAAAAAAAAAGACCACACCTAGGACGTGTGCTACAGAAACTCAGATACAATAATTGCATATAAAACCCAACCTAACCGTGGTAAAGCGAGGACTATGCAGAAATGCACTCCGGGGAACGGACGCCGACGTCTGGAACTCCGGAGACCGCCCCCCACGGACCTGGGAAGACACCACTGTGACCGCGGCGGGCGCTGACCCGGCCGCCAGGCCCCCGGGAGGGCAGCGGCCCCCCGTGCAGCACCCGCGGGGGACATCCTGGCCGGGAGAAGGCCCCCTCCACTCCACTTCTCAGCCGAGTCCGCCAATCCCATCCTACCGTCCTGATGCGGTATTTTGGCACAAAGCGCAGGGGTGCCTCGACAGGAGGAACGTTTCTGACGGTTTCCGGCAGAGAAGGCACCTGCCTGCCCGCAACGGTGGCCATTTTCTCACGCAACAGATGCAGAGCCGCGTGCGGCCAGGGGAGGCCCTCCGGTAACACACTGGGGACACTGCTTGGCGGGTGGCGGCAGTCGGGGGGGGAGGGAGGCGGGAGGGGGACTGGGCCTGGGGAACAAGTCCCGGGGGCCTCCCAGCACAGGGTGCTCCCATCTGGAGACACAGCCACCGCCCTCTACCCTCCCCTTGGTCCTGACCTCCCGTCAGGCCTCCCTCCTCCTGGGACGACAAGCCCCACCCGACACCCACACGACCACGTCCGTCAGGGGCCCCGAACGCCGCCGCCGAGGGGTGAGGACAATACCACGCCCTCAGGAGAACTAACGGTCCCCCAAATGGCTCCATGTGCCGATTTGGCCAAAAAAAAAAGGAAAAGAAACAGAAAGAAAATACCTCGAATGCGTAAAATCAATGACCAAAGTCCTCCTAAGGAACGTGATTACAATATATTAGCAAATTCTGTGGCATAAACATTTCCAAAAGCATCAGCAGAAGTATTAAATATAAAAGCGGCACGTCCACGGCCCTCCCGGCCCCGGAAACCCACGGACGGCGGGAGTGACGCGTGGCGCGGGGCCGGCGGGCCTACTGCCGCAGCTCCACGTAGTTGGCCGGGAAGAGCCCGTACCTGCCCTTACAGAGCCCCCGCCACCAGCCGTCATCGATCATCTCTATGTTGGTGATGATGTCGTCGGGGTCGAAGGAGATCTCGTCGTCACCCGCTAGGAAAGAGGAGGATGCAGAGAAAGGACGGTGAACCGCAGGGTCTCCCGCCACGGGCCCCGCCGGGCAGACACCTGGACCTCTGCACCCGGGCCGGGCAGCACAGCACGCGTGCCCAGGCTCCGGACGCCAGGCTCCTCCCACTCTCCCACCGCACAGGGGACTTTCACGGGGCGCACCGGGGAGCCCAGACGGCAGCCCGCGCGGCACAGCACCAGGATAAACCCACCAGGTCGTACAAATTACAGACGCCCAATTTCACAAAACCCACACCCAGGCACCCAAGCGCGTGGGCACGTGCGTAAACCACAGGAGGGGAGCAGGAAACTCTCCGTGGCCGCCCCCTCACAGGAGCATGGCCTCAGACCGGCCGGGGGTCAGCCCGGGAGGAGAGGCGGTGAGGTGACGCGGAGCGGAGGGAAGCGGCCCCGACAGGACACGAGGTGCCCGGACGGCCGGGAAAACGTGGCTAGTCCGCAGGCATCCTGGCATCTCAGTGCCGACTGTGTCACTTGGAGGGGGGACCGTGCCTTTAGTGTGGGCAGCATCCTTGGTTTTGGGGAATTCACACTGGGGTCTCTAGGCGCAGGGACAACACTGCGGCCACGAGTGATGGGAGGTTCGGGGAGGTGCGGAAATGCAGAGAAAGGGGGCATTTTTGTGACTGTGAGATCATCCCAAACTTTTAAACGCTGTTAACAACGTTCTCGGAGTCAAACTCCCAAGAGCGGAGTGGCTGTGGAAACGAGTGCCAATGGGCACGTGGGCATCTCACCAGCCTGGTAGTCGTAGAGGGCGACAGCCGTGATCCCAAGGTCGTTTTCGTATTCGTCGTAGGTGTTCTCCTCTAAAAATAAACCAAGACAAGAGCTGAGGGTTAAGGGCAGCACCACGGAGCCGTCCGCCGTTAATTTCTTGTCCGCGAGGCCTTCCGGGCGGGAGAGGCCGTGGGGGGTGCCGGGCGAGATTCAGGAGGAAGGACTCCGGCTTCTGAGGAACAAACCCACCCCTTCCCAACGCCGACACCACCAGGCGCGCACGGTGACCCGGACGGGTACCGTGACGGCTTTCAGAGAATGATTTTTGAAGGTTTAAAGATTTGTACTTTCAGGAAAGGTCACGTCGTGGTTAAGCGACTGGCAAGCCGCGGGGGGACGGCGCTGCCCAAATGCCCCCAGTCACGCTTGGGGAAAAGGTAAGACTCCATTGTGAGGTGTGCTGTATGATGGATTCAGGTTAAATCTGTCCAAACGTATTGAACGAAATCTCGTCTTTAAAGATAAGAGACCGATTTCGGCGTTCGTCCCGCCGAAGCGTCTGTAAACTCTTCGGGGTGTATGGAAGCTGTTCCCGAAAACCTCAAGACACTCCGGCCTCCCGGAGCCCGGCTGTCACCAGCTGCCACTTTGGAGACAGAGCAGCAGAGGCCCCTGCTTCCCACTCGGCCCCGCGGGCCGCCCCAGAGCAGCAGGGCCTTCCAGAAACCACACCCGAGAGGTCGGGTGCCCTCCCGGCAGGGGGGTGGACACCCCACAAGCAGGGGGAAGGTGGAAGGGGCCAGGCAACAGGGTGACGGACGTTCGCGCGAAGGAGCAGAGACAGAGAGGGGCGTGGCAGGCGCCCCTGCGCCCATACCTGCTTGATAGTGGCCCGGGGCCTCCGCGGCCTCGTAGACGGCGTCCGGGGCGTAGGCCAGGCCCTGCTGGCCACCAGCCTCTCGGTAGTCGGCGGCCTCCACGCTGTACGTGGGCTGCGGCTCAGCCTTGAACGAAACCGCGTCCTGGGGGAGGGGAGCGTCAAGGAGACATCTGCTGTGGCCGGCAACGGGTCCCGACACGCAGCTCTGTCTCAGTCCTAGCGGGATTGGCCACGTGCACGCGCGAACGAGGAGGCCTCGCACCCGCTGACGTTCAAAGAACACTCGGACTCCAGTCGCGGCGAAGCAGCGTGAAGGGGCCACGTGCCATTTCCTGCCGAGTGACATCCCCCCATCACGGGCCCCCCACGCCCGCAAGTAGGGCTGCAGGGCCTACGAGTCCAGGGGGCACGGCCGCCGTGCAGAGGGAGAGGCAGCCTGGACAGGGCCCCGGTGGCCACGTGACCCTGGGCCACCCCCGGGACCCAGACGCGCCGTCTGACGCTCTCCCGGGTTCATGAGCAACGCAGACGGCTCACCCCCTCGAGTCGCAGCTGAGCTGAGCTGCGTTCTGTCCCTCACACCCCAGTGGCCTCTGACGACCTCCTGGTGAGAAGGCGGGCACGGGAAGCTGGGCAGTGGCCGCGGGGATGCAGGGGACAGGATGCAGGGCTCGGCCAGGAGTGGTCATGGGCCCGGGGCCAGGGGTGCCCCTGAGAGGCAGAGAGCCCAGTAATTCAGAGACATGGGTTCTGGGGCACAGGTGGGCGGTCACGAGGCACCAACGACGAGACCGAGGAGTAAGGGCCGAGGACAGTCTCTGGGGAACACAGTGTGCAAGGGGGACTGAGGGAAGGAGAGCGGGGAGGGCGGCCGGCGAAGCCAGGTCACGGGGAGGGTGGCAGGTGGGTGCCGGGACACAGGCGTCCAGGAGAGAGAGCGGGTCACAGAGTAAGTGACACGAAGACCAGAACCCACATCCACGGCATCAGGGGATCTACCGGGAGGCGACGGACTGGCTGAGCACTGTGCCCCCCACCCCCCCAGCGCTCACGAGGGCTACTCTCCAGGCCACCGTCTCGGGTCAGGCAGCAAATGGAATATGTGGGGGTCCCTCCCCGCGCACGGTGGCTTCGACAGGGGAAGGGCGTCTTTGGAGAGTCAGAGACTCGTTCGCAAACTGAATGAAAACACCAACCTCATAGACGGGGCTTGAGGGCGGCCTCTCCTCGGCCGGCTGAGGGGTGGGAGACGCGGGGGGGGTTTGCTTCTGGGCTTGGGCTTGGGCTTGCTCCTGTAATCGAGAGACAAGGAAGGGTCGTCACCAGGCCGCCTCCACGGCAGGACTTCCCAGGGAAAGGCCACAGCCGAGCGCACGCTACAGCCAAGTGCGGGGAGGACTAAGCACGGAGACAAGCACCTGGGACGGAGAGAACAAGGGGGCGTGAAGGTCAGGCATTGTCACAGACGGGACGTCAGGGGCGCAGCCCTCCTGCCGCCACCACGGGCAGAGGAGGGTCGGCACAGCCGTGCAGAGAGCCCGGCAGCAGCACAGCCGCCCTGTGCCCCGCACACACCCGATCTAGGGGTGAACGACAAGAACGTCGCGGCTCTGAGCTCACGCTGGAACGACGGACGCTTCTGGGGCCCTGAAAACGGGGTGAGCGTGCTCTGCGTGGAGGACGCGCACGGGAATCCCTGGGGCCAGAAGGTGGACAGTGGAGAACAGAATAGCGGCGCCTCGAAGGCGCGGACGGCACGTCCCCCAGATCCTGGCGGGGGTGGGGGGGGGCGACCTCACACGGCCAGAGGGACCGAGGGTGTAAGAGGTTCGACAGGAGACGAGAGATGGCCGCGGGCTCCCCGGGGCCTGATGGAACGACAGGGCTCCTTCCTTCACGGAGGGAGGCAGGCACGTGCGAGGCGGACGAGGACACGCGGTCCCGGAAGCGGAGGCTGGAAGGGGCCCCGAGCCAGGGAAGGCGGGCGCCTCTAGAAGCGGGCGAAGGCGAGGGGGCGGATGGCCCCCTGGAGCCTCCACGGCCGAGAGAGGACAAACGCGTGTTGCCTCCACCGCGGCCGTGACAGTGGGGCGTGGCGGCCCCAGGACGGCAGCGCCGGCTGCCAGCCTGCGCGGTGGGGCCGTCGTGAACGAACTGCTGAGACGGAGACCGAGAGAGGGCGGCCGGCGCCCCGGGGCCACGCGCCAGGCAGCGGCAGCAGCGCCAGGCAGCGGCAGCACCGTCAAGCGCACAGGCTGCTCGGAACCACCCAAGGGTGAGGCTCCCAAGGCCGGACGGGCTTGTGTCCGGGCCGCCCAAGTGCGAGTCACCGTACGAGGCTCCGCCCATCAAAGCGCCTGGCCGCACGCCCTTCTCCTGGGAGCTACCGAGACCCGACGGCCCGGCACGCGTGGATTCGCGAAGACGGGCCCGCCCGCCAACGGGAGCCTCCCACAGCCACGAGGACTCCGGGGTGAGGGGCGCTGGGCTGGGAGGCGCGCACGGGGAGGAGCAGACGACAGGGCACAGGCCGGAAGCGGGGATGACACGGCAGAAGGGGCGGTGGGGGGCTCGAAGCAAAGGCGCGAGCGCGGCAGAACGGCGGACGCGGCCCCTCTGCAGCCGCCCGCTCCTCTGAACCTTAGGGGCGCTGACGGCCTCGGCGGTTAAAGCCTCGAGGCGTAACGTGAGGAAGGCGTTAATCACTTGCAGAAAGAAAAGCGACACGGGCGCCTGGTGGCTCAGTCGGTTAAGCGTCCGATGCTTGATTTTTGGCTCAGGTCACGATCTCGCGGTTCGAGAGTTCAAGCCCCCCATCGGGCTCTGCGCCCACAGCACAGGCGGGACGTCAGGGGCGCAGCCCTCCGGCCGAACCCGCTTGGGATGCTCTCTCCCCCTCCCCCACCCGTGTTCCATCTCCCTCTCGAAGTAAAGACATAAACGTAAAAAAATAAACAAAAAAAGCAGCAATTACACCAACGCGCCGTTACCCTGCGCGCACTACAACCTTCGGGGCTTGCTCATGCCTCGGGTGCCCGGTCCACGTTCACGCTCTCCCCCACCCGTCTCCCCTCGCTGGGGGTTCTCGGGGCCCAAACCACCGATCTGGGGAGGAAGGGCCCACGGAACTAAACACCGCTCCCGTGCCCTCTGACTCCGCGTAGCAGCCCTCCAGAGAGCGGCGGTGAGCTCCTCCGCGCCCGTTCACAGGGGGGCGGTGGGGCCATGGCGCACAGGCTGCCTGGCCAGTAGGTGACGTGCCACGGACGTCCGGTCAACGCAGAGAAGGCTGAGGACGGGACGAGCCCACGCCCGCCTGCTCGCGTCCGCCCCCCGCCCCCACCTTCTCTGGCGACACGCGGGACACAGAACACAGGCGACAGCAACAGACCAGGGACAGAAAGCCGCAAGGGTCACACAAGAAGCAGAAAGCAGGGCGGCGGCTCCACGGGGGGCTCCTTTCGCACCCTCGGCCCTCTCCCCGGGGGGAGAGGTCCAGAGGCGACGGGTCGGGACAGACACGGCCAGGGGCACATCGGGACAGGGCTCAGCGGCGGGCAGGCTTGCGGGTCAGCAGCACGCGGACCGTCCGGCACCAGGCAGCCAAGGGCTCCCTGACGTGTGGGGTGAAGCCCCGGGGCTCCCGAGAGCACAGCCCGCAGTCAGGGCTCAAACCCGGTCCTTCCGGGACCTGCTGGACTCACGTGCAGCTGCCTCCGGGCCTCTTCCTGCTCCCGTCTCTCCTTGGCCATCCTCTGCGCCCTCTCCGCTTCCGCCTTCCGCCTGTCCTCCTGCTCCTTCTCCTTCGCCAGGTTTTCAAAGTTCGCTCTAATGTTGCTGGTTCTGCTGTTTGCTGCAGGGGGGAGGAGAGAGGGGCACAGCCGGCGTCAGAGCAGCGACGGCTCCCCTGGACCGGAGCACCGCGGGAGCCAACCGGGGGTGGAGGCGTCCCCCCGCGGCCCGCCTCCGGGCCACTCTGTCGGCTGCACGCGGTGCAGGACGACGGGACAGCGGAGGCCTCGCGCCTGGAGCGTTTCGTGTTCCGAACAGCAGCACTTCCTCCCTAAGGGTGCCCTCGATAAAACAGCAAACACTGATGTGCTGTAAATCTCGAGCCCTGAGAACACGTCTGTCCACCTCCTGAGACGGGCGGGAGGGGCCGCAGGCGCAAGCCCTGTGGTCTCGAGGAAAACCACTGGCGCGGCTGAGGCGCACGCTGATCTGATTCTCCACGGAACGTTCCCTGGCCTGAAATAACCGACGAGGCCTGAGCACACGCGGGCTGGCCTGTGGCGGACTTCTCTCTAAAGTGACGGAACGGAGTCTGTCGTGTGCAGTTATCGGGCAACGGCGAAGTCACGCTTTCAAGAAAAGTCACGATTGTGGAAAACTCGTACCCGCTACTGCGAGCGTGACATTTCCCCAATTTTCCCTGGAGATGCTGACAAGATGGAGAATTCCATTAACGAACGTAAGCTGGGGTTTTGTACAATGAAAAGAAACACCACACTTCAAAGATCAGCTGAACTCAGTGGCCTAGTATCTTCCAAACGCCCACTGCGTGCTACAGAACCAGGCCACTCTGTGCGGGCACCTAGCCCCCAAGACAAGCGGGAACCCCCGCCCGTCTGAGACCGCTATCGTGAAAGGGCGTCCAGGGACCCGAGGAGCTACCGCCACGCCCTTCTCGCCTCCACCTGTGCATCTGGGGGGTCCAATCGCCTTCCTAAACGTGATTGGCCACAAGACACTGAAGGCGGAAGCAGCCGTGAGAATAAAGACCTTGCGCTAAGCCAATGCCAATGCCACACTTCCACGCGGTTTGGAAAACGTAGTTACTTTTTCCAGGGAGAACATCATTACGTGAACGCGTAATATTTTATCGTTACTCGTAACATCCGAGATTCTCGGATTTTTGTTTCTCTTAACGTTTGTTTGTTTTTGAAAGAGAGAGAGACAGAGCATGAGCGGGGGAGGAGCCGAGAGAGAGGGAGACGCAGAATCCGAAGCAGGCTCCGGGCTCCGAGCTGTCAGCACAGAGCCCCACGCTGGGCTCCAACCGATGAACTGTGAGATCATGACCTGAGCTGAAGTCGGACGCCCAACCCACCGAGCCACCCAGGCGCCCCCTTAAATTCTTGGTTTAACCTCACTACAGTAGAGATCAGGAGACGCAACCCCCACACACGAAAGCTCTCGGGGGCCCTCAATGATCCCCACAAGTGTGCAAGTGTCCCGAGGCCACCGAATCTGAGAAACACTGACCCAGGGAGCAAAGGGGACACTCGGCTTCCTATCTTCGACTTGCCACTTTCCATACGGTTTCCCCAGCTCAACAAACTCTCTAGGGCCTGGCCCACGTGAGGGAAGGGCCTAAGGAGGCCTTTTCTCATAGCGGCCACCTCCGGGGATGGGGCGTGTGCAGCCTGTGCGGGGGCCAAGGGACAGACGAGGCGGGAAGGTCTCCGTCAGCCTCTGCGCAGGCAGGCGGCACACTCCTCACAGCACAGCCGCGGCTGACGCGGGCACCGGAGAACCTCCCGGAACCCAGTCCCGGCAATGAGAAGGGCCCTTGCGGACAGGCGGTTAACCCAGCCCTGCCTCGGGAGGCGCCCCCAACACAGACCCCATCCATCGCCAGACGGCTGCCACCACGGCTGACGGGAGCCTGCGGGCGTCCGCGGGGACAGGCTGGCCTTCCGCCCGAGGGGGGCGAAACGCTGTCCCTGGAGGGAGCAGAACCAGGGCGCCCTCCGCTGCCCCAGCCGCTCCCAGCCGGCACCGTGCCCCCTGCGGGAGCCCCATGCGATGCCGGGTCCGTCCACCAGAACTCACCTGCCTCGACGGGGATGGTCTTCTGATAAGCAGGGGCCCCCTGGGTGACATCCTCGAAGGTGGAAGCATTCTAGCAAGAGAGAAGCAGGACACTCAGGGGAGCACCCCCCTCGCCCTCCACGGCCCGTGCGGGCTCCTACCGCAACACAGGAGCCCGCCGGCCCCACGCCCACCTCTCCGCCCGGCATCACGCTGGGGTACGGCGTCAGGGCGGGAAGATGACCCCGCAGGACCCTGCACCGGCGGAGATGCGTCATCATGCACCCACGTGGACCCACACGGGGCACAACGTCAGGAGCGCACCCGATCTCAGCCGCACGAGCCTGGGCGACGGGCACACGTCAGCACAGGTTCGGGGCTGTGACAAACGCATCGCCCCGGCAGGGGTGCGGATAACTGGTCAGGGGAGAGGGTGGGCCCGAGTGAGGGCAGGCGTGTCCGCCAGACGTCTGGAGCGTCCTCTCACGTCTGCTAAAACTGCTCTAAAAAAACCTGCCAAAAAGCTACCCCAAAACTACGCGTCGGCCGGCATCGGGCCATCATAACCCAAGCGTGTACTCCTCCCAAGCCCCTCACCCACCCCCCTCCTCGGCCACTGAGACGGGCTCGAGAGCCGGCAGGAGCCCCGATGTCTCTGCTGGGCCACGTTCGAGCCTCGCTGGGCCTGATCGCCCACGTTTCCCAAGGCACAAGACCCCCCCACCACCACCTCGTCCATTTTGGAGGACAAACTCTGTCCCAGCAAAGCGACAGTGTGACTGTCGGATCCAGACGCGCAGAAGGGCTCACGGAGCGTGCGGGCCATCCTCGGTTTCCCTGTCAGGGAAACAGGCCTGAGGCTCAGGATGCTGCCGGTTTTCTGACACACAAACGAGGAGAAAGGGGCCCCGAGGTGGGGAGCAGGGCAACCCAAGCTCCCCTGGCCGCCGGAAACCTCTGAGGGGGGCACGCGCCCCTGGCCCACCTGCTCTGCCCCTCCCCGGCCGGCGGCCCCCCGGTCCCGGTGCCCGCAGCACAGAGGGGTCACCGAGCCACCCTTGCCTCGTCTGCAAGGCGCGGCTGCTGGCCGTGTGACCAGACCTGCCCCATCCCGGACACCCCCTCCCAAACTGCCGGTGCGGGCCATGCCGCTTTCCAGAACACCCCACGCCACCCCCACCCCCACCCCATCCTTGAGGGAGGAGGGCGTCAGCGCCCTCCCGACTGTTCCCTGTGGGTCCCGCTGCACCACGGCCTGCCCCGTCAGCCGATTCTCCGGCACGCCGCTCAGGGTCGTCTCCGCCGCCACCCCGGGGGCTGCCGCCTCCCCATCACCGCGCCCTGCCTCCTCACTGACCACGACGCCCTCCCGATCCACCCCCCTCTCCTGGTCCCGCCTGCTGGGCACCCCTCCACCACTCCCGCCGTGGACCCGAGTCCCAGCGACCCACCTCACTCAGGGACCACCTCGCATCGCCACCCGGCTCTCAACCCCTCGTACGCATCTACTGGGACCCGGGCAGTCACCACACCTCCCCAAGCCTGTGCCCCGCCCCTCGCTCCCAGGGCCACACACGGTCATGCGTGGAGTCCCCTGGGTGATGACGTCTGTGTGGTCGGCTGTGAGTCCGACGGAACTCCAGAAGACCGGCCGTGCCACCTGTGACCACGGGCCGGGCACGGGACCGGTCTTTGAGGACACTGGAGCCACAGCCCGGGCAGTCCACGCTGACGTGGCAGGACCACAGCCACCCCGGGTGTGAGGACTGACTGGCTGAGACTCCGAAGCCACCAGAGGGGACAGAGTCCCGGTGAGAGCAACGTGCTGGCTCTGGACACTGTCCCGCGGGCCCCCTGCAGTGAGGCGAGCGTTCTGGATGCGCGTGCTCCCACACGGCAGCCAGCGCCCCCATGTGGCCGGTGAGCTCTTCTACCCCGCAGCCACGTGACCGAGGGACTCCATTTCCATTAGGTTTGCTACTGATGGGAATTCACGCGGCCACACGTCCTCAGGCTGCCCTAGCGTCTGAAGGTCCTGGTTCCGAGGGCAGCGCAGCCGCACGCCTTGGCGTTTTGTAGTGCTGCGGCTGAGCTCGGGGCCCGCCCGGGCTGCTCCCTGCCCCACAGCACGACTGTGCGGGGCCCAGCACCCGGGAAGCAGCGTTCCGAGTGTGGGTGCCTCTGAGAACAGGGCCCAGCACCCACCAGCGACGGTCCACGGGGCGGCGCGCGGCAAGGGCTCCGCAAGCTCCCGCCCCCGTCGGCCCAGCACGCCGCACCCCGGGCCGGGGCCACTCACCTTATCCATCCGATCCTTCTGCACCCCGTATTTTCCGCCGAATCCTTTGGAATAGTCTGAAATGTGGCACAACACGACACTTACTCTCAGGTCGAGCGCCAGGAGACGCGTGCAGGCAGATCCGGAAAGACCCAAGAAAATGCGCCCAGAGCGAAAAGAAACGAGAACCGCCAGACGATGGGTCTTGCCTCGCGAGGCGAGTTTCGTGGCTACAACGGTACTCAGTACGCAGGCAGGCGAGGGGCGGGCAGAAGAGAGGCGTGTGTGCGTGCTTTCCGCACTCTCCCGAGGGACAGAGGGTGCGGGGTGCGGGGTGCGGGCTGGCAGGCAGGGACAGCGAGGGGACCGCGGCCCGGGCAGGGCACCGCTTCAACAGCACAGGCTTCCGCCCAGCAACGGCTGACCGTCCCCGCCCCTTCCTTCCGGTGTCCTGCTCTGAGCGCCACAAGGAGGCTCAGACGCGGGCTCCTCTGGCTTTTTACAAGAAAAACAATTCCACGGGGAAATTCGGGCAGCCGAACACTCGTGTCGCGGCACCGCAGACCTCCGTGAGGGTCACACCGCCACGCGGCATCAACGCCACGCGGAGCCAAGGCCACGCCCAGGCCGTGCGCCGGACCAACTCAAGCGCGCGGTGCGCCTTCCCTCTCGCCCGCCCCCGGCACACGTTGCTAACGCTGGCACCGGAGGCCTGAACTCTGCCTCGGGACTCAGGGCCGCACTGCTCTCCAGCTGGGGTCCCACCCCGAACGGCTGAGTCCAGATCCTGACTGTAATCAAGTAAGGAAAAGGGGCAGCTGCCACTCAGGCTCCCGACGCCTAGAAAGTCCCTGTCCCTTTTTAGCTGTGGGCACGTACTGTCGGCTCTGTGTGAAGAACTCACACGTGACACAGGTGGTGTCCCCCAAAAACGGAGAACACACAAAAACATCCCGGCCCCAGCCAAAGACACCACCACAGAAGAAACACAGAGACCACACGGAACACGCCTGCCCCACGCCCCTCGCCGCCACCCGGCCCCTGGCCCAAGGGGTGGGGCCCGGCCGCAACCCCCACCCCCCCCCCCCCCCCCGTCTCAGAGGCAGCGAGGCAGCGCGTTCAATGGCTCCCAGTGGTCACAGTCCACAGCATGAGCTCCTGTAGAAGGCTGCTGGGAGACCAGAGACAGCCCGTCCCAGAAACTACTCACATGATGGGGTCAGAGTGACATTAACCTGCGAGCTACCGCCTCATTTTGCCAAACCCGAAGTCTGAAGGATAGAGGGGGAATGGGTGAGTGGAGGAAGGAGGGGTGCAAGTTAGAATCCCTCCAGCATAAAAGTGGGTTTCAAACACCCCCGTGCCCCTGATGAGGGATGGCGGGGAGCTCGGAAGGCTGAGCCCCTGAAGTCTGTGCTAGAAGCGGCTGCACCAGAAGGCTGGGGGGGGGGGGGGGGGCGGGGGGGCGAGGATGCCTTGCTGGGACTCGTGCTTGGCCAGTCTCTCCTTGTACTCAAACCCCACAGCACAGGAGTCCTGCCTCTCGGACTGAACACCAAATGTGCCTCCGAAACCAGCCTTGTAATCTGAAAATCCACCGCAACAGTGGGGAAAACCGAGAGAGGACGCAATTCGGTTAGAATCGTACGAGCGAGTGCACGAATCAAACGTGTCATTTAAAGAAGGCAGGGGCTCTGCCGGGCTCAGGCGCGGGAGCAGCTCCCGGGCTCATAGAGAGTCCAAAGTCAGCTCCAAGGTTACAGGACAAACTGAAACTCTTAACGCTTCAGCCAAGAGGTGAAAACAGGTTAGGAACTGCATCTGAAGTAATTCACAAAAGGCACTCCATGCTCTGAGATTCCCTTCCAGGCCCTACCCGTGCCGCAGACACGAGGGCATGTCTCTGTGCATGTGAAGAAAGACACGGTGTACAAAAGGACGGCACGGCCCCGCTTCCCGGAGTGCTGGCCTCAAGGGCGGGTGCAGGTCTGCGTCAGCCACGAAGGTGTCCCCCACCCCCACCCCGCACCCTACGGCCCAGGGACACACTTCCGAGTAGAGGCAACGTCTCCCCTCCCGAAGCCCAGCACACTCTATCAACGGAGTTCATATGCGGGCAGAAAACAGCATTCCCGAAAATGGTACGGGTCCTGCCAGGTCCTGCAGACGCACACGCGCGGGCGGGCCCTGGGCGGCAGCGGGGGGGGGGGGGGGGGGGGGGGGGCGGGGTTCATCGCTGCATTAGCTAAAGAGCTTTTCCAAAATGTGGGAGGCACAGGGCAACCCCAAACAGTGAAGATAAAACAACACGCTACAGAAATACGGCAGAAATACGGGACGTGGATGGAACTGTGGATGAAAAGAAACGAAATTCTGGAATGATCTCAAGCAGGAGCAGGCAAAGTCAGCGTACCTTTTTGGGACTCGTGCAGCTGCAATTTCTCCTGGTGATCCCAGCCAAGAGCACATTTGTCTTGTCTGTCCGTCTGCACGCCAAACTTTCCTCCAAACCCTTTCACATAGTCTAAGTGCACAAGAAAAGGCCACAAGCTAGTGTTAGCGGAGGGCACGCTTCCCACGCGGCCAAACACCCACCACGCGCCACATCCCTCCGTCCCCTCCCAGACCTTTCGCAAAACTTTGGGACGCGTTCACGAGGAGGACCTCCTCGCGGCACATCTGGAAAGCAGCCTGATCTGTTGTGTCCGTATCGCGAACGCACACACACGGGACCCCAACAAGAAGCTCCGCACAGCCTGAACCAGCACCCACGGGCCACCACGATCGCACCGTTTGCAACACAGACGTGTGGCACGTGGCCACCATTACAGGTGACTGCTCGAGTCACGGGGTCCTGGGGCCAAACAGGTGTGAAGATACAGTTTCTTGCTTAACAGCTGTGTTGGGACTTGTGTTTTAAAGCTCGATGTTTAGGGGTGCCGGGGAGGCTCGGTCAGTTGGGCGCCCGACTTGGGCTCAGGTCACGATCTTGCAGATCATGAGTTCGAGCCCCGTGTTGGGCCCTGGGCTGACGGCTCGGAGCCCGGAGCCTGCTTCGGATTCTGGGTCTCCCCTCCCCCCCCCCGTCTCTGCCCCTCCCCCACTCACACTCTGTCTCTCAAAAGTGAATAAATGTTCTAAAAAAAAAAGCTTAAAGTTCACTGCTGAATTACAGAGGGGCATCTACTCTAGGGGTGGCTGGCCACGCTTCCCGTCTCCGTTCTGGTCAACAGCACTCAGCCCGTGAACGGCGGCTGGCGAGAGCAGACACCGCGGGAGTCACCTTTCTGGGATTCGTGCTTCTCCGTCTTGCCTTGGTACTCGAAGCCCACGGCGCTTCTATCCACCTTGTCCTTGTCGATGCCAAACTTGCCCCCGAAGCCCTTGGAGTAATCTGCAAACGAGGGCGGCACCGTTTTCGCAGCAGCAACGCAGTCGAGTGCGGGGACCTCTGAGAAAACGCTTCTGTCGCCCGAGCAAAACCGAAACAAACCCAACAAGGATCCCTCGGCCGCAGCGGAAGGTCACTAGCAGGGGGGACCCTGGAAGGCGTCACTTGTACGTGTAGGAACAGAAACGTCCAGAGTAGCAAACAGAGCAGACGAACGGCTATCGAATCTTCCCTGCGCTCCAAAGGAGATCAGAAGCAGGCGCGTTACCAAGCTTCTGAGGTCGAGACGAGCCACGGAGGCGCCGCGGCGAGCTGTCGAAAGGTCACCCTGCTTCACGAACTAAAGCCAGCAGAGGTGCACCGGTGGCACCTCCAAAGGAGGAGGACACGCACGAGGCATCTTCCAGAAACCTCACTTCCCCGCAAAGCTAAGTCACGGAAATACACGGCCTGATACTTAAGCACGGCTCCCCCAGGGACACGTGCGCGGAACAGAATGCGAAGATCAGAACCCTCAGGAGGCCCAGGGGCTGCCGAGGAACCCCGTCTGCCCCAGGCACGTGGGCTCCCGCCACCCGACTTCCCGCAGGCGGTTTCTGCTCCTCACTGCCACATCGGGGAGAGAGTCTGAACAGCACCGAGAGGGATCCAAGAGCAGGCCCTGATCGGTAGGGTCACAGTGGGCAGAGGGGCCCGGGTAGCAGGCAGGGGCTGCGCACTCCAGGGCCAAGACTGCGGCCTCAGGGCAGACGGGCAGGCCTGAGACAGGAAGCACCCCGCGGGCCCACCGGCAGCTTCCCTGGGTAAATGCCGAGCCGGTGGTGTTCCCAGTGGCGGGGTTTAACCTTGTCTTTTAAAGAAACCCGGGTTTTTAAACAATATAGCGAGCTCTCTGTTTGTAACGGTTGGCAATTATTTTTAAAAACTTAAATGTGCAGGGGCACCTGGGTGGCTCATTTGGTGAAGCATCCGACTCTGGGTTTCAGCTCAGGTCACAATCTCCTGGCTCACAAGTTCAAGCCCCGCGTCGGGCTCTGCACTGACAGTGCGGAGCCTCCTTGGGCATCTGTCTCTGCCCCTCCCCCAATTATTCTAAATAAGCAAATAAATAAATACACAAGAATATTCAAACGTGCAGGGGTGCCTGGCTGGCTCAGTTGCTGGAGCACGTGACTTGTGACCTCAGGGTTCTAAGTCTAAGCAGCACGCTGCACGTAGCAATTACTGAAAAAAGATAAAATCTTAAAAAAATGTAACGTGCACGCGAAATAAACGCAAAAGAGCCAACAATCCGCGGCCTCTGCAGGAAGGTACCGCGTCTGTAGGGCACCCCGCACGGATGCAGCAGTCTGTCACCGATGCCTGGCAGGGGATCTAACCAGGGACAGGAAGACCAGCCTGGCCTGCAAGGACCCTCTGCCAGCATCCACCAAATTTTAAAGTCAAGGTCCTGTGACCCGGCAGTTCCTTTTCTGGGAATTTACTCTTCTGAGTAATCACATACGTCTATGACACAAGAGAACAAGATTTTTAACTCCAAAAACCACCAAGAGGGGAGCCTGGGTGGCTCAGTCGGCTGGGCGTCCGACTTCGGCTCAGGTCACGATCTCGCGGTCCGTGAGTTCGAGCCCCGCGTCGGGCTCTGTGCCGACAGCTCAGAGCCTGGAGCCTGTTTCAGATTCTGTGTCTCCCTCTCTCTCTGACCCTCCCCTGTTCATGCTCTGTCTCTCTCTGCCTCAAAAATAAACGTTTAAAAAAAAAATAAAAAATAAAAATAAAAAAAAATAAACCACCAAGAGCCTGAATCCCATGGTCCAAAGAAGAACGACCTGGCTCGGCAGACTACAGGCCCTTCACAGGACGGGGCTGAGTTGCCGTCCGAAGGACGACAAACCCCCTGGGCCCACGGAAGAGACAGGAGGGCCCTCACACATTCAGGTAAAAAGGCTGCGGGCGTGTAATGTGAGCCAGTCTCCCCGGGGCTGGTTCTGGGGATGCGGGAGGCCGGGGACACGGGGGGACACGGGGGGCCCCGAGCGGGGAGGGCGTGCCGCCGCAGGCCGACCTTTCTGCGACTCGTGCTTCTCCGTCTTGCCCTGGTAGTCGAAGCCCACGGCGCTCTTGTCCACGCGGTCCGCCTGCACACCGTACTTGCCACCAAAGCCACTCGAGTAATCTGAGGGGACAAGACAGGGGTCGGGGACAAAGCCCAACGACAGACTGTTCACTTGTCAACGACTCACGACAGCAACATTCCGGAGTTAGGAGTCACCGGGAGATGAGGCACACGTTTGAAAACGCCACCCACGGCCACACACCAGTGAGCAGGGCTCGGCCTACAAGCTTGCGTCCCGGGCAGCGAGGACCCCAAGCCTGTGACGGGCACCTGCTTCCCGGGGCAGAAGCGAGCCGTGTTCTCACTCGGGAAAGTAACCGTCTGGAAGCTACGTGGCTGCGATCCCTTTCCAAAGGGACAGGAAATGTCCGCGCCCTGGCTCATCTGATGACAAGCAAGAGGCAGAAGTCACCAGCTTGCTCGAGACACATCAAGTGCCCAGAGAAGGTGACACGCTTTCGCCGGTAAAAAAGGTTCTAAAAGGCACACCGTAAAGGTCAGCCAACGCCGTGTCAGAGAGCACGCGTGCGCAGTAAAAGTTGAGCCATCGTTGATTTACAGGCTCGCGTTTCCACTGTTGGGGGGACGTTGGCGTTTCACGAAGCGGGCCCCAGAGCCGGCCATCCAGGGAACACCGCTCAGAAAGACAGCCTCCGCGGCGGCGACGCGGGACCCAGACACCTGGAGAGCACAGTCCTCCCCGGAGGCGACACCGCCTTCCCCAGGGCACCACCCCCGGGGACATCGCCCTCCCCCCACCTCGGCCGCAGGCCTTACCTTTCTGCGAGGCGTGTTTCTCGGTTTTCCCCTGGTATTCAAAGCCCACAGCAGACTGCAAACAGGGAAACACGTTTTTAGAGGTCTCCAAAACGGTTCATCCGAACCCCGAATACACGTGAAAAGTTCGGAACCACGAACCATGTTCGCGTTTTACCTCCGATTCCCTAAGCCAGGGGCAGGCCTAACACCCAAAGCTCCGGGCGTGGAAATTCGCTGCCACAAAATGTTCAGCAACGCCCAGCAGGCAGTGCGGGCGGACCCGCAGCCCCCGCAGCCCCCGACGCCGGCCCGGGCGACCCCCCGCCGCCACAGGGACGCCTGCTTTTCACGCGGGCCCTTCCAGGAACAACACTAACAGCAGTAGCGAGAACGGGCACGGCGGCGGCATCGGCACACACGGCCCCGGGAGACGGGAATCCCCATGGCCCCGTTTCACAGGCCGTTCACGCAGAACCGCGGCAAACGGGCTGTAACGCCTGAGTGCAGACAGACGTTGAACTCCAAAATCCAGCTGCCGTGATATAAAACAGGGTCCAGACGGCCTTTGCTCAGAGACTGAGAGGCTGAGGCCCAGAGGTGCCAGGCGGCACCCGGACGCCGGGCCTCAGCCCTGGATTGGGCGCGCGCGTGGCCCTCTGAACACCGCCGCGTCGGGGACATCCGTGCAGGGAGGGTGGCTAGACATGGTCCCCAGGGGCACGTTCTTGGGCAGCGGAAGGCTATCCTGGTCCGTCCGATCAGCGGGTGCCAACGTGGGGGACTCGCACAGGAGCCAGGGCGTTCCTGCTCTCACGTCGTAACCTGACCCATCATCTCAGAGCCAGGGATCGGGGGGCTTCTAGAAGCCTGGACGCCCACCCCACAGTCCTGCATCAAGGCGCTATCTTGAGCGGCCCAGAGGACGCCCCGGTCTAGAGGGAGGGGCCCCATCACCCGCGCTCTGGTGCCCCCGACGCCTCACTCACCTGGTCAACTCTGTCCACCTGGACACCAAACTTGCCTCCAAAGCCCCGGACGGAGTCGACCTGGGAGCAGTGCTTGGAGAGCTTCGACTGATACTCGTGGCCGACAGCTGACTGAAACAGGTCACAGAGAGAAGGTGTCCGTGTCAGACACCCCCGTGGCACGGCCCACGGGGAACAGGCCCCCACGTGCGGTCCACGCCAGGGCTCCTCCCCGAAACACGCCCGGTGCGCAAGCCGGCAGAGGGGGGGAATCCCCGAAGCCACCCGAGACCCTGCCGGGTGGGGGCTTCTGATGTGACGGGCGCGGGCAAGGGGCCACGAGGCCAGTCCCGTGCAGAGCCCAGCCTGACACCCGGCACCCCCAGATGGCGATACAGTCGCTCGCTCTGCTGAAGCGAGGCACCCGCCTGCCGCGTGGCGCAGGAAAGAGGACCCGAGATACCCGCCGACAGACGGAGACGCAGACTCGCGCTCTCGGGGGTGACACGAGCTCGGCCGCTCCACAGAGCCACCGCAATCGCGACACCCACCCCGTCCACCCACAGGGTCCCCCACACGGTAAAGTCGGGGCGTCCCGCCACCCTGGCCTCCGCAGGGTCAGCCACCCGGGGCCTCGGCGCCACACCGGGCGCTACAGCTGTTGGTGAACAAAGCTTCTGGAACGCAGCCCCCACCGTGCATTTACATATGAGGCCGCCTCTGGGATCCGACCACCGAGTTCGGTAAATGCCAGATGCCCACAGCCCGCGAAGCTGAAAAGACTGACGACCAAGCTCCCGGGCGGCCCCCGACCCCGCCCAGCCTCCCGGCACCAGGCTCTGTCCCCAGCGTGGACGGCCCGGACGCCTGACCGAGTGTCGGCATCTGAACCTTCCTTCTTACGGCCGACAGTCTCGCCGCCTGGGACGCGGCGCGGACGGCCCTCCGCCTGGTCTCCCCGGGGCTGCACAGGACGCCTGGGTCAGGAGGAGCCGGGGCGGAGGCGGAACTCGGGGGGCCGTCTCAGCACGGCGCAGGGGAGAGAGCGGCCGAGCTTCACTCGAGGCCTCAGAGCCGGGCCTCGCTCTCCCCTCCCCAGCTCCACTCTGATGTCCGTCCTGCCTGGAGACCGGAGGCACACGGACCTCCCAGGGCCTCCAGGCTCCCACTCAAAGGTGCTGACAAAGCCCCCCCAGGGGACCGGGGCCCAGCGGCTGCCACGCCTGCCAGACCACACTCCTCGCGCAAACACGTGCCTGCCGGAGCGGGGTTTTGTTCTCCGAGTCTCCGTCACGTTCTCCTCAAATCTTAACCCAGAGATCTCTGGGCTCTTTCCAACTCAGAGCGGACAAGTTACGGATAACTTGAGTCATGTGTCTTTGGAGTCTCATTTTTTTTTTAAGCTTCTTTACTTATTTTGAGAGAGACGGACGTAGCGCGAGTGGGGGAGGGGCAGAGAGATGGGGAGAGAGAGAATCCCTAGCAGGCTCTGCGCTGTCAGCAGAGAGCCCGACGCGGGGCTCGAACGCACAAACCGCGAGATCGTGACCTGAGCTGAAACCAGGAGCCGGGACTTAAGCGACGAGCCACCCAGGCGTCCACGGAGTCGCGCTTATTTCTGACAACAGGTTGGTCCAATCGTGCCCCCGGGAGCTGCAAGCTAACCTTGCCTACGGGTGCAGTGAGGCACGGAGGGAGGGGCTGCGAGCCCATGGGAGCACCCCCACCGCATTCATTCCTAAGGGGAGCCCCCCCCCCCCCCCCCGCCACACCGGCTGTAGACACCCGAGCGTTTCCCTGAGCCGTCTGGGCACCGTCACTGTCACTCGTGAGACACCGCTGAGCCTGCCCGGTGCCGGGCCAGGCATGAGGTGAGGAGGACAGGTCCCAGCCCCGGAGAGCGTCCACGGAAAGGCGGCGACGTCCAGAGGGAGCGGAGGCCCACAGGGAGAAGGCACGGGGGAAAGGCAGCTGCAGGCAGGCTGGCGGGAAGGAGGGCTCCCCGGGGAAGCTTCGGCGACTAGAAAGGCCGGAGCCCAAGGCGTTGGGAGGACAAGAGCGGCAGAGAAGCCAGAAGTGACAGCCGTGTCATCACTGCCATCCGATAGCTTCATCATTTGCCCCAACGTGCCGCTATTCCAACCCAGACCTGGGGACCCAGACAGACCACGAATTTCTCTCTGCTTTAACTCCCCACAACACCACGGGCACAGGCTTTGTCTGGGGTAGGGAAGGCTTCTACCTGTTTCTCTCCTGTCCTAAGCACGTGGGGCCGGGGGCCGGGGGGGAGGGTTTGTCTGTTCGTACTGCAAAAGGCCACCAGGCTTCTTCTTTAGAACCCGAAGATTATTCTGCTCCCCACCCTGCCTGTCTAGACACCTCCGGGAAGGACAGTCACACCAGGAGACGTCCCCATCTGTTTCCTGCAGCTCACTCTTGGTCCAACCCCAGCTTAGGCAAATCCGGGACCTGGCGTGGGGGGCCCACGGGCCCCCCACGCATCTGCTCTGTGCTAACACCCGCAGCGTGGCACGCGGGGACACAGCGGTGCCATTCCGCACTCGGCCCAGACACGGACTCCGATCCGGGCAGGTCTCGGATCACAGAAGTTCCAGATCAGCTGACAGTTTCCCTTGTACGCAGAACAGAGGCAGACGGCTGTCGGGTCAGGACGTCGCGCTGGTCAACCCGGGAAATTCACGTCTACGGGGAGGTCTGCGGACCGTACGCAGGAACCTCACTTGGGAAACACGTGACCCACCACCCCTACTCCGTATCCTCTCGCAGGGGGGTGGTGAGCAGAGCTGATCTGCTCCCGGTCTCTCAGGACAGAGAAGCAAAGTGCCAGCCGAGGCTGATGCGTTCAGTCGACCACGATGATGCCGTGTAGCCGGGTGGCAGAGAAGGCTCGCCTGCTGCCCTCAGGGAGTGCTCTCTCCCGGCCTCACGGCCAGTGACTCTACACAGAGGGCCGGGCCATGCTCCTCCGTGAAGGTCACCGATGTCTGGAGGACAGCGAGGCTCCTGCTGGCTGAAGGCTCGCCCGCGCCGTGAACGAGAGCCCCCCGGTCTGGTTCTGGTCCGCAGACCGGCTCAGGTGAGGCTTGTGGTGAGCCGTGGGCAGCAGGGACGCCGACACCCACGCTCAAGGCAGCCCTGGGCTGCCGTCCTCACCCCAGAGCCCCTCCCCCCCCGACCCAGGCCAGCCGCCACATCACCCACACCCCGGCAACCGTGCGAATCCCAAAAGAGCTTCTAAGACACAGGAGCCCTCGTGAGGAAGGTCGGTCCACAGAGGGCATCTCACCTTCTCCGCGCTGACGCAAGGCTTTTAGCCAAGAGGTCTGGGCCCCTACCTCGCCAGCCCCGTCCCGGCCGAGGACCGGCACGCAATGCCATCGCCTACCTTGTCCATGCGGTCCTGCTCCACGCCGAACTTCCCGCCGTAACCGTGAGAGGCTTTTGGTCCCGTTTCAAGCTCCTTCTCCTTCAGGCTCTGGTGTTCTTGAAAAACATTCTCTCTCAACTTGTGTATGCTGGAAGGGGAGGGAAGGGGAGGGAAGGGGAGGGGAGGGGAGGGGAGGAGAGGGAAGACACAGACACAACTGAGAGGGCGGGCGGCGGGACCGCGTGGCCCCTTTCCTCCACGCCCCCAGTCCCTGCCTTCGCCGGGCTCCGGGCTCCCTTCCTCCGCCAGCCGGCCCATCCGGTCAGCAGAGCTCAGAGTGACGCTTACAGGGAAAAAGGAACTAATCTGTGCTGGGCCAGTGAGTCATCCCAAATCCAAGAGTGGCCGCGCTAAAACGTGAGTTTTTCTCTGATTTCTTACGGAGAAGAGGTTCTCTTTCCTCAGGTAGCGGGATCAGGAGAAGCCCTTCTGCCGGCATCACCTCACGGCACAAGCGGAAACCAAGCCAACGGTCCCGTATCCCAGAGACCCTGAGGACGCTGCTCAAAGACCGTGAGACGCAACGTGGAGACCACGTCTCTACTTGAGGTGTTACTGCTTTTACCTACTCCAAGGTGACACGAGAGACTTTCAGAATTTATCATCTAAAGCCACTTTCTACTTTTAACACCGGGGACAGCGAAGCGGATCACAAGACGTGGCCAAGATGTGGCAGGTCAAGAAGCTTCTAGAGCTGCCACCATCAGGGGACCATAAAGTGGCACAAAGGCCACCCCACAGGGCCGTCCAGGGGTCACCGTGTCCACACATCTGGACAATCCCAGAGTGCACTGAAAAAGCAGACCACGGCCCAGTGCCCTCGGCGGGGTGGGGGGAGATACTGTTCCAACACCTGGAGGGGCCACAGGGCGCCGACGACCGTCCCAGGGGCTCACGCGGCATCCAGCACGTTTCGAAGCCACGGGAACAGAAACAACGAGGGAGCAACGGTGACTTCACCAGCTCGGGAGTCGGCTCCCAGGGCCTCAACGTCCTCGCGTGGCTTCTGTGGAAGGTGTGGGCTCAGCAAGTCAGGGAGGAACCAACACTTGGGTCAAAAATACCCACGCTACAGACTTCACCCTCTTTTGGGGATGATTTCCTGGCTCTGCCTCAGCCAAGAACAGCTTCATTTTCCCGAAAGATACGGGGCCAAGGAAGACAAACCCCGCAGGTGACCCGGACAGATCACAGGGACGGCCCTTCACGGCAGGGACGGGAGGGTTCAAGCGGAAGGCGGTGCGGCCTAAATGAAAGTCTGAGCACAGTTTCAAGGCTTTTACGTACACTTCCTGACAAGGAAACACCACCGGAAGGAGCAGGGCCCACTCTCCCGCGGGACAATCCCTCAGCTCTATTTGGGGCCTTTCGGGAGAACACGATGCTCAGAATCCAGCTCCCCGGTACCCCACGGGCAGTGACAAAGCAGGAAAATTAGAGTCGTGGGGGTGGGGGGTTTAAGGCGTAAGGTATTCGAACCCACCATGTGGGGCAGGAACCCCCCACCTGCAGACCGCGTGGGAGACCGCGTCCCTCAGAGATGCTAGAATCGTCAATACAAGAACCGTTTGTGACGGGAGCTTCTCAGCGACCACGTATACGTGCAAACACACGGAGAGAAGCATGGAATCGCGTCTCGCGGGAACCTCAGCTCGCGAGACAGGCCGAGCCGTGCCAGCGTGCATTCACAGAGAAGCTGGGTCTCCCCCCCCCCACCGGTCTGCATCTTCGCCCTTCAAAAGGCCGATTTCACACCAACATTAAGAGTCTCTTACTTGATGTGCTCCTGGTGCCCAGACCCTTGCACAGTCTTGGCCCCCCATCTCTGCTCCTTCTCACTCACGTCGTTCTGGAAAGAGAAGTCAGTGAGGAGTGAGGCCCACGCGGGCCTTGTAAGACACACGGACAACCCGAACGGAAACAGGAAGAAAATCACTTCTGGGAAAAGTGACACAGAGGTAGGCTGCTGACTCATACCACAAAATCGGGGTCGGTCTCCCAGTCATCGGCGCCCCCGTCGTCCTGGGGGATGGTCACGGCGTGGCCCGCCGAAGCTTTCCACATCTGAAAGAGCAGGGCCCGGGGTCAGAGAGGCTTGGGAGAACGGCTCTTAGAGGCCAGCCGACAAGCTCTCTGGCCACAGCATGACAGCTCGGAGCTCGGGGGGCTGGGCGGCCGGGCCACCAAATGCCCACCCACAACCCCGTGCGGGAATGACATCAGACGCAAAAGAAACATCGTGTGAGATTTCTAACACCGCTCTCAAGTGGCATCTAAGACCCATCAGAGACACTCCAGCTTCAACTCAAGTAGGAAAGTGTTCTGGAAAATAAGAAAGTCACGCGTGCATTGACATCATCCACGAAGAATACATCCCTCCAGGGGCGCCTGGGTGGCTCCGTCGGTCAAGCATCCGACTTCGGCTCGGGTCATGATCTCACGGTTCGTCGGTTCGAGCCCCGCGTCGGGCTCTGTGCTGACGGTTCAGAGCCTGGAGCCTGCTTCGGATTGTGAGTCTCCCTCTCTCTCTGCCCCTCCCCTGCTCACACTCTGTCTCTGTCTCTCAATAAATAAATGTTAAAAATAAAAAAAAAAATTAAAAAAAAAAAACAAAAAACACATCTCTCCAGGGGCACCTGGGGGGGTTGGGCTCAGTCTGTTAAGCATCCAACTTTGGCTCAGGTCACCATCTTGCCGTTCATGAGTTCTAGCCCCACGTCGGGCTCTGTGCTGTTGGCGCAGAACCCGCTTCGGATCCTGTCTCCCTCTTTCTCTGCCCCTCCCCCGTTCTCGCTCACGTTCTCTCTCTCTCTCTCTCTCTCTCATGGGCTGTTCCCTCCTCCTCCAGCACGTCAGCGCCGGAAGGGGCCATCTGGCACAGAGACCGGGGACAGCGGCCTCACACCTGAACAAGACAAGACTTTTACCGACTGCGAAGGTAAAATCGAACTTTTAAGGATTTCAAGAGAAACCTATGTGTGCGAACGGGCTCGTTTTCCACACAAGTACTGGTAAAATTTCACCTCGGCCAGGAAGCAACTGAAACACTGTTTTAAGTTGATCACCCAGGAGTTCCAGCCACGTTTCTCAACCGGGGACACCCAGTGGGCGCTTTGTGGGGTGCCACACGGGTGCTCCTGTGGCTTGAATTCAGCCACAACGAAAGCCCGTCTGGACCCGCCCCCTCCAGCTCTACTGGGTCTCAAGTCCAAATCCGGGTGGCAGCGAGGGGCAAATCAGGGCACAGCTCTCACATCCCCAGATGCGACTCCTGTCACTGTCTCCTGAACAGGCAACAGTTCGCTAGCAGGTAAGGCAGGATCCACACTGTCCCCTCAAGGCCACCTCAAACCTCGCTCCCTTCTGTCTAGGTGTCGCAAAGCCCGGCAACAACTTCCCAGATGTAATCTGCTGTTGACACGAAGTAGAAAAAAAAAGGTTTTTTTAACGTTTATTTGTTTTTGTGAGACAGAGAGAGACACAGTGCGAGTGGGGGAGGGGCAGAGAGAGGGAGACACAGAATCTGAAGCAGGCACCAGGCTCTGAGCCATCAGCACAGAGCCCGATGCGGGGCTCGAACCCAAGAACCATGAGATCATGACCCGAGCCGAAGTCGGACGCTTAACCGACTGAGGCACCCAGGTGCCCCTGTTGACACGATTTTAGACAGCAAACAGACTCAACTCTCAGCCCGGGAGGGGCAAACCAGACTATGGTCCTGGGGCGCCCATTCACAAAGGAAAGAATGGATGACCGCAAGTCGCGATATTTGCCCCCAGTCTCTTCGTCTCCAGTCAAGTGTGCCCCGTGGCCCCGAGCTGGAAAGAGGCCACCAACTGCAGGACTTCAGCTGTCTGCGGTTCGGGCCAGAGGAGACAGTCACATGAAAGGACAGGGTCTCTGGGGAGGGCCGGTGAGGCCAACTCTCCCCAGAAGGTGAAGGCGAAAGAGATCTCTGCCCGTTGCTCTAGACTCATCAGGAAAACACAGCAGGGCCCCACCTTCCCTGGTCCTTCTGGAAGCCAGCTTCATCAGAGGGCAGAGAGAGCACCTGTGCCTGCCTCCTCACATCCTGCCTGGGAGCCGCACCCACCGTCCACCCGCTTCCTGCTCCCCAGCTCAAGCTCTCTTTCGAAACCACAGGCCACACTGGAAACTGGGCGTGACTTCTTAAAAGTCATTGACTCGTTTATTCGCAAGTAATCTCTACACCCAACATGGGGCTCGAACTCAGGACGCGGTGACCCCAAGGCCAAGAGTCACGTGCTGTTCCAACAGAGCCAGCCAGGCACCCTCCTGACTTTACTTTTTACGTAAACAACAAAATATCCTCCCAGCAAATTACTGTCCCGACAGACCCAAAGGGAATCCCCTCCCCTTCCCGGCTCAGGGACTCACCCCGGTGGCCCCGAGGGAGAGGACACAATGGCGACAAGGCACAGACCTTTCTTCCCGCCCCAAGGTGAAAGGCTGCTCACAGGTCCCTGTCTGAAACGCGGTGATCCGATGAGGAAATCCCAGGCATCTGGAGCGATTCCGTCTGTAACACGATGAAGAAGAAAAGCTCAGGAGGGCGTCTGCCGCCAGGCTCTCTGGGCAAGTCGTCACGCGTGCAGAGCCTCTCAGGAATCTGTGACCTCCTCCCGCACGTCACACGGCTTTGGGAAGAAATCTGAGAGGAGGGAGGGAGGGAGCGCACTCTACTAACCAAAAAGCTCAACCGGTCTCCGGACACATTGAGAAAATACAGAAAACAACAAGTCTCCAAAGATTTATAGCTGCCTAAAGTTTTCCCTTCGTGCAAACAGAAATTATTGCTGCAGACTGCCAGCATACATCTTCTGTCGGCCTTCTAAACAACGACATTGCTGGGGCGCCTGGGTGGCTCAGTCGGTCGAGCACCCGACTTCAGCTCAGGTCACGATCTCACGGTCCGTGAGTTCGAGCCCCGCGTCGGGCTCTGGGCTGACGGCTCAGAGCCTGGAGCCTGCTTCCTATTCTGTGTCTCCCTCTCTCTCTGCCCCTCCCCCGTTCATGCTCTGTCTCTGTCTCAAAAATAAACGTTAAAAAAAATTTAAAAAAAAAATTGTTAAAAGTAATAAAATCTATTACCGTGAGTTAACACACACACACACACACACACACACACACACACACACACACAGAGGGCCACCTGGGTGGCTCAGTCCGTTTAAGCATCCGACTTTGGCTCAGGTCATGATCTCAAGGTTCGTGGGTTCGAGCCCCGCGTGGGGCTGTGTGCTGACAACCCGGAGCCTGGAGCCTGCTTCGGATTCTGTGTCTCCCTCTCGCTCTGCCCCTCCCCTGCTCACACCCTGTCTCCCTCTCTCAAAAATAAATAAACATTAACAAATAAATAAGCTAAGAAAACCTCTCTGAAAGGGACCGTGATGCGGCCGGGAGACACACGGCACGGGGACTGCTGTCTGGATGAGAAGCGGGGTGACTCAGGAGCAAGGGAGAAGCTGGCTGCACTTCTAATGAACGGTTACGGTTACTGCACAGAGATCAAGACTCCAATTAGTCAAGCCACCGACTCCCCACCGACTCCCGAAAACGATACGGCAGCCTCGACAGGCACCGCACGGTTGGACATTACGGAGCAGAGGAAGAAAGTCCCCTCGTTCCCTAGAAACAAGCCAGTCCCGAGCAGGCGCCGCTTACACCCGCGAGCAGCTCCGTCACAGACCAGGAGCCACAGCGGCGGTGCTCTGCCAGCCTTCCTCATGCTCCATTTCCTACTGAGTTCCTGACCCTACGATTCACGCCCGCCTTCTCCTCAGTCCCCTCTGGACACCCTAACTTCTGCAGGCTGCTCCGCACACGCCAGGTACCGAAGTTGTTATCGTCATCAGCAAACATCTAGAAACATCCACACAAGAGCAGCTAGTGATAGCCTCGCATCTACAACAAACTAGTACCCCCTCCAAATTCCAAATTAAAAACAATTTTTTTAAAAAATATCGCAAGGATAACTAAAAATGTAAAAGCCTGCATATTTTTTTGCACCCAAACATAATGCCTTTGGCCCCCTACCTCACACCGTACACAAAAACCGGTCAAAGATCTAAAATTTAAGCGTAAGCTATTAAGCTCTTACAAGGAAACACAGGAATAGATTTTCATAACATCAATTTGGCAACAGTTCTTAGCACGAAGAAGACGAAATGTGAAACTGTGCTTCAGAAGCCGCCATCCAGAGCGTGAGGACAATTCACAGAACAGGGGAAACTGTTCCCTAGTCCCATGTCCAAAACAAGTCAGGAATTCCTGCAACTGCATTAATATAAAGGACACTTAACCACACTGCCAAACGGGGAAGGACCTGAATAGACGTCTCCCCAGAGATATGAGAGCTACTCGCATAAGCTACTAGCTACTAAGCTCACAAAAGACACCCGGGATGGTGAACCGTCAAGGAAGCGCAACTCGAGCCACGGCAGATACCGAGCCTCTCGTTCCAGGATGGCTGAAACCAAAGACACAGCCAATAACAACTTGGAGGGGGGTGTGAAGAAATCGGAACCGCCTCACCCCACGGGTGGGAATGCAAAGCGAGGCACCGTGTGGCAGGTCCTCAGAAGCTTAAACACAGTTACCAAATGACCCTGGGGTTCCAACCCCCAGAGACGGACGCGAGAGAAACGACAACTTCCGTCCGCACAGCAGCCTGCACGGACCGTGCACGGTATCCTTCACGACAGCCCCAGAGCAAACACGATGCCAACGCCCGTGTCACGTAACCGGCCCACGTGAGCCACTAGTAGGAGGGAATAGGATCTGGCAAGAAACGGGAGTGAAGGCCGGATGCCCCGCGACGCGATGACGTGAAAAGACACGAAGCAAAGCAGCCAGATGGCGAAAGACCGTGTATTACACGGTCCCGCGTACGTGCAATGTCCAGAGCTACCAAGTCTACGGAGACGAAAAGTACACGGGTGGCTGCTGGCGCTGGAGGGAGGGTAACAGGGCCAGAATTGCCCTGAAACTCATCGTGGCGACCGATGGCTGCTCAACTCTGTGACTACACTAGAAGACCATTTAATGGAACCTTTACAAAACCTTTTTTTAATGCTTATCGCATGTTTGAGACAGAGAGAGACAGAGCACGAGCAAGGGCGGGGCAGAGAGAGAGGGAGACACAGAATCCAAAGCAGGCTCCGGGCTCCGGGCTGTCAGCGCAGAGCCCGACGCGGGGCTCGGACTCCTCAACCGGGCGATCACGACCCGAGCCGAAGTCGGACGCCCAACCGACCGGGCCACCAGGTCGCCCCTTAATCGAACCCTTTAAATGAGTGAACCACACGGTATGTGAATTATATCTCAATGAAACGGTCACCCAGAAACACTGTTCGCTGTTCACCGTGAACAGACCTTCCTTGCAAACGTCACACGTGCCCACCGACACCACACCAGCATGAACTCAGCTCGCGCGGCCACACAGAGTGGCAAACTCTACAGGACAAAGTTTCAGATGATGGGACACAATTCACTTTGCAGCAACCTCGCTACCTTCGCTGGGGCAGAGGGGCAGAGAGGCAGAGAGCGAGAAGGCATCTGAGCAGCCAACACAGGGGTCTCGGATGCCCGCGCCTGGCCAGAGGAACGCCCCGGGGGGGGGGGGGGGGGCTGGGCCTGTGTGCCCTCCTCTGCTCAGAGCGCCCGCGTGCACACCCACAAGGTGAAGGCCAGGGACTGTGACCCAGTCCACCCGTGGCTGGCACAGGGCAACGCAGGGCAGGGCCCGGAAGACTCGCGCACTCAGCCACGCCCTTTCTGAGCACCTTACCTGTGCTGCCCGGCAACCACCAAAGTCTGAATCACCAAACACACGCACTTAATTAAAAGTGTTCTAAAGACGAGCCCATCCAAATGCTTCCACTGGAAGGCAAGGGCTGTAGTGACTGGTGGGAGACCTAGGGTCAAACCGGAGTCGGCATCCCCTTCCCCCTTTATTCCTGGGTCCGGAAGTGACCTTCAGGACGCTTCCCGCTCCTTCGGGATCTGGGACTGCTTTTCCGAGAGAGAGCCAGAGAGACACCGGGGCAGTGACTCACCAGGCGGTCAGAGGGGGCAGGACAGGAGGGGCCTGCCCGACAGCCCCGGGCTGGCCGGGCCTGCTGGGCGGAACCCCGCGGCCAGAACCCAGGGGGTTAATCCCTGAAGGAGCGCGGCGCCCGCAGGGCGGGCCGGGGAGGGGAAGCCTCCAGAACTGCGCTCAGCGGAAAATGGCATTCCTCCCCGAGAGGCCCCACAAGGCCACGGATTCCAGCCCGAGGAAGCCCGGGCCCCCCTCCCCCCCCCCCCCCCCCCCCCCCCGCCCCTCCAGCGGGCGGATCGCGCGCCCGTAACGTGCAAGCGATGGAAACAGAGCACGCAGAAAGCCCCAAAGCACCTTTCCGGTGACTTCCAACATACCCAGAGGAGGGGCCGCCCCAAATTTAGAGCCTCCCAACTTGCCGCAGGGGCGCACGTCGCCGCACTCCCACTGACCTGATTGCACAACCTCGCGGAAGGTGGGGGCTGCGGGAGGACCCCGACCCCTCGGATCCGCCCCTCCCCTGCCCCCGCGACCCCGGCCGCTCCCCGCCGGATTCTCGCCTCTGGGACCCCGCCCCGCCGACCCCGGCCCCCTCCCCGCCCGTCCCGGGCCCCTCCCTCCCCCCCGACCCCGTTCCTCCCCCACAGGGCCCCTCTCCCACCCCACCTCGCCCAGACCCCCCGGCCCTCCCCCCTCCCCTACAGCGCCGAGGCTCCCCACCCCCGTCGCACCCGCCCGGCCCCCGTCCGCTCCGCAGCCCCGACCCCACACCTCAGCCGCCCGCCCGGCCCGGGGACGCCTCGCCCGAGCTCCCCCCGCGCCCGAAACCGCGAGCGGAAGAGCGGCGAGACCGCAGCGACCGCCGCTTCCTTCCCGTTCCGGGGCTGGCGGCGCCCGAGGGACGAGGCAGAGAAGCCGGCCGCCCCCGCCCCCTTCCCTCCCCACCCGGAGGAGGCCGCGCTCGCTCACCGCCGCCTGGGGTCCGTCCGGGCCCGCTCGGTCCCGGCCCCGCCGCGCCCGCTGCTCCCGGCGCCCGGCTCCGCTTCCGGT
>NW_024412786.1:6186834-6195141 GCF_014898765.1 Herpailurus yagouaroundi | reverse complement strand
ACCCCACGGCCGGGAGCGGCCTCCCGCGCCCACGTGGCCCGGGCCGCGCCCTCCGCCGGCGCCGACGCGAGCTCCGCCCGGGTGCGGGCCGCCCGACAGGCCTGAAGTGCACTCGGCCGGGAGGAAGTGCCGCGGGGCGCCCGCTCGGACTGCGATCGGGTGAGGATTCCAGGTCTCCCGGCCCGGGGGGAAGGAACGTGCGCCAGGCGAGCGAAGGAGCACGCTCATCATCCGCCCCTCCACCCACCCTCCGTTCACCCACTCACCCAGCCGTCCGCCCTTCATCCATCTACCCATCCATCCTTCCATCCACCCATCCATCAGACAGCTATGATCTGTCCGTCCACGCACCATTTCTTCGCCCCTCCACCCGCCCATCCTTAGTGGGTCACCTGATCTTCCACCGACCCACCCTCCTGTGCATCCAGAGAAGGCCACAGATGTATCAAGAGAAGTTCGGCAGATTAAACATGGACCTGGGCCGCAGGGTCCTTCAGCCTAGAAAGGAAGTCAGGCATAATCACGCAGACAGATAACTAAGAAACAGAATAAATGCTATAAAGAAGGCAAAGGTGTTGTGAAATCGTTTTGGAGAAAAGGTGGGACCTGGACTCACCCAGGAGATCAGAGAAGGAGTCTCTGAGCAATTAACATTTGTGCCAAGATCTGAAGGCCAAGTAGAAGGAAGGAGGGTAGAATTTTCCAGGTAGAGAAAACAGCATGTGCAAAGGCCCTGAGGCAGAGGAACGGAAGAAAGTTCAGTGTAGCAGAAGCATGGTGATGAAGCAGGACAGTGGGGGAAGGCGGACCCAGGTCATGCAGAGGCTGGCAGGGCACACAAGGACCTTGATCTTGATTCTAAAATAAATGGGAAGTCCTTAAAGTTAAGCATAGACGAGACATCATAAAGTTTGAATTGTAATGAGATCCCTCTGGCTGCAGTGTGGGGAATGGATGGGAAGAGGGCCAGGAAGGAGCGTAGTACAGCCAGTTCAGGCAAACGGGTGGTGGCAGGTAAGATGGAGAAAAGGGAGTAGATACAACAGACATTTAGGAAGTTAAATTCTCTTGGGGCGCCTGAGGGGCTCAGTCGGTTGAGCCTCCGACTTCGGCTCAGGTCATGGTCTAACAACCCGTGAGTTGGAGCCCCGCGTCGGGCTCTGTGCTGACGGCTCGGAGCCTGGAGCCTGCTTCGGATTCTGTGTCTCTCTCTCTGCCCCATCCCCACTCATGCTCTGTCTCTCTCTGTCTTGAAAATAAAATAAAAACATTAAAAAAAAATTTTTTTTTTGAAGTACAAGTGGTTTTTTTTAAGTTTTTATTCAGATTCTAATTAACATTCAGTGCAATATCAGTTTCAGGTGTGCAATATAGCGATTCATCGCCTACAGAGAACACCGAGTGCTCATCACAAGTACCCCCCCTGAATCTCCCCCTACCCGTTTAGCCCATCTCTGACCCACCTCCCTCCATCAACCCTCGAGTTTGTTCCCTAGAGTTAAACGTCTGTTTCTTGGCTTTCTCTCTCTCCGCCCCCTTTGCTCATTTGTTTCTTAAATTCCACATGAGTGAAATCATATGGTATTTGTCTTTCTTTGCCTTATTTCGCTTAGCATAATACGCTCTAGTTCCATCCACGTTGTTGGAAATGGCAGGATTTCATTCTTTCTGATGACTGAATAATATTCCGCTGTATATACACCGCATCTTTATTCATTCATCAGTCGGTGGACACCTGGGCTGCTTCCTTATCTTGGCCGTTGTATATAGCGCTGCAATAAACAGAAGGATGCATGCATCCCTTCGAATTAGTGTTTTTGTACTTTTTGGGTCAATACCCACTAACGTGATTGCTAGACTGTAGGGTAGCTTTATCTTTTTTTATTTATTTTTGAGAGAGAGAGAAAGAGAAAGAGAGCGTGAGCAGGGAAAGGCAGAGAGAGAGGGAGACAGAATCGGAAGCAGGCTCCAGACTCCGAGCCATCAGCACAGAGCCCGACGTGGCGCCTGAACTCACGAACCACAAGATCATGACCTGAGCCGAAGCCGGACTCTCAACCAACTGAGCCACCCAGGCGCCCCGGGTAGTTCTATTTTTTTTTTAACTCTCTGAGGAACCTCCACACTGTTTTCCAGAATGGCTGCGTTGGTTTGCATTCCCACCCGCACCTGCTGTTTCTTGTGTTGTTGAGTTTAGCCACTGTGACAGGTGTGAGGTGACATCTCATTGTGGTTTTGCTTTGTCTTTCCCTGACAATGAGCGATGCTGAGCATCTTCTCATGTGTCCGTTGGCCATCTGTTTTGTCTTCTTTGGAGAAGTGTCTGGCCAAGTCTTCCGCACATTTTGTAACTGGGTTATTTGTTTTTTGGGTGTTGAGTTTTACAAGTTTTTCGTGTATTTTAGATACTCTCTATGAGAGGTGTCATTTGCAAATATCTTCTGTAGGCTGCCTTTTCGTTTTGTTGATTGTTTCCTTTTGCTGTGCAGAAGCTTTTTATCTTGAGGAAGTCCCAATATATTGTTGCTGTAATCCCGTAGTTTTTAGTATAGTCACAGGCTGATAACGACCGTGACCACAAGAGAATTTTAGGACATTGGCTTTTTGTTCTTAATTTTTTTTTTTTAACATTTATTTTTGAGAGACAGAGCACGAGCCGGGGAGGGGCAGAGGGAGAGGGGGGACACAGAACCGGAAGCAGGCTCCAGGCTCCGAGCTGTCAGCACAGAGCCCGATGTGGGGCTCGAACCCACCAACTGCGAGATCATGACCTGAGCCCAACCAACTGAGCCACCCAGGCACCCTGGACGTTCTCATCCCCAACAAAACCCAGCTCATGAGCAGTCACTCCCACTCCCCCCCCCCCCAAAAGCTGCTACGTCCTCTCAGCAAGGCGAGTGTCCTTGCTTCCACTTTTCCGACGAGGACAACCCAGGCTTCCGGGAGATTTTGCGGCAGGAGGGCGGCATGAGCGTTTGTGACGCCCAGTGAGGGCTCTGGCTGCTGGGTGGAGAACCGAGCAAGCCTCCGGGAGACTCCCGGGTGAAAAGAGGCGACCGCTGCCCCCTCTGACGCAGGGCTCCTGTCCTGCAGGAGGCAGGGACTGGCTGGCTCCATGGCAACTGCAGACACAACACACGTTTGCAAAGCACAGACGTACAACAGCCACGCTCAAAATGGGCCTGAGCCACCCCCCTCCCCGCCCCGTGTGTACAAGAAGACTGGAAAGGTCACTGCAGCCGGGCATGGGGAAGCACCCGGTGTCTGCATCACCAAGAAGGCCCAATGCCTCCGAGGGTGTGGCAGAGACTGGAGCTGTGACGCACCCCCCCACCCCCATGCCCTTCTTCCTTACCAACCGGGCAGGTGTCGCTACAGGATGGCTCTCGGCTTCACTCGGACATGGGTGCGGAGCGGCGGGTTCTGGGCCCAGCCCCTGGAAACCCCCGTGGACCCCCCACGCTATGGGATGGTGTGGCGGCAGAGGGGGTCACTTTCCTCTGGCTGCTGTGACAAATTAGGACAACTGTAGCCGCTCAAAAAATCCCCAAAACACAACCACCCCACTTTGTTCTCCTAGAGTTCTGGGGTCCAGAGGTCTGACGGCAGGGTCATTGGGCCAAAGCCAAGGTGCCGCCCGCAACGGTCTTTCGGGACACCCGAGGCAACAACCTGCTTGTGGCCCTTCTCCCTCCCGAACGTAGCTGGCAGTCCTCGCCTCACTCACACCTAAGCCTCTGTTGTCACATGTACTTCCTCCTTGTAGTGAAATCTCTCGCGGCCTCCCTAGTCTAGGGACACCTGTGATGACAGGGCCCACTCGGACAGTGCAGGGCTGTGGCAGCTGAAGCAGACGGGCCGCTGGAGCCCCGAGTGAACTGCGCTCCCACGTCCACGCCTCTTTGCAGCCTGACCGTCCTGGTCCCTCTGGGTCGCCGTCACAGAAAAGCACCGAAGAGGCGGCTTACGGGCCACAGAAACGTATTTCTCACGGTTCTAGCGGCCCGAAGTCCAAGATCGAGGTGCCAGCAGACTGGTGTCCGAGGAGAGCCGGCCATTCGCAGATGGCCACCTTCCCGCCGTGTCCTCACGTGGCAGAAGGGGCAAGGGAGCCCTCCGGGGTCCCTTCTACAAGAGCCCTGGCAAGAGGTCTCCACCCGCGGGACCTAAGCACCTCCCAGAGGGCCTGCCACCGAGTATTATCATGTCGGGCACGAGGTTCAACATAGGAATTTGGGGACACACACACACACACACACACCTCACAGCGGTGACACTGCTGTGCCTCCTGTCCAGAGGCAGGTGGGGACTATTCCCGCAACCTCTGAAATCGTGGCTGGCCTTGTGACTTGTTCTGACCAACATAACGTGGCAGAAATGACACTGCGTGAGTTCTACATACACCGTTAAGGGGTCCAGCCCTCGGGACACCTTAGGTTCTGATCTCGCGCTCCCGGAACCTGAGGCCGCGTCGCAGAGTGTGGGAGAGCGGCAAGAGCAGGAGCTCAGGCGCCCCAGCCTGCAGTCGGCACTAGGGGCCGGTGACCGCCACCACGTGGGGATCCGGCGAATCCAGGAAGATCTGGCAGAAGAGCCACCCCGACTGGCAATCCACCAAATCGGGACAAACGAGGGATCATTGCTGGTTACTACCACTGAGCTTGGGGGTGGATTTTCACACAGCAGATGAGAAAGCAGAGCAGATGGTGATCCTTTAGTGGATTATGAAATCAGATTCCGGGGGGGGGGGGGAGGCAGCGTGCAAAAGAGAAGGCAGCAGAAGAGAAAACGTAACCGTTCGTGCGTCCACAGGAGTTGCGATTATCTGCTGCTGTGTGAGAAACCACCCCAAAGTTAACAGTAAACGGCCATTTGATGATGCTGCGGTTCCGTGGAGGGGACGTTGGGGCAGGGCGCGGGGCAACGGCTCATTTTTGTTTCCAGGGGAGCCCCAGCTTCGGTGGCTCAAATGGTTGGCCACGGCTGCGATGAAATGACTGGGGCCATGTGGCTGGGGCTTTGGTTCGGACTCTTGGGGAGAGATTCTCATTTCCTCTCCCCATCCTGTCTTTGGGGACCAGAGGTCCAGTGTGGCTTCCTCAGATGCTGGGCACATACAACAGGTACTTGGACTTCTTACTTAGGGACTGTTTTATTTTTTCTTTTTAATTAAATAATTTGCAGGAGAGAGAGAGAGAGAGAGAGAGAGAGAGAGAGAGAGAGAGAGAATCCCAAGCAGGCTCCACACTGTCAGCTCAGAGGCGGACACGGGGCTCGAACTCACAAACCGTGAGACCATGACCCGAGCCAAAACCAAGAGCTGGATGCTTAACCGACTGAGCCCCCCCCAGGCACCTCTGGGGGCTGGTTTCTGTCGGGCTCCTGATGGCCTCAGTTCAGCGGTCCCCGAGCATCACATCTACATATCCATTTGGTCAACTCCGTCACTGAGGCTGGCCCAGGCTCAAGGGGAGGCCTTAGACTCCACCCTCTCAACGGGAGTTGTAGGGAAGCACCTGCCGCCCATCGTGACTGTGACGTCATCATATGCCGCGTTTCAGCAAGTCTAAGACGTCACCACTTGCAGGACGTGTCCTGATGTCACACGAATCAAAATGTGTAAAGCAGGGTCAAGATGGAATCGTGATGTGTAGCATGTGTGTGATGACTTGTGGCGGGAGATGTGTCTCCGCTGCCGGGTGCGGCTCAGAGTTCGAACCCGGGCTACGTTACGTTCCAAAGTGAGGGCCAGGGAGCAGTCCGTCCAGGCTGAGACCGTCTATTGCACGGAGGGGATCCCTAAACAACTACTAACGTTTTCCATTCTAGAAACTTCTGCACAAATACCAAAGGAGGATAGACAGTAAACCCTCATGAATCCATCACCCAGCTGCCACCAGTATCAACCCACACGGTCAGTTAATGTTTGACGCGTACCCCGACCTAACCCAGGGCAAAGAAGTCGCAGAGGTTGGGTTAGTTCATGTGTAAATACCGGGCCATACGGTGGCACCGCGAGCCCTTTCTGTTGTAGTCCTAGCAATCCATGCGGCTGAGCGATAAATAATGCTTTATTGCCTCGATGCCACGAGATAAATCTGAGATGGATGGGCCGGGGCCCACACTGAGCACACAGGAGCTGGTAGGGAAGCAAGGGGAGGAAATGGAAAGATCAGGAGCACACGGGGTAGGGAGGGGACGAAGAACCAGAGTGGGGCAGCCACGGTCGGTTTCCCCGGAAATAGTGTGCATGCTGTCACTGTGAGCAAAAAATTAAAACCAGGGAGGCACCGGGAGGGCTCAGTCACTTGAGCTCTGACTTCCGCCCAGGTCACGATCTCGCGGTCCGTGAGTTCGAGCCCCGCGTCGGGCTCTGTGCCGACGGCTCGGAGCCCGGAGCCTGCTTCGGATTCTGCGTCTCCCTCTCTCTCTGCCCCTCCCCCACTCACACACACTCTCTCTCTCTCTCTCTCTCTCAAAAGTAAATAAACATTAACAAAAATAAAATAAATAAATAAAAGAGGGGCACCCAGGTGGCTCAGTTGGTAGACTGTGCAAGTCTTTTTTTTTTTTTAATTTTTTTTTCAACGTTTTTTATTTATTTTTGGGACAGAGAGAGACAGAGCATGAACGGGGGAGGGGCAGAGAGAGAGGGAGACACAGAATCGGAAACAGGCTCCGAGCCATCAGCCCAGAGCCTGACGCGGGGCTCGAACTCACGGACTGCAAGATCGTGACCTGGCTGAAGTCGGACGCTTAACCGACTGCGCCACCCAGGCGCCCCTGTGCAAGTCTTGATCTAAGGGTCATGGGTTTGAGCCCCACGTTGAGGGCAGAGATGACTTAAAATCTTTAAAACTAAATAGAAATTAGGGTCACCTGGGTGGCTCAGTCGGTTTAGCACCTGACTCTTATTCCAACTCATGTCATGATCTCACAGTTCATGAGATCGAGCCCCACGTGGGTTCCGTGCTGACAGTGTAGAGTCTGCTTGGGATTTTCACTCCCGCTCTCTCTCCCCCCGCCTCCTCCACTCTCTCTCTAAATAAATACTTTAAAAAAAAGTTAAATTAACATAAAAATTAAAAAGGAAATAAGGTGTTGGAGACTAACACGTCTTCAGCCCTCTAGTTGTGCAATGTCACCATCCCTTAGTCACCACCATCATCAAAATTAAAAAGTTTTTTATTTAGTTTTTTAATTTTTTTTTTGACAGCACATGCGTGAGTGGCGGAGGGGAGAGGGAGAGAATCCCAAGCAGGCTCCGGGCCGTTAGCGCAGAGCCCCATGCGGGGCTCAAACACACAAACTGTGAGATCACGACCTGAGCTGAGATCAGGAGTTGGACGCTCAAAGGACTGCGCCTCCCAGGCGCACCTACTTAAAAGATTTTAAATCCATTTACATTACCTTTAAAAAATCTTTAAAAATTTTTTTAAAGTTTTTTTATTTTTGAGACAGAGAGAGACAGAGCATGAGCGGACGGGGGGTATCGAGAGAGGGAGACACAGAATCCGAAGCAGGTTCCAACACAGAGCTGTGGGCGCAGAGCCCGACACGGGGCTTGAACCCACGAACCGTGAGATCGTGACTTGAGCCGAAGTCGGACACTTAACCGACTGAGCCACCCAGGCGCCCCAAGGACGAACGTTCCTACAAGAGGCGGCAGGTGAGGCACACGGAGAGGGGGGCGCGGCACCCAAGCTGGGCAAGGACGGAGCCCCCCCCCCCCCCCCCCCCCCCCCCCGTTCCTGCCCAGGCCCCGGGAGGTGCGGACACAGCGCCGGGACTGCGAAAGGTGCAGCAGGGCGCCAGGGACGAGAAACAGCAGAACCGGGGCCACTCGTTCCCACCGAGGAGTCAAGCGACGGGAAGGCGAGAGAGGGGAGGGTCTGAGATCTGGAGAAACCCACCCAGCGAAGCCGCCGCGTCAGGAAGGCGGCACCAACCGCCCTTGCGCATGCGCCTGCTGCCCCTCTGCAGAGGCCTGGGGGGGGGGGGGGCAGACCCCTCCCCCTCCCGCGGAGCACCCATCCGGGCGGCGGCAGGACCCCGCTGGCAAAAGGCGAGGGGGAGCGCTGGAGGCCACGATTACCTTCAGAACGCGGGACGGGAGACCGAGACAGGACCTTAAGGGCAGCAGTGATGAGGGTAGAGGGGCCTCAAGGAGGAGCGTGTGGCCGTGGGAGGAGTCAAGAGTCTTCCCTGGGACCCGGCGGGACTGCAGCTCAGCCTGCCCGGGGAACGTTTAGTGGTGGGATTGGGGAGGTTGGGGAGGTTGGGGAGGTTGGGGAGGTTGGGGAGGTT
>NW_024412786.1:6178351-6186734 GCF_014898765.1 Herpailurus yagouaroundi | reverse complement strand
AGGCAAAAGTAAACTTAGCAAAACACTAAGTTTTACTAAAACACCCGCAACTTAATGAACCCTGGTGAATTGGGCTGTTGCCAGAAACTTTCAGATGCCCAAGGCTGGCCCAGATGTGATGGGGAAAAACGGAAGGTTGGATGTAAAAAGCCAGGAAGCACTCCGCGGTTTCAAATCTCACACTTAACGGGGCACCTGGGTGGCTCAGTCGGTTAAGCGTCCGACTTCGGCTCAGGTCACGATCTCGCGGTCCGTGAGTTCGAGCCCCGCGTCGGGCTCTGCGCTGCCAGCTCGGAGCCTGGAGCCTGCTTCCGATTCTGTGTCTCCCTCTCTCTCTGACCCTCCCCCCATTCATGATGTCTCTCTCTGTCTCAAAAATAAATAAAAAAACAATTAAAAACAAATCTCACACTTCACACTAACGACTAGGAGGAAATGCAGCAAATAAAGATCAGCCAGCACAGGCTCTGAACAGGAAGACACAGAGTGACCTACCTATGCCCTGAGGGACCGGAGACCGAAAGTATGACCCCACATGAAGAAAACACGCAGCCTTCACGGAAGTAGCCGGTCGGCCCTGGCAGGAGACACAGAACAGGAAGGTGAGAACCGAGCCATCCAGCAGTGCCCACCCCCCACGGCCCACGGCCCAGGGCGTCCATCCCCGGACCGGATGGCCATACGCTCTACGCGGCACAGAGGGAGGGAACCGTCCGGTCACCTGAGCCATCAGGGAGCTTGTGCCAGAGCCGCCCGAGGTGGCCTCGTGAGGGCTGCCAACCCCAGTGCGGGCGGACCCTCCCCTCTGCCACGCCGACTGGTACGGGACCCAGGACTGGGTCTGAGCTACGGGAGAAGCAGCCCGGCAGGTTCCCAGGGGCTGAGATGATGGGGAAGGACGCGGCCCTGGGCACCGTCTTGTGACCTGGGGAGGACAGCAGCAGGAGAGGAAAGCCCACACGGAGGATGGAAGCGGAGCGGAGACAGGGCGGAAGGCGTGCGTGTGCCCACGGATGCACGCACGAGCACACGCACGCACACCGCTGCCTCCTGTCGGCCCGGAGGAGGGGCGGCCTCAGCCGGCCCTGTCCGTGGACCAGTCCCCTGGCCCTGCTGGCCTATCGCCTGGGCCCCCAGCTGCACGGATCTTCCGGGGCCGCTTCCTCTGGGGCACGGACACCCGGCCCTCCTCCGGAGGACACCCCCATCCTGTACGTCCACCTTCCAGCTGTGTTATTCTATCAGCTGGTTTCCACACTAGGCCTTCCACGCGGCAAAAGTGCCTCCGTGGCCCAGAGCACGAGAGAAAACCACGGCAGCCACTTCTCAAGGTAACGGCAGCTTATGCTCAGTATTCTTTATTGGCAGTGGGAAACGCTTCACTACTGTATTGAAAGACAGCAATAAATAATACTGTGATAAAAATAGTTCAAAAGTAGACTGTACATACTTTGTTACACAATCAGGAAGTTCACAAAAGATTAATAGAAAAACAGAACGGAAACGGTCAATTGTACAAGTAAATTAAAAGCAGAAACCAAATGTAAAAAGACATGCCGTCTCTATCTCTGTATCAGCTGCATAATAAATAACACACCATGATCTGAGCACATTTCTTGCTGGCTTTTTAATATGCCGCATGAAAAGTAAGTTACATCTGCTACTTCTATAAACCGAAATGGCTGTCGCATCAAAATCTACAAACGGACGACGAGGTCCACTCTTTAAACATGTTTACAAACAAATGTAAAAAGTTGATTTCCGTAAGAACAATAAGGCCTTTATTAGAGTTGCACTACATTATTTCCAGGATCTCGCGCCCTCCTCCTGGGTGGGCACCCAGCACCCTGCCCCGCGGTGGGAGCCCAGTGCTTCCTGATTGGTCCTCTGAGAGTTCTGGGGCCAGGGAGCTCGGGGTGCCCAGGCCCCCCTGCCCAGGCTTTCTGGGTCCTCAGCTCCCGGGTCCTGCCGGTCACTCCAGGCAAAAGCTGCCCAAGCCCCCAGGGACAAGGCTCTGAAAGGGCTCACCGGTCCTAGGAGATGCTCGTAGTGTTCCGATAACCCTTCCACTCCCAGTTTTATTAGCTGATATTTAACACCAGATATTTTTAATCTGTTCACACTGCAGAATAAAGCATTTCTTGCTAGAAAAAGTGTAGTTAAGGTCAGTCATTAAAATACAACAATTGCTCAAAATTAAGTCTGATTATTTCAAAATGATTGTACGTGACATTTGTAAAGGAAAATGCACGCTGTGTCACGATGATTTTACAAACGCGGTAAAATCCTTTGCTCTGTCAGGGTTTATTAATAAAAAATTAAACAATGATAATTACAATAAATGCATAATTTACAAAAGCCCTATATTTGTTCATAGGATTTATACATACAAGCATTACAGTACATTCGTTTGAAAGACTAAACTTAGATAGAAGAACATGAATTGACTGGAAAGGATATTTATAGCCTGGATATACATGAAAAAGTAAGTAACTATATAAAAGAAGTCATAAGTTTACATAAATATAAGAAACATTAAATTCTAAAATATTTTCTCTATGGTATTCATGAATTCTTCACTAATTAAAAACTCTGTAATAAAATATCTCAGGGTCCATATAACAAGTATTAACAGATTAAAGATCCCGCTGAACTTTAAAATGTAGTCCCCTCCGGACTCAGAGTGCTGCGTGATCACCGGTAGAAGTAGTGTGGGTAAACTGGAAAATAAAAGTGAGAGAACGACTCTTAAGACAGCAGCCCGAACAGCACTTTCCAGGGCCCCAGGTGGGGCCCAGCACACGCGCCCCTCCCTTCCTGTTTTAAGCGCTTCGAGGATTTAGAGAAAACGTGAACATTTTGCATATCGAGAATTCTTTGACTTCATTCTGGCATATGACTAAAAGTAACCAGTTAAAAAAAAAAACAACATACAGAATCCAATCAAATATTCTTTTTTTTTAAAGATGTTAAGTCATCTCCACCCCCAATGTGGGGCTCAAACTCACTACCCCAAGATCAAGGGTTGTAGGCTCCACCTCCTGGGCCAGCCAGGAGCCCCCACCAATCAAATATTCTGGCTGAGACAGGAAAACAGAAGAGCAGAACAAAGCCGCCCCGCTCAGAGCAGGGGAGAAGAGGGCTGGGCTCCTGGGCCCACATCCGAAATCTCCGTGTTCAAACTCAGCCCCTCAGATGGTGATGCTGTTCCGTTTTTAAAAACCAACCTCTCAACTGAGAGGCTATCGCCGTCACTCACGTGATGACGGTATCGAATCCGCTGGGGCCTGGTTCATTCGGGAAGGTGTATTTAAAACAAGCCAGCCGGCGCCTGCCGACCTGGGAGCTCCTCCAGGCCAGGCAGAGGCGAGTGCCACGTGCTCCCGAACACCGGTGGTGGGGGGGGGGGGGGGGGGGCAGAGCAGCTCACAGCAGCTCCCTTCTGCTCTGGCTGCAATCCTGCCTCCCTACCCCAAAAGACATTAGCAGACGCTGAAGCCAAACTTCTTTTGTTTAAGGAAAGAGTGGAAATACAGTTTTCCCCTGAAAACCTGAGGCCACACCAACCTCTTTGTTAAGTGTAATAAGCACACACAAACCCCAGGATCCTCTTAGCAGGTGCAGAGAGGCTCGTGTCGTGCGTGTGTGTATTTCTCAAAGTCCCTAAGTGAACCCGCGTGGGCTCTCCGGGCGCCCACGGACATCGCGTGGACAGGACACGGGTGCCCGACTGCGGCCTGCACGGACGGTGCCCTCTACTCACCACGGGGGGCGTCAGCAGGAGTAAGTCCTGACTGTGGCGGAATCCAGCCTCTGCGGTCCCGAAACGCCGCCTGCTCCGACCAGCAGCACGAGGGGCGGCGTGCAAACACAGCATGCGGTTAGTCTCAAAACGTCACACGAGGGCACTCGTACAGCCGCGCACATTCTAACCCACAGCAGCACCCACCGAGGGCTCCCGGGGCACCTCCGAGTGGGCTTCTCTCCACCCCAAGCGGCCTGGGGACTCCCTGGGAGTTCGCTCTAAGACAGCAACGGGGCGGCAGACACCGGAACAACTTGGCCGCGTCCACCTGCACGCGTACGACTCCTGACACGGTAACTCTCTTCCCCCTAAACCCTCTAGAGTTCTCGACTTTTCCGGACTTTTCCCTCAGCCCTAAGGATCCTCTGTAAGGAGAGTATGCGGTGAATGACCCAGTGAATGCCAGCGGCCCACTGAAGGGTGAAGGTAAACCGAGTCCGGTGCCGTCCTGATGCCCGCTCTGCCCTCCCCGGAGGGGGTGCGGGACAGCGACTTGGCTAAGAGCGCTGAAGCCCGGCCTCGGCTCCTGCCGGAAACAGCCTGAGAACAGAGGCTTCTGTTGTCAACAAACGCCCCGCACGGCTAAGTTTCCCAACCTCCGCAGCGGCTGTGTGTGGCTCCCGAGTCCATGTTCCGTGTTCCGGCAGGTTCCGCGGGAACACAGCCTGTCAAAATTCGGCCGAGCTGTGCTGCCGGCGGCCGCGGGCCACCTGGATGAGCCCCCGACGCGGAGGTCGCGGGAGACCCGCCGCGGCCCCCCGCACTCATTCTGCTTCAGGAAGCCACGAAGACGCCCGCTGTGCTGGCTTTGCTCAGTCACCACACGAGGGTGTGGAGCCCCCTGCCACGCGACACGCTCCCCACGCCTTTTTCTAGAGTTATGTTTACCCGAACTCTAATCCAATCATCACCGTTGACACTTAACCCGCAAGACGTGGTTTTTGAAGATGGAGATGGTAATAAGGCCGTGAGGAAAATCAGAGGGCAGTCAGGGTAGCCAACCAGCGGAGGCTAAGTTACAACGAAAACTTATAAAAATTAGCTATGGGCTCCACGAGGAAAATGCTATTTTTTAAAAAGTTGGGTTTTTCCCTCATTAAGCATATTACTGAAGTCTGGCAAAGAGAAGGAGTTTTTTTAATGAAAATGCTGCCCTCACTCAAAGCTCAGTGAAGGCCTTACATAAGTTACTTTCCCTGGTTTTTACAGAGGAGCGCGAGAGCAAAACTCACAAACCCAAGTACGGGCAGGGCTAACAGCAGGAAACTGTAACAACCACACCGTACGATTCCTACAACCACGTCCTTCGTACGGTTTTCCAAGAACATCGAGGGCGAGCGTGGTTGTCTGTGACAGGCCTACCGCTGCAATGGCCCGCGGGACATGCCTGACCCTGTCCAAAAGCTTCCTGTGAGGGACTCACTGAGCCATCACAGCCAACCAACGAGGAAGACACCAGGGCGACGACCGCTCTACAGACGGGGACGCTGAGGCCCAGGGCCCAAGGCCATGCACCTCCCTCGTGGCAGAGCCAGGCTCTAACCCAGGCACCTGGCTCCCAATGCTGTCACTGAGTGGGACACAATCGGAGCCGGGAGATCGGCCTACAAATCACTCAACTCATCAGCCGTGGCCGCAAAGCAGAAGGATGGTCAAGGGCTGATCGCCGGCCTGACCCGACGTGGCGACTACACAGCCGATGTGGGTTCCACAGGACGGGCCGCGCTCCATGAGGACAGCCCAGGCTCGCCCTCTTCCTTCTCTCCATCCTCTTATGACATGTGCTGACACGGAGAAGCAGCACAGGGACGGAGGTGGGAACTGTGCTCCAGACACTCCTCCGGTGTGGAGGGCAGTCCTGGGGCGGGGTGGGGGGGAGGGGGGAACGCGGCTTGAAAGCCACCGCGCTGCCATCTTATAAACGAGCGCCCTAGGGCCGCCCATCACATACATAGCTTTGCAAGCGTGGGTGCTGCTGGTCTGACGCTCAGGGGACACCCACGAAGCCTAGCTTCAGTAGTTGGAAGAATACGCTAATATTCAACCAGATAGGAACGTTAAAACAATCTCTATCGCTGTGAGACTTTGAGAAGCAGAATTGGGGTTAATCTTAGAGCACTCAAGCCTGAGCACGCCACAGCACCCGAACGCCTTGTTACGCATCAGGTCGACCATTCTCCACCACTGTTAACGTTCCAGCCAACGAGGCTCCTGTGCCACCGCCGAGGGGCTGGGGCAGCGTGGGACGTCACGTACCGTCCAGCTGTATCTTCTTTGGCTGCATAGAGGGTGAGGACAGAGAGGAAGTGACCCGGAAATTTGCGGGGAGAGTCTCTGCAGACCCAGCAGCCAAGCCACGAACGTCCTTTGGTCTGAATTTTTTTCTCCAAGAAGGTGCTCTCCTAAAGCTTTTATCATCGTCCTGGGAAATTAAAGGACAGAAAACAAGACCGACTGTAAAATGAAAGACAAAAATATATAGTAAAGTTACCAGCCCTTTAAAATGACCTCACTCCGGGGTGCCTGGGTGGCGCAGTCGGTTAAGCGTCCGACTTCCGCCAGGTCACGATCTCACGGTCCGTGAGTTCGAGCCCCGCGTCGGGCTCTGGGCTGATGGCTCGGAGCCTGGAGCCTGTTTCCGATTCTGTGTCTCCCTCTCTCTCTCTGCCCCTCCCCCGTTCATGCTCTGTCTCTCTCTGTCCCAAAAATAAATAAACGTTGAAAAAAAAAATTAAAAAAAAATAAAATGACCTCACTCCGCAGTTTTGTTTCCACGTATTTACCCCCATTCCTGACAGCCACCGGGCCGCCTGCCCAGACGGGAGCCCCAGGGGGTGAAGGGAGGCAGGGCCACACTTGTGCCGGGACCCTGATGGGCACAAGTCAGGACAGGCCTGGGCCGCCTGGGCCCGCTCCACTGTCTGCGTGAAATCACCTTCCTGCCGTAAAAGATACTACGTTTTTGTTCTCGAAACGGTCTTCAGGCTGCGGACGGCCCCGCAGCGCCCTTTCACGTGCCCTGCTCTCGCCACACCAAGTGTTCCTAGGGCAGCGAAGACAGTCGTAAGCAGTGGTGTGGGGGTGAATCGGTCCTGGTTTTGTGGAAGGAGGAAGCAACATTGCGTGTCCTTTCAAGTAAACGACTAAACCTTCCCCCAGAGCACAGGGCTCTGGGTTGCAGTGAGATGTCCTGCTGCCCCCAAAAACACAACTGACAGGCTCTATTCCCAGGCTGCAGCCAACGTGTTATGACGCGAAAAATATTTCTGAAGAGTATCAAAAGTCAAATGGCAAAAAGTAAAAAAACCGAACCACCCATCTCTCTGTGAAAATATTGGTTTCTCAACAGCTCATTTGTTTTTTTGTTTTATTTTTTTAAAGTTTATTTATTTAGTTTTGAGAAAGAATCAGCATGAGTGGGGGAGGGACACAGGGAGAGAGGGAGACAGAATCCCAAGCAGACTCAGCAGTCAGCACGGAGCCAGACGTGAGGCTGAAACTCACAACTGAGAGATCATAACCTGAGCCAAAACCAAGAGTCAGATGCTTAACCGCCTGAGCCACACAGGTGTCCCTGTTTTTTATATTCTGAGAGAGAGAGAACGAGTGTGTGTGAGCGAGGCGCAGAGAGAAAGAGGGACAGGAGACCCGAAGCAGGCTCCACGGTGACAGCAGCGAGCCCAATGCAGGGCTTGAACTCACAAACAGGGGGATCGTGACCTTAGCGGAAGTCAGACACCTAACCGACTGAGCCACCCAGTAGCCCTAATGGCTCGTGTGTTAATAAATTAAGAGCAAAGCTTAAGTTGTAAAGTAAAATTATCTCCACATTTGCAAGAGTTATCTGATACATGGCTCCTACAAATTTAGTAATCTACATTTATTTTTTATTAAAAAAAAATTTTTTTTTAATCTTTATCTGGTTTTGAGAGAGAGAGACAGACAAAGCATGAGTGGGGGAGGGGCAGGGAGAGAGGGAGACACAGAGTCTGAAGCAGGCTCCAGGCTCCAAGCTGTCAGCACGGAGCCCGATGCGGGGCTCGAACCCGCAAACTGTGAGATCGTGACCTGAGCTGAAGTCGGATGCTTAACTGACTGAGCCACCCACCTAGGCGCCCCTACATTTATTTTTTGTTTTAAAGATTATACTTTTAAGTAATCTCTACACCCAACATGTGGCTTGAACTCACAACCCTGAGATCAGGAGTCCCATGCTCCTCCAACTGAGCCAGCCAGGTGCCCCCAAATATCAATAATTTACAGTTAATGGAAATTTAGATATTAGGTGGAAAACTTACTTCATCGAATCTTCTGTCCGTCCCCATGACCAAAAGGTTGTTAAACTCCCTTTCCAAGACGGCACGAGCCTGAAATCATAAACCAACAGCCCAAAAGTTATGTCAATCTAAAGGATGTTAGCCTATCGCAAGTATTTTTAAACCAAGACTGGAAAAATTTTTAAAAAACCCAAGGGATGAATGCCTTGAATCCTAATACTGTATTTTAAATAAGGATTTTAATGTGAAGTCCATTAATGGGCTTTATTTATTTTTGAGAGGCGGGGGGGGGGGGGGGAGA